>NW_011888830.1:5361111-5369639 GCF_000151845.1 Pteropus vampyrus
GAAAAAAGAAGAAAATGGGGAGGACCGTTTTAATGATGAATCAATAGCATCAGAGCCTTGTGGAGAGTCAATTTGTTAATCAGGTTTGGTTCGAAGCAAAAAAATAAAGTACGTGTCTTCCTCCTCCTAGGGTTTGCTGACGGGAACGAGTCGGTCCCATCTTAAAGCTACAATTCAGCTTCCGGACTTGACACCTAACACGACATCATTCTTTCTGTGCCAACACTTCGTGCTGGTGATTGTTCCACCACCCATTTCCAGATAAAAGGGGGGAAAGAAAAGAAAAAGGAATAAAATGGCAGCCACAAAGTGATCAGTTCAAGTTGGATTTTGACAAGCCGTTTAACCCAAAAGTTCACACAACGTAGCAAGATTTGTTTAGAGTCAAGGGACCTGAATTTTTCAATCCAGCTTCTGCAATTTCCTGGTCTGGTCAAGCAAACTACTTCGGTATTCTAAACCTTAGTCTAAAACTTTTGTGAGGATTAGCTGTGTGTGATAAACGTGATCAAGTGGTGAATAATACCGGAATGCATGTAAAGGACTTAGAGAACGTCTGGCATTTAATTAGCGCTCAGTAGGTGGCAAATGGAGAGAGGGCGAAGGAAAGAGAGAATTAGAATGACAAGACATTAAACTGTCTCTCTCGCTCTCTCCATGTGAACACGTGCATGCACGCACACGCACACACACGCACACACACGCGCACACCCTCGATCTGAATCTAAATGCACCTCCTTGAGAATGACGATCGAATACGTCTGGACCTTCCCCAACCCTGGTCCCAGGCTGATCACCGCTGAATCCTGCAGGAAGCGGTTTATAGCAGGGCAGAGTCGGGCAACAGAGTTCAGCTCAGAGTGACTTCCTGGCGAAAACTGGACGGTTCCCCACGGCAGAGCGTCATGCTCCACCGTCCTGTGAGGCTGGCGGGACCCAGGACAGGGCACTGCTGTGACGGACTTTTGCAGAATGGAACCAAGAGCCTTTTGGGAATTCTTATTTATTTATTTGTTTGTTTGTTTGTTTGTTTGTTTGTTTAATTTTTTAGGCAAGGCGACCCTTGGTTGACCTCACAGATTGCAAGGACCTTGTCAGTTTACAATCTCTTATTATTTTTTTATTTTTTACACCTGCAGCACCTGGTCTTCCTAGGTGGCCTCCCATCCAAGTACTAACCAGGCCCGACCCCGCTTAGCTTCCGAGATCAGACGGGATCGGGCGTGTTCAGGGTGGCGTGGCCTTAGACCACCTCTGCGAATTCTTGACCAGCGCAAAAGAGGGAATGGGGTGATTTTTCTTCAGACCGCTTCTCTCCTCCACTCCACTTCCACGTAGCAGGTGTGCGATGGCGGCCACCGCTGACTCTTCAGCAGACACTTACCGACCACTTACTGGGTGTCTTGCTGTGCCACGGCGGGACTGAGGGTACAAGGGTTGTCTCAAGGGGCTCGTGGATTGAGGAGCCTGAGAAGTTAATAGATATTTATCATGGGTCAGAACAAAACCTCTCTGGCAGGCATGTCGTAAGAGCCGTGAAGGACACAGACGGGGGGAAGAGCCCCCTCGCTCGGAGCAAGAGGGTCAGAGAAGACCCCATCGGTGCAGGCGATGGCTCGGGGGTGGACGTTAAAGGCGGAGCACGAGTTCTTCGTGCCAGGCCTGGGCTGCACGTGCGAGGCCTGGGGGAAGCGCAGCGGTCAGAGGAATGTGGGACCGAGAGCGCGAGGCGGTCCCCACAACGGGGAGGAGAAGACGGAGGGTCGCGGATGACACCAATAAGGGAGGCAAGGCCTGGCCGCCTGTGAAGGACCTGCCGAGGCGCTCGGAGGATTTCCCCGAAACAATAAGACTTTAAGCAGCGGAACGCTACGGCCCAATTTGCATTTTAGAAACCACATGCCACCGAGGACACTGGGAAGAGACGAAGTGGGGGGCGAGAGCTGGCGGATGAGGACAAAGCCGAGACGCCTGCCGAAAACGCCTGGTTCTCACTCAAAACTTAGAACGCGCTCCATGACTCGGCCCAACGCCTGAGCCTAACGCAGGTCGATCCCTTGAGGTGTCTGCTAACCAGCGTTCACCTGCTTTCAAATTTAGGGGTTTGGCGGGGAGGTGTCGGGATTAGCAGGCCCTGCTAACTGAATGTGTGGGGGAGGTAATGGAGAAGTCAGGAATCACCCCCAGATTTCAGACGGTGGCCGGATGGCGATGCGGGTCACCGAGGAGGGACTGGGGGAGGCGGAGACCTTTTGAATTCGGGGTCCTGGCCTCTGGGAGGTACAGATATCCAGTGGGCGGTGTGTAGATCCGTCTGGAACTCGGGAGAGGACCGAAAGCCGGCGGTAGGGTTGGGACGCGTCCGCTCCCGTGGGACTCGTCGAAGGGACGATGAGGACAGTTAGAAGCCAGCAAACCCAACACTGGAGGAGGGACAGGCCACCGAAACCAAGACAGAGCCTCGGAGATGAGGGGCAGGGTCTCGAGGGAGACGGAGGTAAGTGGTGTCAGATGCAGGAGAGAAGTCGAGGAGGACGGGGAACTAGCCTGTTGCATCGGCCACAGAGATGACCGCAAGGAAGTGAGTTCAAGTGGCGGCTGTGGGTGGGTGACATTTACCCTCCCGGTTCACGGTGACATTTGACTCACAGCTCCTCCAGCTCGCAGCTTGTCAGGGGCTGCCTGGGCCCTGCTGTAAACAGCCCGGACTCGGCGGAGATAAAAGTCGGTTGGTTCCCAGTGCAGCTCAGAAGGTCAGCAGCGGTGACCAGGGGACGCGCACACAGGGCGCCCTGCTGGGCGGACCACGGACCCTTTAGAAACACTTACTGACGGTGGCCGTGACCTCTCCCGCTCTTTGTACAGGGCCTAGCAAGGAAGTTAGAATGTTCGTTTTAGTTAAATCCCTTCGAATTTCAAAGTTCCATCAAAACATGCGTTTTTAATCCTCCTCCTTCCTGGCTCTGCCCACACGTCCAAAACAAAGGGTCAGTCGTGCGGGTCCATTGCCCAGGTGGGGTCTGTCAGAAGGCTCTGGTGAAGACCCAAAACCCCAGGGTGCGGCCTCCTCAGCATCCCCAGGTGCTGCTGGGACACCACGCCCTGAGGCCGCCCCTGGGAGCTCGGGGCTTCTGGCCCCAGCAGCACCTGCGGCTGCCTCCGTGGCTTCGGCATGACGACCTGGCAGCTGTGCCCTCAGGGTGAGAGGCTGTCACAGGGCTGCGAAGTGGCACTCGCCGCGTCCAAGGCCATCTGATGCAGGTGGATGGATGGCAGCCCTGCACGCTCATGGCCTGCTGTGACCGGCCACCAGGAGCAGAGGGCCAAGCAGCAGAGTGTCACCACCTGCACAGTGACTGGCAGCTAGTGTCACAGAGTCTGCATGCTGGGTGAGCAGAGTCAGCGTGCGCAAAGCCCTGCGTTAGACAGGGCAGCAGGTCAAGGAGGCCTCCGTGCCACACGGCATTGAGGCGGTCCCAGGAGACAGCAACCTAGGGCTCTGCCGTGCCCACATCAAGAGGCTCCAGTAGGAGCCCAGAGGTGCCAGAGCCAAGCTCACAACAGGCCAGAAACTGTGGCCCAAGCGGTGGTTCCCCGACGCCACCACTGCCAGCCGCTTCCACGGGATCGAGGGAGCCCGAGGACACCTCGACTATGTGGCTGGGGCTGCACAGGACGAGGTAGTGTGCGTCCTGCACCCAGAGACCTCCCAACCCCACCTGCCATCGCATCGTGGGGCTGAGGCCTCGTTCACGAAGACGGGGCAGCGGAGCGACACTTCCTGGCAGCAGGCTGGGACTCAGCACCCCGCGCCGGCTGCCCACCTGGAGAGCCAGCAGCACCACCAATGACCCAGCAGAAGGACCGGGACATGGCTGGGTAGCTGTGAGGCCAATGCCAAGGCAGCAGGGGCGACAAGCTGGCCAGAAGGTGGCCCCCTGCTCATCCACCACACTGACGCACTCCAGTTGGGCGGCTCTGGGGGCCACTCACCTGAGGAGCCCCCCAGACCTGGGGCTGAGCTCTGAGGAGCTGGGGCATCTCATCTGTTCCCCGGAGGGCCCAGCCTGACCCGGAGGCTCAAACAGGAACCTGGAGGGGGATGGTTCTGAATATGGGTATTGCGTAAAACGGAGTAAACTTATATATGCGATTTTTTGAGCTTTCTTAATGAATAAATAATCAGGTGGATGGATTGCTACTTGCCGGCACCATGATCAATTAGATATAAGGCCTAATGCACACGTCAGTTTCCCTTTTTCTTAATTGACAAAGTAATTTGTTATGTATCAAATATAAAGGTCAGCAAAGAAATGTATTAATTTCTAGTCACTATCTGGGACATAGAGAATTAATCAGGAAAAATATCAGCCGCCTCTCCCACGTTAAAAGACACAGAACTCATCTGCCACCCTTCCCAACATCCCCAGTTCCAGCCGTAACCATGGAAACGATGATGACCTCGCGACTCTGCCGTCTCACTTTCTGACGTCGCGATCTTGTTACTGCTTTTCCTCGGAGCTGTTTCAACACAGACGGGCAAGAGAACTTCTGTACGTAGTGGAGAGTAGTTGAGACGCGATCTTTGTATTTTAATTTCATTGTCAAAGTGCCAGGGCCGGCCCTCTCGCGTTGCTTCAGGGCCGTGGAAGGTGCCATCGCCGTGACCCACGGCTTCTCTACCTTGTATATAAACACAGCCCGAAAGACAACCCCGGCGGTGGGAAAGAAACGTTCCCCTCACGGCCTCGAGCAGCACGATGAGCCGCTTCCGGCAGGTTAAACGTTTTCTAATTCGGAAATAATCAAGTGGGAATGGTAACCGTTCTCTTAGCGGGCTCGGAAGTGGCCATCAGTTACACAACGGTTATAACATTGTTCATTAGAAAAAAAAACGAGCTATCGTTTTCACCCGATTCGACCGGAGCCTCGGCGGCCATTCATTGAATATCAGAGACTTTCGCATCCGCCATCCTTCCTGCCTCCCTCACCGCCCCAAACCCAGCATAGCAAAGTCACCGCATCGGTCTCGTGTTTCTCCTGACCACCCAAAGACCCAAAGACCTGCTTCCCTTGACCGACGGTTCCCAAATGCCAGAGCGGTGACAAGCACCAGGCTGGGAAAAGGCTCCCACAGGGCCGAGACGGAACGGTCATCATAATAATAGCAGCAACATAGTGAGTCTTCATAAAGCCGAATTAATTAGACCTCAGTGATGTCTATTATTTGGAGACTGGCCTTCCTTACTTTTCTTGGTAAAGTGTCCTCCCCTTTTTTTTTTTTTTTTAAGTGGAAGGATGACAATGGTTGGTGACAGCGATGAGGATAATGATGGCGATACGCTTTTTTGTTAATACCCTTTTTTTGGCAAAATAAACAAAATGGTTATATTTATCCCTTTGATCTAAAAAACACTTCTTTCAGGTCCACGTCGGCCTCCTCCGATGACAGTGAGTTCAGGATAAAGTCACACCGTGCTGCCTTTGGCGGGTCTCCTGTGTCAGGCACTTCGTTGACCCTTCATTGTTGTTGAGTTGATATCAAAATCTCTAAAACGCTCACACGAGCAGCTCCGGATCTGGTTGGTCTCCCTCATCTGCTTCTGTCTCGCCTGGTGCCCACGCCCCCGGGTCCAGCACGGACGCCTCCCCCCTTCCCCTGACCTCTCATCACCCCGTCCTGTTCAGAGCCTTCGCGCTGGAGCCTGGAAGCCTAAACCCCAGGTTTCCTGGTGACGGAACAGGGAGGTCTTTGCAGAATCTCTGCGCCCAAATAAGGTTGTGACATTGGCGGAGTGGGGTGGGGGGGCGCGGGGTGTAATGGGGAGAAAACGAAGGCGGGGGGGTTGACACGGGCAGGCAAGGTCCTTAGCAGCTTTGCATTATCCTTGCTGGGTTATCACTCCTTTGTACCCTTAACGACAAACAAACAAACAAAAACTACGACTTTCCTAAGTGGCATCAGCCTCAGATTCAGTGCCTGCAAAATGCCCCCTTTCTCATCCCTTTCCTCCTGCTGCTTCCTGTGGAAAAATGTCCCTCAGAGAACAATAGGGCAGCCGGGCTCTGTGACAGACAGCTCAGGGTCCTCTCCAAGCCGGTCGGGCGGCTCACCTTTGTGTGACACCAGCAATGCTACCTCTAGGAGCTCCTTAGCCACTCTGTCAGCAGGTCCTTTGTTCAAGCCTGCTGCCTCTTAGGAGCCAGGGAGACAGGACGCTCAAGGCCCCCGGGGGCATCTCTCCCTTGGAGCTGCTGAAAACACTCCCTCCTCCCTCCTGGCCGTTTACAGCAGTCACCAAAAGGATATTTAAGGGCCGCTTTTAATTATGGATGTTGTGTTAGGGATCCCCCTCCCCGCATGTAAACTAACCATCAACTAAGGACGCCCCAGATGTGGCGCTTGGGGTCCCAGAACAACGAGAAGATTCCATCAGTGGGTCCGAGAACTTTGCCATCAAAACAGAAAGGATACCTGAAGGCCTTTCCTCCGACACTTATAAGAAATTATAAAGCAAAGCCCAGCCTATAAACGAAACCCAAAACAAAACTCTGATCCCAACTCCCATCCGAATCCCAATCTGGAATGGCCTGCGGCAGGGTGGGGCGGGGAGTGGCTTGGACTCAGAAGCCAGTGGCTTGACTCATCGGTTTCTGAAAGGCCAGAATAAACAGAAGGAAGTAGGAGCCCGAAGAAACAATAGGAAATACCAACGGTTCGTCTTCTGCAGACACGAGAACCGGTCCTCCTTTTGGCAGTCGTGGGACTCCTGCCTAGTAGCTGCGCACGGCTTGTCCCAGAGCGCGGCCCCTGCACGCGGCTGGCGTGACGTCACACAGCTTGGGCGTCCCGCTCTGCCGGGGGAGCCCTCTGCATTCCTCCAAGATGTGGCGACCCACCCTGAGACAGAGGGGGAAGGCAAGGAAAACAGCCTGCTGCCCGGATCCCTCGCAGTTTATCCAGGGGGACCGCAGAGGGAAACCGAGCACCGGAGTGGCCCAGATGCGGCCGCCTCGTTCCTATGACCGTGCGACAGACGGCAGCAAAATGAAACGAGGATGCGGGTTATGATGATTGCAGTGAACAGGGGAAAAAAACCGGAAATGGGGGGACCGTGGAAATAGCAGGCGTGGTTGGGTGATTATGCAGTTTCCTACTGGGAACTGGGAACGGCGGCGGGGAGTAAAGGAGTTTAATTAGAAGTCGAAGCTGGCCCTCCTGGCCCACCTAGGAGAACTGAGGCGATGAACCCTTTGAACTGTGTCTAAGCACCAGCACTGTTGACTCTGAGGAAGGAAACCGTCAGCTCTGTGCGTTCACAGTGAGCGACCACAAAGCGTCTGATGGATTTGGGACCCGCCGAAGGAGACGAGCCCAGAGCTAGAAGCCAGGTTGACGGGGCACAGGCTGAGGGACCATGGCACAGGCCCCGTGTGCTGTGGACCGTCAGGGGCCCGGTCCTTTTCCTGAGAGTCACCCCATAGCCCCGCACCCCTGGGAAACGGGGGCGAGGATGCCCCTAAAACATTAATTCTATCATTCAGCATTTTTTTAAGGAAGATAAATTCCCCCACGCACACATACTCTGATATTTCAGAGGGCGACTTTCCTTCTCCCTAGTCTATCTTAACTACAAGTGACACCAAACTGCACAGTCATAAAGTTGGCTGCGATCAGAGACGAGAGAGCCCCGTTTCATCAAGGAATTCCCTTCACGATGATTTAAAGGTCGAGAGCAACTGGGGTGCGAAGCAGTTTTGAAAGTAGACCCCTTTCTGTTCCTGAAGGCAGATGTCAAAGCAAACAGGCCAAGGGAGAAAACAAAGAAAGATGTCATGGGCCAAGTCTCGATGTGTGTCACACTCACTATCCGGTGGTTCTTTCCAGAGCTTTCTATGACACAGGCACATGGGATTTGAAAAATGAAGAGTTTGACTTCAGGTTAAACACGCTTGAGTCACTGGCGGATACTACTGAAAAAATAAAAATAAAAAAAGCAGAATTCAAGGAAGAGGCCAAAATGTCCTTTATTTGAAGAACAGTTTTTTTGTTTTGTTTTGTTTTGTTTTGTTTTGTTGCGAGTAGCCCACGAAGTAAATCTCATGCTCTCAGAAGAGTTCAGTGGCTTCAAAGCTGCTGACGAATCGACAAAGTATGTCGTTGACATGACTTTACTCTCAGGAAATGCTCAGATTCGATATTGCCATTTTTGGGTTCTGCAGACTGGCCTGCTCCCACATCATCTTGCCAGTAAGCAAGGCAGACTGCTCCTTTTTTTGAAAAACAAGTTTTTAAATATTCTGTTGGGAAACTTTGTTATGCCTCAGATCCATTTTGCTCAGCTTTTTTTTTTTTTAACTTTTAAGTTCTGCCCTTGTCCTATGCAGATTTCATCCATTTCCTCTGCCGAGATTTCCAATATTCCGTCCTGTTGGGATCGTGTCCTCCAGGCGGACAATCACTTCTTCAAACCCTCACAGCCAAGCCAGTTGTGTGAAGACACATTCTGTGTCCTTTGTACTATGAA
>NW_011888830.1:5373759-5375433 GCF_000151845.1 Pteropus vampyrus
CTGTGGTCTCCGACGACTACACAGCTATTCAGTGAAGCCTCAGGTGAAACCAGTAAGCTCTGGAGACCAGTTACTGTCCCTCTCTGTGCTGCAATTTCCTGGGAGTTTTCTATTCCTTTGTGCCTTCGATATTTCTGCTTTCTCTTTTTTAATTGTTATTTTAGAAATCCTTCTTCTCTCTTCCTTTGCACGGCCCGTTACCATCCGGCCCGGCACCCAGCATCACAAAGGTGAGAACTGGAATCGTGGCCCGTTGCCTATGACTTGTGTTCCCACACCGATCCCCGAACCTTCCAGACCAAGGGCTGATGTGACAGGGAGAGGGAGCTTTTATTTTTACTTCCGGAATATTCGAAACTGTATGATTAAGCTATCTGATGACTTTATACCGTTCCCTTTAACTTAAGTCTGTGGAGTCCTGTGTTCTCCAAACTCTTCCAAGCCATTTTGAAAGTCAAGTTGGCTTTTTCTCTTCAGTCTGAAAATGTCCAGGAGCAGACTAGATGAGACTTCCCGGAGAAAAGGATTTGGTTTGCTCCTTTCCAGAGGGTCCGGCACTATCTAGTGACACATTCCACAGCCTCATAAAAGCCGTCACAGACTGCCCAAAAGAAACACCCATTAGGGATCCTACGTCTCGATTTTTATAGCTACTAATAACTTTTCCCTTTGAGTTTTTGCCCAGAGCTCTGCACATAATTCAAACAAACAAACAAACCTTAGTTCTGCCTTGCCTGTAATTTTGCTGTGCGACCTCGGGAAAACTACTTAACCTTTCTGATCCATATTTTCTCCTTTTGTTAGAGTTTAAATATATAGTATGCTCAGAGAAATCCCTAGAGAATAAAGCTCCATCATAATAGCTGAGTTGATTTTTTAAATATCTTTCATTTATCACCTGCTAGTATATGTCTACGATCACAGACAACTTACAGTTACTTCTAATGAGCACGTTTCAAAAGACCGGATTACGAAGAAGCGTCATTTGTCTAACCATTAAACACTTTCTTTAAGGATCGAAAATCACAGGAAGGGCTTCAGCTCGTTGCAGGAAGCAAGCCGAATGGCAACGAGACGAGTTGAAAGAGAAAGGGAATTTCTCTTTCAAATGTCCCGTAATCATCTCTGCGGGGTCAAAGTCAATGTTTTCACGTGAGTCACATCGCATCGAGTATATCAATAACACTTAAAAGTTTCCATCATTTTCCCTCGGGGACCTCATGTCTCAGGATGAAGTTATCTAACTTCCGTCCAGTAAAAAAAAAAAAAAAATTACCAACTAAAACGTTTCAGTCCTGGGTTTCTAACGTTGCAAAGCTCTGGCTCAGTGGAGTATCCATTTATTTTATCCCTTGCTCTTCTTAGCGTTTTTGGCAAATGCTTTCTGCTGTTTTTGTTTGTTTGTTTTGGGTTTTTTTGGCGCGATTTGAATACTTCACCTTCATTCACAGAGTTCTGCAGCCCTTTTGTGTTCTGGGGGTGGGGGGAGGCGGGCGGTGGCAGTGCAGCAGCCCAGGGTCATGAGTTATTTTGAGAGTGTCACCATGTGGTATTCCCCTTATCCTAGTGGCCCTCCCTTCCCCGTTTCCCAACCTCCAGTCCTAGCTCTGCCGTTCGAGAAAAGCTGGGAGGATCTAAACAGACTCTTGCAGTCTAGAAAGTTTAAAAATATGC
>NW_011888830.1:5375483-5376619 GCF_000151845.1 Pteropus vampyrus
TGGGATCGTGTCCTCCAGGCGGACAATCACTTCTTCAAACCCTCACAGCCAAGCCAGTTGTGTGAAGACACATTCTGTGTCCTTTGTACTATGAAGACAATGTTTTTTTCTGCTTTTTTCAAAGAAGAGATCACGTGTTAAGAGTAAATGCTTTTCTGAGCTGTCTCCAAAAGGAATACACCGTTTCCCACCCCACTACCCAATACGGGTTCGAGTATCTTCCTTGGGTTTTGCTCATCTGTGGGGCCCTAACCGTATTTCACAAATATTTAAATTCGTGCTGAGTCGCGAGGATACACAAATGATTGATTTTGGTGGTGAGAATCTGAACACGATGGAGCAACAGAACTGTAGTTTCATGTTTTTTTGTTTTGGTTTTTTTTTTTGGTTTTTTTTTTTTCTGTTTTAATTATACCACAGAGATTCCCTAACTGGGGTCTTCGGATCCCAAAAATCTTAATGAAAATTTGATGACTTTTTCAGTCGTTCAAAGAGCCTCTTAGAAATAGTTGTGTTGCTTCTGAAGAAGACACATGATGTCACTCGAACCACTCACCATAGTATTCAACGAATGAGTTGACAATTTCTTTGTGTCCTTTGCTGTTGGCTCTCATTATTTCACATTCAAATTTTATTTGTTTTGAATAATAAAAATGAGGAAATGAATGATCACTTCCTGAAAATGGATTTTAAAAGCTCAGATGAGGGTTCAGCCACTTAGAGATCCTTGAACAAAGAATGGTCCGCTTGTCTCTGGGCACCTAGTTCTCTAAGACCCAGCTTAGGAGGTGACACCACTGAGGTGAGATGGGAAGGTGAATCCCCAAGCCCTACCCCGGACCCAGTCTGAGCGGCCAGATAACTCAGCTTTGGCTTTCAGTGGAGTAAAGGATGCTCCTTATTTGATTGGATAGGCAAAATTCTTTCCAGAATTGGAGCTGGGGTAGATGTCATCTAAGAAGTTCTCCTCAGGAAGGGTGGAGACACGTGCCCTGGGCCACCTGAGGTGCCAGAGGCAGGAACTGGACCAGAACCAGCTCACCGTCTTCATCTCAGTGCATCCAGCACCCAGGCGGACTCTCGGGTGAAGGAATGGCTGAGCCATGCATGGCAAGCCCCAGGATGCACGCAGGGCA
>NW_011888830.1:5376669-5378599 GCF_000151845.1 Pteropus vampyrus
GAAATTAAAGCTAACAGAAGTAACGATGTTTAGAGAAAACGTTCTGCCATGTCTAAAGTCAAAGGGACAGGCCGGGTCCTTGTAAGGCCCGAAAGAGAATTAGGAGGAAGTCGGAGGTTTCCTGTCTTTGTAACGAGTTTACTAATTAAATCTTAATTGTAAACCAAACTGGGCAAAATTTAAATGAACCTCTGGTGCCAGAAGCCAGGTTATCATGGTGGATTGTTTATAAGGACAGGAAAGTGACTTTCTAAACACCGGGTTCCCGTACGTGAGCCAAGACCAGGAGGAAGTCCCCATGTGGGGAGGTTCGGACAGTAGCAGGATAAGTGACTCGGGCCTTGAGATAGTTAAATGACACTGAGACGGCCCGAGTCCCCTGAATCCAGCCGTTGCCAGAGGCTGCGATCTTTCCGTGTTGATGGGCTGGGGACACCCCCTCGGCGATCACCGATGTATTTCCCCGTTTTGTAGCGAACGGTCCAGGCATGTCAACCTTAGCAGTGGTGGAAGTTGAAATTCCTTTGCTGTGTAAACCACCACTGCTCCGATGAAAAATAAGCCCGGCCCGCTCACGGGAGTGCAGACACCCGAGAGAGACAAAGCCACCTTGCTGGGAGGGTCGGAAAGTGGCTTCCGTTCCCTCCTGGTGTTATGGGGCGGGGTGGGGGTGGTGTAAGAGGCAGGCTGTGAAATAAATTAAAACGAAAATTTTGTGGCCAACTCCATGGTATGACATAGCTTATTTATCAGAAGATTAGGAAAGCAAACCATCCGAACGCTCTAATTTTGTTTTGTTTGTTTGTTTACAGTCGCTCATTTAAAGTGAATGACTTGCCCACAAACCCTTCTTTTTACAGGCACTTATTGACGGCCATCTTTTTTGCCATTAAACCTCCCACCGGCCTCATTTGCCATCGGCAATGCATCTGTGTTCTGAGTTCCCTACAAAATACCCTCATGAGCTGGTGACATGTCACAGGTGAGGGACCACGTGGGAGAGATTTCATCCAAATCCTGAAAGCAGTTCAGTTACCAGAAGAAGTGGTGGCTGATGCCCAGGGAGGGGGTCAGGAGGTCAGAGGTGAGGGCCAGTGGGCGGGGGGCGGGTCGCCGCCATGACCACATCCTTTATCCTTCCCTGCTCTCCAGAGAAACCACTCGGGGTGAGGGGCGCAAATGAAAGCAGCGATATAATTTTAGAATATATAATGTGATATGTAATTACCGTATGTTCCATGTAATTTTTTTATATGCAACAGATCTGGCTATTTCACCAAAAAAAACAAAAAAACCCAACAATAACAAACTTAATTGTTCTGTAGCCTTCTTCTCGAGCCCGAGTGAGAGAAGCTGCTCTCAGAACAAATCGCGGGACGGGGCCCCCTCTCCTCGCTGTCCCCTGTACCCTTGGGTCACCGCTTCAGGTGCAGGTGGCTTGGAGGAAGTCACAGTCCCGACAGGAGCCGCATTAAACATGGATGCTGCCTGTCTCCACTCTACAAAAGGCTATAAAAGGGCTTAAAAGAAGGCGCTGCAGGGACGTAATTTATCATTAGTGTTATTGTCATTTCGACCTTTTCATCCAGAAGCAAAGAATCCAAGGAAACCATCCCTTGGAGGGCTGGATACACCGAGCCTCTTCCTTTGAGTCACTTTCTCAATGATCCCCCAAGAGAATTTTAAACCGTCCACTATTTATTTACTCAGTAAACTTAAATCGTGTGTATGGATCTTTTCCAAAACCCCCAGCTGTTGCGCCTTGTTCGCCTTCTAACAGAAGGCAGAGCCGAAACGGAGATTCACGTAGTAAATTAACCTCATTGCACCTTCGAAATCTTTTGAGGCCGTTTGAACGATGACACAGCACATAGTTCAGAAACGCAATTTCTTTCTAGCTTTTGCCATCTTCCGGGTAAATGCTGCTCCA
>NW_011888830.1:5380494-5389529 GCF_000151845.1 Pteropus vampyrus
CCCCCTAAGAGTCTAGTCCTATCCAGAATCTGAGCCTCAATCTCCATCTCCCCACTAAAAGCCTTGTCCTTAGGCCTCTGCTACTTGTCTCGCTTTCACGGGCTGAAGACACCTTCACGGGACTTATTGGCGCTCTGACAAGAGTCAGGAAGCCTACTTTCATTGCGGATATATTCGGTGTGGGACAGAATCCAATTACGCACAGCAGTAAATTATCTGCACCGAAGGACCTATAGATAAAAATTCATAAGGCCTTCCTTTACCTTTTGGTTAATACAGAAATTGGTGAGTGTCAAGAGAGCTTAACAATTAGTTAGTTTAATGCCTTTAGTTTTGCAGATTAAAAAAAAAAAAAAAGAGGCCAAAAGAAATAGCCAGTGGATGGCAGAGCAGTTTTGGTCCTGCCTCAAGAATTCCCTGTACCAATACGTCCACAGAGCCCAGAAATTCTGCAGAAGCCATCTACATATACACTTCAGTGAGGTGGCTTAGCCTCGGTGTTAACAGGTGAATGGGGAATGGCACAATAACATCTGACATCAAGATTTGGGGGACTTTGTTTCATTAAAAATTGATTTTTTCCCAATTAGACTTCCATTTTACTTTAGAAATAGATTCCAGCCATGTCGAGTGATAACCTAAGCTGCGATGAAAAGTGCTATTAGCCTGCTGGAAGGGGATGGGAAGTGATTCCGGCTTACCAGCTCGAGGTCAGATAAGTTCCAGCGACAAGTTTCACAGCCGTGTGTAAAGCTGCAGCGCCGATGGCCGCAACCCCACTGCGTGGTGATTGGCCACTCTGGCTCAGACGAAGCTTAAGGTCTCAGCTGGGCCACAGTGTCGAATTTGATTTCAGAGGAAATACTGAGAAGTTTTAGAGAGCACAAAACTTTTTTCTCTCTTTTTCACCTTTGACCTAGGAAATCATTGCTCTGGAAAGCCAGATTTGGTTGGGTTTCTGTGTGTGTGTGTGTGTGTGTGTGTGTTCCCCACCACCACCACCAAGGGCTATTGAGATCACATTTTCCACCCAAGACTCAGTTAGTTTCATAGCTCGCAGATTTTCTAGCTGATTCAAATATCCATAGGGTGCGTGTGCAAGTGAGAAAATTGTGAGGGACAGAGCTATCCTGTTTGCAATAATGACAGGGAGGTCAAGACGAAGTGTGAGTGGATTTGGAGACATTTTTCAGATGACGAAAAGAGCTTCTGGCACTGATCAGCCTGCCGGACGCAGCTCCTGAGTCCCAGAGCTGGCTGCCATTCAGCTCAGCCTTTGTCATCCCAAGAGCACAGGGTCAGGCTGGGGCAAGCTATACACAGTTGGTGTGAAGTCACTGAAAACGCCAGAGCCAGCTCTCAACTGGCAAACGCCACGAGAGCAGGGAACATGGTATCTGTTAATCACTGTGTCTCTAGAACGGAGAACACGGAGGGCGTGGCTTATAGTTGATATTTACTATTTATTTGTTGACGGAAGGTCTGACATATTTGGGAAAAGCACCAAACCAGGGATTTATTCAAGAAACGTTCTCTGAGTATCTATTAGTAGCACTGTACTAAAAATCGCGAGACACAAATACCAAGACAAAAAAAAAAAAATCTAAATTTCAAGTGGCACGTCATGGTGGAAAGACTATGGGATTTGAAATTGGACCTGGTCACCTTCTCAGCTTTGACCTTTACAAAGGTCACTGGGCAAGTCACTTCATGTCACGTGACTTCATTTTCTTAATCTGTAAAATATAGATAAGAAATGGACCCGCCTCGCAGAGTTACTGTGGGGAGTAATTGAAAACAAAGTATGTAACACAATTCCTGGCATAGAGCAGGTACTCAGTGACCAGTATTTTTTTTTTTTTGATGAAAAATTATTGTTTTTTTAAAAAAAAGCAATAAGCTAAAACAAAGACAAATGGGAAGCTGTACTAGTTGACCGTCTGTGACTTTCCCAGGTTTATTGAGATGTAATTGACATACGACATTGTGTAAGTGTAAAGTGAACAGTGTAGTGATTTTACACATGTGGCTATTGCAAAATAATCACCACGGTAAGGCAAGTTAGCACTTTACATCTCACATAGTTTCAGTTTTTTTCTTGTGATGAAAACTTTTAAGATCTTTCTCTTAACAACTTCAAATGTACAGCAAAGGACTGTTAACTAGAGTCACCGTGATGTCCATTAGGCCCCCAGCTCTTGTTCCGCTTACGAGTGGCATTTGGGACTCATTGACCACCTTCAGCCATTTCCCCCTCCCCGACCTCTGACAACTACTATTCTATTCCATGTTTCTGCAAGCTTGAGGGTTTTTTTTTTTGTTTTTTTTGTTTTTTTAGATTCCACATGTAAGTATCTGTCTTTCTCTGTCTGACTTATTTCACTTAGCATAATGCCCCAATGTTCATCCATGTTCTTGCAAATGGCAGGACTTTCTCCTTTTTTAAGGCTGAATAATATTCCATTCAGATAGATAGATGATAGATAGATAGATAGATAGATAGACAGACAGACAGACAGACAGACACAGACAGACAGACAGACAGACAGACAGACAGATAGATAGATAGATAGATAGATAGATAGATAGATAGATAGATAGATGATAGATAGATAGATAGACAGATCATCTTTTCTTTTTTTATTGGGGTGACATTGGTTGATAACATTCTATAGGTTTCAAGTGAACAGTTTTATCATATGTCATCCGTCTATTCCATTCTGTGTTCACCACCCAGAGTCTGATCTTCTGTCACCATATATTTGGCCCCCTCTCCCCTCTCCATCCTCCCCACCACCCGCTTCTCCTCTGGTGACCACCACTCTGTTATCTGTGTCAATGAGTTTGTTTGTTGCTTTTTGTTTTATATCCCACATATGACTGAAATCATATGGTTCTTATTCTTTTCTGTCTGACTTATTCACTTAGTGTGATACTCTCAAGATCCATCCACGCTTTCACAAATAGCAATTTTTTCTCCTTTTTTAAGGCTGAATAATATTCCATTCAGATAGATAGATGATAGATAGATAGATAGATAGACAGATCATCTTTTCTTTTTTTATTGGGGTGACATTGGTTGATAACATTCTATAGGTTTCAAGTGAACAGTTTTATCATATGTCATCCGTCTATTCCATTCTGTGTTCACCACCCAGAGTCTGATCTTCTGTCACCATATATTTGGCCCCCTCTCCCCTCTCCATCCTCCCCACCACCCGCTTCTCCTCTGGTGACCACCACTCTGTTATCTGTGTCAATGAGTTTGTTTGTTGCTTTTTGTTTTATATCCCACATATGACTGAAATCATATGGTTCTTATTCTTTTCTGTCTGACTTATTCACTTAGTGTGATACTCTCAAGATCCATCCACGCTTTCACAAATAGCAATTTTTTCTCTTTTTTATAGCTGAGTAGTATTTCAGGGTATAGATGTACCACATCTCCTTTACCCAACCATTGGTCAAAAGGCACTCAGGTTGTTTCCATGTCTAATAAACAGTATTTTCCCCCTTCCTATCAAATATGTGAAGCTTGCCCTGGGAAAGGTCGGCATCAGAAGCGTACAAATGAAAAAAGTTAATGTTACCTTCCTACGATTTCTATGTAGAATAGCTTTCAGGGTACTTTAGAGCTGTGGTCTGCAAACCTTTTCTGTACTGGGCCAGACTGTAGATAGTTTAGGCTTCGGTAGCCAGGCGCATCCTGCTGCAAATACTCAGCTCTGCCATTGCGGCATGAAAGCAGCCTTCGTCTTGGACAGATGGGGCTATGTCCCATGAGGTCGTTTGTTGGGGCTGCCATAGCAAAATGCCACGGACCAGGTGACAAACGACAGAAATTTGCAATCTCCCAGTTCTGAAGGCTGGAAGTCCAAGATCAAGGTGTCAGCAGGTTTGGTTTCTTGCGGCCTCTCTCCCTGGCTTGCAGATGGCCGCCTTCTCCCCGTGTCCCCATGTGGCCTTCATCTGTGCTCAGGTGCCCTCGGTCTTGTGGACCCAAATTGTCTCTTCTTGTAAGAACACCTGTGAGATTGGGTTAGGACACACCCAACTATCCCAGCTCATCCTCCCAACCATCTCGGTAGGTGGGTCGATCATTTTTATCCTTTACAAACAGGGAAACAACAGCTTTGGGGAGACTGGTCACTGGCCTATTAAGTGGTAGAGATGAAATGAAACCTTTGGACTGAATCCAAGCCCTGTGACGACTTCCTTGGTGGCTCCTGATCCATTAGAGGAAGAAACAAAATCAAAGTGTTCCTTTGCCCCTTCTGTCACCCCCTTTACAGGACACAAGTTGATCATTTCTAAGGAAATGAGGTCACCACTAACGTGATTTTTGGCTCATGCCAAAAGTGCGTCTCCGAACTGTTGTTGAAAGCTTTCTCAGGAAAATGGACTTGGTTTAGCAATCACGCAGAAGCTTCTGTGACTAAGGCATGCTCCTGGAATGCTGGTGGTAAACAGCTGCAAGGGTCCCCTCCCTGTGTGCCTTGCCTCAGGTGGACCACTGTCACCCAGATAAGCATCACCCTGTCTTAGAGATTTCCTAGCAGAAGATCCCACAGCCTGCTTTGGATCCCAAATCCAGGGCTGCGTCTCATCCAGCTTGAGGACCTTCTTTTTAATATGCTCATAATAGTTAATAAGCCATATGTTGCCTCCGGTAGCTGTGGTCCATGTTTAATCTGAAGACCAATTATAACAGACACTATGGAAGGTAATCTGGGCTCATCTCTATCAAAAATCCTATCACGGCAAAAGAGAATCCACATGCGATAGAAATAAACGGCGATGCCCACTTAGAGTGGTTTTTGCTTCAGATTACCTAGTATTTGCCTTATGATGGCTCTTGGCGTACAGACTTCAGCTCATTTTGTGTGTGTGTGTTTTTTAATGTATTTATTTAAATTAGTTTCAAGTATACAGCACATTGGTTAGACATCTATATAGTTCATAAAACAATCCCCCCAGTTGCTCCCAGCTCACTTTGTGTTTTTGTCAGGGTCCTTCGCAGTGCTATGCTCAATGATTTGAACACACTCGTTAGTAAAACAGTGGTCGGAGTGGTGAGTGTCGAGGAGATGGGGCATTGGGAAGATGCATGTGAAGGGTTCAAAGCTGCAGTTGTGTAGGGTGAATAAGTCTAGAGATCTAATGGACAATTAATCGTACTGTATTGTATCCTGGAAACCGGCTAAGAGAGTGGATTTTGGGTGCCGTCATCACACATGAAAATGCAGCTGGGAGGAGTCAATATGCTAATTACTTCACCGCAGTAGTCATTTCGCTATGTATATCAAATCGTCGTGTGTACCCCTTAAAAATATATCATTTTTATTCAAAGTAAAATGAAAAGTCAACTCATGAATTAGCAATTTCTGTATTCTAGAACTTTCAAAGAGCAAAACGTTTATTAGGTGGTCAGAGATAGTTGCCTGTTTTCTATCCCTGTTGAAAATTGAATGAGAAGAGATTGAAAAATTAGGTTTGAAACATAAAGACTTTTCTCGTGGTGATACTGAACACACAAGAATAACCTTTGAGCATCTCTCTCCAGAGGTCAAGGGCTAACCCAGATCCTTAAGATGTTAACTCTGTTAAATTCGCCTGGCCACCTCCTCTCCTCACATCTTCTGCTTGAGTCACACTTTCTGTTTTCTCAGAAAACCTGGAAAGCTAGGCCTCTGATTCTCTGGTAGGACAGCTCTGCGCATCCTTCGAGGACCATCTCAGAGGTCACCTCCTCCACAAAGCCTTCTCTCATCCCCCACCTTCAGCTCTTAACCCCAGCACACCGCCTTTCACTCCAAAAGCAACTCGCACCCATCACTTTTTCGACATAGTTTCTGGCCTCTTATTAATGGCTACGAACAGTTTTTTGTTTTCTGGGCTCAGCTGTGACCGTTTGCGAAGTTCTTCTCACCTCGGCACTCACAGTGACAACCACATCCCTGACACATAACAGATTCTCAATATTTGTCAAGCGAACGAGAAAAATCCGTTCCGGTCTCATTTGTCCCTTAGCTTTGTCGAGTAGACCTCTCGATGAAAGTGGCCCAATTGAATAAATGCAATTTTCACGATTGAGAAAGAGATGAGGCTTGGTTTTTTTTTTTCCCAAGGGTTAAGGAAAAAGGGTTTGACCAGTTTCAACGGGGTAGGGGGCGGTGGGGGGGAGGGGTGTGCAGAGAGAAATGCATTCAGGGGTCACAGAGGAAGGAGGTGAGCTATCGAGCAGGAATCCTGTCTCCTGCTGTTTCCAGACTACACCAGAACAGGTTCTGAACCCCATGGCGAAATGGGTGGGCCGGGCGGGGCCTGGCTCCAGAGCTGTGTGGGGACCGAGCATGCACCGACAGCCCCGGGCGCTCAGCCTGCCTCTGGAAAGTACCCATCCCGCATGAATCATGCCTTGGCTGCAGCTGGAGGGGGCTGCCTCCGCTCACCCAGGGTTTTTAGAGCCTTCTCATGAAACCCCTGTCTCAGATGAAGTGCGCTCACACCGGTGCAGTTTTTGTGGTCACAAACAAGAAACTGCAAGGAAAAAAAAAAAGCAAAAAATGGAACAGAGCTGGCAAACTGGGCCTCGCAAGAGCTGTGGCTAGAACCTAACCACATGTTAGTCTACCTGTTTCTAGGGCAACGTAGACTAGATTTTATAAAACTCCAGGCAACTGTCATAAGTCATGTTGACAACCAGGCCAAGTTTTAAAGAAGTTTGCTCGTAAAGTCCATCTTCATTTCGTTTCAACATGAAAAACTGATCTATTTTCAAATTGAAATGGGTCAACTTGTCATGTCTGCTTCTGAAGCCAAAGGATCTTCCTTTAGATGAGCCTGGACAGTGAATAAAAATTGGAAGCTAAATTTAAAGTAACTCCTCAAGCTCTGATTTATGGAGATATCGTCCGTTATCCACTATTAAAATTAAAGTGGTCAAGGACACATAATAGTAAATCAAATAAACCAATGTTTTTAAAATTGTAATAGTTAAGTAAATGTTTATGATTGACAGATTAGCTGTCTTCATGACGCTTTTAAAAATTTAAGTACTGAAATCAAAACTTTCTCTGGGCCTAAACTTATTTATGTTTCTTCCCAAAAGAAAAAAAAACAAGTTGAAGAGAGGACGGAAAAAATACTGTTTTATTTTGCTTATGAAACTGACTTTGCTTTTGTCTTAATAAATAGTTTATTTAAATAAATTAGTTCCAATACACATGATTTTATGGTGATTTTTCTTTTCTGCGCCCTTAACGTTTCTCAGAAGAAACATGTTTGGGGACTCCATTTTATGTCCCCTAAAAATGTTCCCACTTCACAAGTTTATCACGAAATTGCTGGAAAGAACTAGAGAACATGTTTGCTTGACAGTGTACATCCAAGCAGTTTATAGTTTCAAGAAGCAAGGCAGAGAACGTGGAATAAAACCATCGTATATCTCCCAAAGCTACCTGTTTTTCTTTTCCTTTGTCACTCACGGTTCATTAAGACCAAACAGTGACAATTAATGTACCTCGTGGCTCCAGAAGGCAGAAGGAGAAGCAACAGATGGGGACAGATTTGGGGTTGCCATAACTAAGGACTTTATAAAAACAGCTAAGGAGTGACCAGCCTCTGCTCAGGCATGGGACAAAAGAGAAGGTGTTTCCAGACTGGCTAAGGACAAGGGGTAGGAGCCAGGTGACCTTTCTAAGTCAGTTCCTCCGAACGCTAATACCCCGTGTCATTCACGGGGCACTAACCGTTTGCTGGCCGCAAGTGTCCCTTCGTCCTCGTAGCCCAGCTTCACAAAGGAGTAGTGGAGACCGTCGCTGTCACCATTTTTCACTCCTCGACTCACAGCAGTCAAGCTTCCACCCCCCTGCTCCACTGAAACCGTCGTCCCTGTGGTCACAGATGACCTCCTCACCACCACAGCTCGTGGACACTTTGCAGCCCTGCTCTTACTTAAGCTTTCAGTGGTATGTGGTGACCCCCGCTGCCTTTGTCCTGCCTCTGGCCACAACCTCCTCCACCGCCCCTCTCAGTCATGTACTAAGCTCACGATTGGGCATCTCCACCCTGTGCCCGAAACAGTGCTAGACGTCGGATTACGAACACGAATGAGGCAGAGTGTCCACCTTAACGGGAGTGGTAGAGTTGATGACTGTGACTCGTCGACAGCTCGGCAAAGTTCGGACGCGGCGCTGGCTCTTCTGAGCCCACCGTCTGCGCTCTTTCCGCCCATCCGCGTCCCGCGTGTCGCTCAGCATTTCCTTCATCTCTCTTCTCTTTTCTCCGTGCTCTTCCTTGACTAAGTCACCCATAGCCAGGACCTACACAATCTGTCTCCCCAACACAAACCTTGACACCCCAGACCTGAGAGACCGTGGAGCCACTGTCTCCACCGGAAGGTCACGCAGGTGCCTCGAAGTCAACCTGCTGCAAACTGAACCTATCCTCTTTCCCCAGAGGCCGTTGCTCCTGGGTCCCCTTCTCACCAACGGCTCCCCTGTCCTCTCAGACTCCGTCCCCCCCAAAACCCATTCCCGCCTTACCTCCTTTCTCTTCTCCAATCTCCACATCCAACCATTCATTAATCAATCGACCGCGCCTTATATCAATCAGTAGCCACCCCGATTATTCCTTTCCTCTTTATCACAGCCTGGGTCAGGCCCTCATTTTTTCTTAGCTAGACGAGTTCACAAACTAAACTGACTGTCTACACGCCTCCCGTGTTCAGCACCCCCTACCTCCCCACCCAGCTGTCACACTGACGTGAACACGCCGCTTCCCGGGGAGTCTTCGCTGACTTTAGGAAAGGTTTAAATGCCATGGTCTGCAAACTCCATGTTCGTAATCCTTTGCTTGACTGGGAAAACGTGGGAACATGGATCTTATTCTACTCAACTCTCTATTACGGTGCCCAGCATGCTGCATCATGCATAGTAGGTGTTTGGTGCATGAGATTAAATAAATGATGTATCTTTTCCACCAGTCTTCCAAGGCTACTGAAACCTCCTACCATTTAATTATTCTGGAGATAT
>NW_011888830.1:5389659-5390859 GCF_000151845.1 Pteropus vampyrus
ATTTTATTTTCATTAATTAATATAATCTCCCTTTTGTGAAAAAATCCCATTAGCATTCATTGCTCCCACTCAGAGAGCAAGACCTCCGGAAACTAGACGAGCAAGTTTCAACCAGGGCATTTAGGCAAAGAGTAGTTTTAGATTAGAAGATGAACTCTCAGAGGAAGCCCCCGGTCAACCCAGGACAAATGGCTACTGAGTGCTAAACACTCGTTGCTTCAATAGATGACAGGGAAATAAGCTGTGGGAGGTGTGAAGCACAGAACTTGCCCAGGGCGGCCACATCTGGCTAGTTTCCCATAAGGCATCCATTTTATGTAATGAATGAATCAGCCTCTCTCCAATACTACCTTGAGGAAAGTATTCAGTATGCAGTGTCTTTAGGAAATTTAGAGAGTAAAACTGGGCTACGGTAGGTAGAATTAAAGATAAGATTTAAATCTACAGAACTTTTTAGCACTTATTCTTTGGGAGAAAATGGATATACAAGGATATACAAGAAAATGGATATACAAGGATATACAAGGATATACAAGGACCAGCAGTGAAGTTGGTATCGTGTTAAGCACAATAACTATTCCCTTTTTCTGCTCGAGAACAACTGGGAAAATGCTATCTAGTTTCTGCCTTTGTTCTGAGACTAGTATTTCATATAACTGAATATCGGGGTTGAAAACCAAAGAGTATGAAGGATGCAGAACGTTTCCAACGTTTCCTCGCCACTTTGACCAACTTAGGAGCAAGACCAACAAACAGCCAAAGCAGAGAAACAATTAAACGATCTTCCCCAGCACAAAGGACCAGATACGCATCTGCTTGCGAGTGCAGAAAACTCAGAAGGAACAGAGCATCCTCAGGTACCTGCAGACTGCCCCAGGAAAGACTTCCTGCTTCAGGCAAGATCTTAGAGCTTTTCCAGACTCCTCCGTGAACTCCGCTTCTTGCATAATATTGTTCCCCTGCAAGAGAGAAATTCCTTTGTGGCTCCTGCAAGTGATCAACTTATGCCCTAGAGCATGAAATGTGATTACCCCTTATCCTTGTCTCAGTTTACCAAGCCACCCTTGTTATCAGTCGCTACTGAGCAATTTTGTGCATGCTCTCAAAATATTACATGTCCGGTTAACAGCGTGGTAAAAGCCTCATGCCAATCACTCAGGTTTAATTTAGTTATTGAATATTTTTCTTGAGACCTTGAAC
>NW_011888830.1:5392169-5395835 GCF_000151845.1 Pteropus vampyrus
TTGCGAAGCATTTGACAGATGCAAATATGCAACGTCCCACATGTACGAAGAGCCCTCATCCCCTCACATGCGAAATAAGAGCGGCGCCCCTCAGTTCTCTCAGAAGTTCTTACACAAGCGCAAGCTCATTTGTGGTTCACTGAGTGTGAAACAATCACTCCCACAAACAGAGCAACAGAAAGCAAAAATAGACTCGGAGTATATTTTTCAGTTTGTGGTCTCCTCCGTGCTTAAACACACAAAGGAAGAGCGAGCAAAACGAAAGACTGCATTCCACCTGAAGAAGATGGGGAAACCAGGTAACCTGCCCGCGTGTCTCTCTGTGACAGCCGTTACGGCACATGTACCTAGAAATATCAGCCCGTCGGTTTTCGGGACACTCGTGTGTCGTTTGAATTAGAACCGTTAGCTTCAGGGCCCTGCAGGAAACCAGCTTTGGCCCAGAGAAACGGGGGTGAAAGCCGTGTGGAGGGGGTTTCAGCTCTGCAGCTCACCCACGGATACACCCTGAAAATAGCTTGACTTTGAACATTCTCAGATCGCCGAAGACCTGCTATTACGTTTATTGCTACTTAAAAGTTTGTAGTTCGGGGTGCCAAAGAGGAAGAAAGAAGCTTATTTACGCAGCTATTCTGGATTCTAGAGTAATTTGCCATTCTTATTACTGTGTATCAAGAAAAGTGGCAAATTCAAAGGCTGTCATTTATTTCACTAATGGAATTAAAAATGAATGTGGTCCAGAGGAGTAATCAATGCCTTGCTCGTTGTGATGGATTATGGTTGGGCTAAATAGTATGACCTTTAATTACCTGAAAAAATGCAATTTTCCAATGTCTTTGCTGTTTTCTCTGTGATTCCCCCACACAAATACGACCTGTCATGTGCTATTTTTATTTAGCTTAAATAAATTTAATGCTTTTGAAAGGTGCCGGATTAGCAGCCCTAGAGTAAAATTCTTTATCCCTTTAGTCCTTTATTATTAAACACTTTTAGAGCATTTTGTTCTTTGTTGAGCTCCATGCAGTCAATTCATTTGATTATTTTTAATAAGGCCCTTTTATAATGGGTAAGTCTTGTTATTCTTTTTTATTTTTTTTTTTAAATAAGAATCCTGAAACATAAACCGTAAAGATAGGGCCCGAGTCACAAAAGGGTGAATGATCAGTTTGTTCCAGCTCTCAGCTCTGCACGTGGCCCCTGACGCATTCTGCTGCCATTGGAGTGAGCGCTTGTACAGAATTGAAGGAGTAGTATTCAAGTCCAGGTTCACAAATGAAATCGATCAGCTTCCACCCAACCAACAGTAAGAGAAGCGAACGGTCCACATCCGATGAACACCAACAGTATGAAAACAAATTACGCAAACATTTGTCTACTTGAGGACGATGTTGGGCAGAAAGAAGCGAATGACGATTTAAAAAGCAGAAAGTCTTGTGATTTTTCTGCTTTTTGGAAAAAGACAACTGTTGATTTTAAAACACGTGCATATAAAGAGGAAAGAATCGGGCCCTTGCAAACGAGTATACTTATCCTAACTACTTAAGAAAAACAAGCTGTTTTCCTCTGGAGATATGGCTGGACACACATATCTCTGGCTTAACAGCATCCCTTATCACGAAAGTGTGTTTTCTTCTTATCTGGATAATTTGCAGATTCGGCATCAATGGGTAAATAATTTGGGTTGATTTCTCCATCGCAAGGTAAAGTGAATTTTCAAGATTCAACCTACAAAAATTCTACCAGTCACTGAAACTGGGTGTGGTTTTTTTGACCACTGACAATTGTACAGGAAAAAAGAAAAGAAAAGAAAGAGAAAAGAGGAAAGAAAAGGGAGGAGGGAAAAGAATTTCAGTCTTATTTTAATTTACGTGTCTTATTAAGATCGTCATGCTTGTTCACTATTTTTATAACTTTTAAATTTATATCATTTACCCATGTATCTAATAAGATCGCACTACTCTCCACATCAATTTATACATGGAATAGTATATATTAGGATTCAAAATATTTGACTATGGAATTGGTTTTAAATATTTTTAGAGCTTGTTGTTTTTTTATCCCTTAGTTTTGTTTATCCGGAGAGACTGCAGTCTTACAGTCTTACTTATTTAAACGTTATGTGGTCAAAGGTATCTTTTCCTTAATGAATTTTTCCATAACTCTCAAGTTCTAAACACTCTTAAATCTTTAGGAATATCCTAATTAGTCACTTACGTTTTCTTTTTGGATTTTGAATAGAGTACTCATGGAAAGTGCTGGAGGAAAAGCTTACTCTATCATCAGATCAAGGATGGTCTCCACACTTTCCATGTCTAAATGAAACAGAAAGATAGGGACCTTCGTGCATCATTTATCTTTAATGATAAAAAAAATAAAAGACACAACACGCTCACACATTCTCATTTAGACAGGCACATTAAGTACAGCTGAATTAATGAGCTAGTGTCCCATCCCTGGGTTGGACAACTGTCCTTTCTGATCACTTTTGGCAGCTTTTCTAGACAACTATCTCAGAAAAAGATGCTGACCTTGATATAGAAGATTCTTCCCACATGGCATTCTACATTTAAAGCAGGGGAGAGAGGAAGAGGCTCAAATAAAAAGAACCCCCCCAAAATTGACTCTCTGACCTATAATTTTCAAATGAAATTCTCTCCAGTGGAAAAATCCCACATACTCTTTCAACTCTACACTCTGACTCAGGGACTTTTGGGGTGGCCCTTTACCTTTATTCCCTCTGTCTCAAGAAAAGCTGAGGGTTTCAGGGTTTATATAGTTTCCGAAGTCATTTTTCAGCCTGATTCATTCCCCATGTCCAATGAGTGATGTTTCCCACTTGATGAGTTAGTTATGCCCAATATCTCATCAGAACCTATTCCCCGCTTGGTCAATGACCTCACCAGCTCCCAAAACAAAAGCAGAAGAAAGTCCCATCAGAACTTCCCTGGAAATCCTCCGAAGGAAGAGAAGAAGGAAGAAAATGATGTGAGGTTCACAGAGGAAGGTTTTCCCTTAGAGAAACTCAGTACAAAACAACACAGGACTGTGGATATTTTGGAGGATGATACAGAGGTTTTCCTAAATGTCCAATATAATTCTTTACCGATTTTCCAAATGTGAAAAATATTTTGCCCTGTATGCCTAGACAGATACCAGCCACTTGAGATCATCTTTTTCCTCTGAAACTTAAATGTGCTGTTTTGCTAAGGAAGGGGAGTAAAATCTTCAGTGAAAGCAGAAAGAAACACACTTGGATGGAATAGATGGAAGGCCTTGCCAGCTATGAGAGGCCCTAAACATGGAGTCAAGTGAACTGTTCACATACAGGTGGAATGATGTTGTGATGGAGGTATTTTGGAGGGATTCATTAGAAGACTAGAACAGTGTCTGATCTGTGGAAGGCACACAATCGATACTTGATGTTTGAATGAAAGTGTGTTGAATTGGAAAAGGAAGGAGTTGGAAAAGAATGGCGGAGAAGGAGTGAAGGAAGGACAGCAAAGAGGAAGAGAGGGAGGAAGGAGTGAGGGAGAGAGGAAAGAAAGAGGGAAGGAAAGGAGGAAGAAAGGGAAGGAAAAGAAAAGGAGGGAGGGAGGGAAAAGGAAAATATTGAGGAAGGAAAGAAGGAAGGAACGAAGGAACGAACGAACGAACGAACGAACGAAG
>NW_011888830.1:5400954-5409618 GCF_000151845.1 Pteropus vampyrus
GGTCCTTCATTTCATAAAAAAAAAAATCCCCCACAAATTACAAAATCCAGACCCAATTATATGGCTTATATGTGTAAGCTATATAATAAAAAAGTAAAGAAAATCAATTGGGTTCTATTAACCTCTCGAAACACTCTCGTTTCTACAATCATGATAGAAACAAATGTGTTTTTCTCTGCTAAGCCAGTGGCCTGTGCTTCCGTTATGATCATCTACTTAAATTAAATATTAGGTACCTCGGGGGTGGAACGCTGCTGAAGAGAGAGCCTCATCTTTAGCCTCGCTCTGCTGATACCGTTTCTCAGTAACTACATCAGGAAGGGCCTTCGAGAAGACAACATGTCAAGTGCCTTGCCAGAAAAGTTTTCTTTTTCATCCATTTCTTTTTAGTAGTGCAGCTGGGAAATCAAATGGCTTAGTCGACTGCTGGACTGTCAGGAAGGAAAAAAATAATACAAGCCCTCGAGTGGCTATTTATTTAAGATCCCACAGTTTAAGCATGAAAATTCCACCAGAAATGTGTCTCACGTCCTGAAAATGTCTTGCCTGTCTCCTGGGCCAGCGATGTACCTCTGTACGTCCCACCTGTGACCACCTGTGTCCCACCTACATAAAACACGTGCTCGTCCATTCCTTCTCCACTCTCGTGAAGTAGTTCTTAAGATCCAGATAAAACATAAGATGTAAAATACTTAAGAAGTTTCAAGCATTCCAGACTGCAGTTTCCGTGGGGGGTGGGGTGGCAGAGGGAGTGGTCAGAAAGATGTGGGGCGCTGGGAAGTTTACAAATGTGTCTCATAGATGTCTCTTTTTTCCTCCACTGCCTCTCCTCTTCCTCATCTCCGACTATGTCACTGTCACCGTTTCAATGGTCATAAAACAAGAAAACTAGTAGTTTCCACCCAATTCATCACATGTTATTTGAGTCAGGTTTTGGTATGTTTACAGGTTAATAGTAACATGAAAAAAAGTTCTGCTTCTGTTCTACACATAACCCGGATGCATTACCCGGAAATGGTTGGTGGGTGTCCGAGATGATCTTTAGGAGTCAACGTGAGTTCACCAAGAACAAACTCTGTTTCCTTTTTCATTAGCACGACTGGCCTGAAACTGACTGATATAGACCTTGAGAGAATATCCTCGAGAGCGATGTGGACAAACGAGGCTACGTTTATAAAAAGGGTGGTCGTTAGTCGACTATTCTAACCCCAAAATACCAGTTAGTAAATCTGGTAATAGGTCTTAGAACTCTCTATTTGTACGTGGTTTTCATTGACGATTTAAGTGAAGCCATCTAAAGGAATGTATTAAATTCGAAGAATCCCTATTGATCAGGACATGGGCTCGGTTAACTTTCAGCAATGTAGTCAAGGGTCTTATTCTATAAAACCTACTAATATCTTTACATTGTATTTATTTATTTATTTAGAATTGAGCCTTGGACATTTCCCTATACTTCTAGTATATTTCTGCTGCATGGGATTGTGCATATAATAGTACTCTCTAAAGAGTTAAGACTTATTCCAGCAAGTTCCTTATGGTATAATATGTTCCGCTATGGGCAGTCCCTAGTATGTGGCTTAGGCATGTTATATTAATCAAACATTATGTGATTCTCACAACCATCAAGAAATGGGTATTTTATTATTCCCACTTTGTAGATGAGGAAATTAAAGCTTAGAGAGGTTAAATAACTTAGCAAATCTTTTGTCAAAAAAAAACAGCAGAGCTAGAATTCAAACTGAAGATTTTCTGATTCCCAAATTTATCTTTCTGTTGACTCTGCTATACTGTTAACCAGCCAGCCTCATTTGGAATCAGAGGTTTGGTATATTTATTCTATTAAGCATATTTATTCAGTTATTTGCCCTAGTGTTAAAAAATAAAAAGCTAAAAAATTCAAGTATTAGCAAGCTAAGAAATTGAAATAACATTAAAACGATGCATTTACACAAGGGAACGATTAGAATATGGACCATTTCTGGTTTGTTTGTTTGTTTGTTTGTTCGTTTTTCATGTTGCATATAGTTTTGCCCTATCCATAGCATTTATCACTATTTTCAAGATGTAAAAGATGCGTGTGGAATGCAGCTTCTGGAACTGGATGATCTTCGCACATCAACGGTTTGAATCTCGGCCAATCTGATTCCAGTTCTCGGACTGAACAAAACTCTGTTTTATTTCTCCGCTCAGTGTAGACCCGGAAACCCTTGGCGCGACACTCAAATGCTGCTTTTCGGTGCAGGGCCCAGCACAGGGTATGGTTTGAGGACACCGCAATATCTCAAAAGCCACTTGAACAGAGCACATTTCCAGTTCACAAGCTTTTAATGTCAAATGAATGCACCTGAGAAATCCACACGATGAAACTAAAAACGTCCTCCTGTAGTTCTGACCCCCAAAGAGGTTTATTTTGATATGTGGATACTATAAAATTATTTAGAAGTTTCTGGGGGGGGAAGGACGAATGGTGAGTGCCAGATTCTGAGAATGACAGATTCTCCCGATTCTCTTCATATTATTCAATATTGATTTTAACTTTTCAACTTTTCTTCATAAGGTAGAAGAGGTCTATTTGTATTCAAGATCCACTTTCTCTTACTTTCTGGGCAAGTTAGCTAGAGAGCAGAGTTATTAGAAGTCGTTCTTTGATTTGAAAGTTTACCAACATGGAGACAGTGTTTTTCTGTGAACGGCGGGTAGGCTGACCAGAAATGGCCTGAGCATTAATTTTTTGCTTAAGTGTTTAACATCTTGTGTTAGGGAAATGTCTCCTGATATTTACCGTTCGATGATTTTTTTTTTTTTTGAGCATAAAGGTACTTAAGGAAATGTATCATTAAATTATTCAAGAATAACTCAAGACATGTCGAGTGCCATTGTGTGTTCCTGTAGCTGAGCATCTAGATGTATTCCACGTCTGTCTAGAAAGTTCTCGAACTGTCCAAGTGTAAATCATCTCTATATGCAGTTGGGTTCCTAATTTTAGGGATGGGGAAAGGTTGGAGGTCGGGTGCCTGGTCGAGGGTCAAAGGTGAATCTGTGGCTGAATTTGGATTAAATCGCTTATCCAAAGATCTGGACTCAAGCATTGTGTCAGTTCCAATTGAGGCTTAATGTCTCACCAACGTTTAAGAGATTCTTTTCTTATATAATAATAGTCATTCTGCAGAAGACTGAATTATAAACCCTACCTCATGTGATTATAGCGAACTAATTAAGTTGTTAATTGGGCTAAGTTATATTGTGGGGAATAGCGTAATTTTCTTAAATTTGGCCTGGCTAATTATAAATGGTTGCTTCCAGAACACTTTAAGCACCTTCTCACTCACACAAACTCATTACGGTGAAAATGGTCTTGATGGTATTTGGAGAAGCTGTCCTGAATTCACCATGCTCTCCGCCTCTTGGATTAGTCACCATCTTCTCAGGTGAAGAAGAGGCTTGAGGCTGCTGCTGCTCCCGCTGGGGTGACAAAAACTACAGCCAACCACCTGTAGGGGCCTCCGTGGACGCTCCGCCTTGCACATCATTAAGCAAATTGTCAGCTAAGTCTTAATTACAGCACTTTTATGACTGCTGGTGATGTAAGAAGCACAGTGGACACGCCTTGTTTTTCTCCAAGCTCGGCTATGTTTGTAGTGCTGGCAGTTAGGGCCAAAGCATTTTTCATCTTGCACAAACTGAGCTAATTTATGTGGGAACCCAGACCCTCTCGATGTTGTTTGTACTGCATCAATTTGCAGAGTCTAATGAGCCCTTTCTAAAAGATGGAAAAACCCTCCTTGGCTGCATTACCGAATAGCCTTTTAAAGCTTGCCACAGAAAACAGAGATGCTCAACCAGAAAAGAAACCAGGCTCACCTTCTCCTAATTCATTGCCTGATCCAAGAGAATGATGCTCAGGCATTATAATAGCTCGAATGGTCCCCTGATGACCGATGGTCTTTGGTTTGTCCTATCTTTGGTGGAGAGAATCTCCATGAACTAATGTGGTAGAGGATGCCTAAGGTCTAAGGGGTCCGTTGTGTATCTTCTGATGAACGGAGATTGTATGTTCCCAGTGGATTACACAAACCAACCCTCTGGAAATACTTGTGTATGCCGCTTGTTGAAATGCATAATTAAATAAGGTATCTTCAATGACTTTATGAACTTCGAGTGCAGAGAGGCAAAGGGCAAACTCTCTAGTCAGTGTTGCCTGAATGCCTTGCAAGGAAAGACTCAGCCATCTCTAAGGATGAAGAGAGGCTGGTGTACCACAGGTCAACAAAATCTATAGAAATAAAACAAGATTCAAGATACCAGAAATCAAGCAATAGTATAAGTATAGTTGCGAAACTTGTAGCAGTAGTAATTTTGTGCACTACACGCTATGTTAGGGGGTTCGTACCTGTGTTTAAGGGTTTCCTCTAAACTTTTCTGTTAAGGTCAAAATTATACATGGGCTCAAAGTTCATACCGAATGTTGGTTTCAATGGAACTCTCTTGCTTTTAAAAATTATTTTGTTATCTCTACATCTAACAAGACTTCAAAAATCTTACTCGAAATTAAAACAGTACAAATTTTCCCTGAGCTAAAACTAGATAAAGAAATGTAATAACCCTGGCTTATGTGATTGGCTCTTGTGAGAAATAATGCTACCCAAGAAAAATCGTCATTATTTTATTTATCTCATCGATGGATCGATTACTGGATAGGTCTTTTTGAACTTCTTTTTTCTAATGGAGGGAATGCAGACTGTACTTGTGCAATTCAATATATTCAGCTTCATTCTTTCACATGAGAGGAGAAATTAACTCCGTCAAAAGCTCAAAAAGTTGCCTCACGAGATTTCTAACCAAGAGACGGAATTCTCAGATTCACCAATAAGGGAATTCAATATAGACCAAAACGTCCTTGAGCTGAGGGCAACATTCCTGAGTCAATTTTAAAAAACGTTTGACTTCCCTTATAAGAATTATACTAGCATCTCAAAATGCCACATTTTCATTACGAGGCCATTATTTGTATACAGAGAACCAAGTGGTACATGGCCTTAATAGTTCTATGTCACATACCAACTCCAGAGTCTCGCTTTCGTACAGGAAGTAAATATCACCAGACTGCAAGAGCTGACGAGACACTTCTCCACATCCATGTTAGAAGTGCCCGTGAAACTAAAATTCTTCCTCATTTCAAAAACTTTTTATGAAACAGAAGAGAAGGACCAAAAGGTCATTTAGAGGAACGTAAAACCGGAAAAACCACCGTTGATGCGATGTAACTCCTAAACTAAACACAAAACACACAGTGTTGAAAGTATTTTAATTATTTTTTTAAGTACACAACTAGACGGCTTGCCCCCAGCACACTGAAAGAAGTTTAAACATTAATGCTTTTTCGAAGGGGAAAAAAACGTTTTCAAAGAGGCTTGATCTGAGTCATCTTCAGCAATTCCCCCCACCCCCAATCTGATGTCAGGGGGAAACTGCTAGAAAATTCTATAGCAGTGAACCTTTTAAACAAGAATCAGGAAAAGGGAGATAAGCAAAAATGGTTCCTAACACCACAAGAAGGTAGCGTTTCTCCTTCAATATAACATTTTCATCTAATTGTTCTCATCATCTTGTGGAAACTTTATGCAGCTCGATTTGATGGGGATGACTTTAAAAAAAAAGAAAGAAAGAAAATCTCTGTGTTGCCTTTTACCTCCTCCACAGGCCAAGACCGAAGCGTAGAGGTGCTGGTACTGAGACACAGAACAAGAAAATTGCTGACGAAAGTTTGAGCGTTTTCCAGCCCGGACTTGCCAAACTCGAGGGGTAAACTTCAGATAAACATCTGAGCTCTCAGGTGTTTAACTGAACCGAACCTCCCCAACTTTTTGAGGTTTGCCGATGACTAGTAATTATATTGTCATTTAACAAAAGTAGCTGCATTAAACCAGAGATGTTACATTAATGGTTAAGTTCACATCCATTAAAAACATCGTGTATCTCGGAGCACACGGAGGTCTCCGTGATGTGTGGACGGGAGTGGAAAGCGATGCAGGCTCGAGGCCATTAATCGATGTCTAAATACTACCTGTCAGGCTTGGGAGTTTTGCTAATGCAGGGAGTTTTACTTCTTCCTCGTGTACAGAGGTTAGAGAAGGAGGGACAGCTCTGAAACTTAAATGGAAACACTGAGGAAAACCCCCGAAGAATAAGATCGTCAACATACAAACCTTGAAGACGGTGATCGTATCTTAAGTCAGGATTTTAATCATTTGAATGCAAAATTCTTGGGTTTCCACAGGAGGCCGAAAAAAAAAAAAAAAAAAGGACTGAGGATTCATTGCTAGAATCTAGAACCCTTTCTTCGAAGTGCTTTTCATTTTGACTGAAGCGTATATGGGGGTAGAAAGTAATTTGTCAACTTTCTCACTCATGAACTTAGGAAATGAACATGTAACCCTTTGCTTCCTAGGTGACCAAGCTAATAAGCAAGTTTAATGCACAAGTTCTCTTTAACTTTCTTACATGTCTATAATCATTTTCCCCTAGGATTACATGATGGCAATTGGCTATAAGCTACAAGTCAAAGTAAGCATTTTTAATGGATGCACAATAAACTTAAAGTTAGCATAAATAATGTATCAGTGAAAAAGTCACGTGAGAAGACTTCCGATTCTTTTTTAAAGGGATGAACTCTGTAAATAGTCGATGCTTCCTCATCAGAGGTCAGAGCTCTGCACCGAAAGGAAAAAAAAAACTAAATGTGTAAAATGGAATGGAGAGAGACCCCGTTATCTAAAAGTGAGCCTTGGCTTTCAGGATCCATGACAGCAGAATCTGAGCCAGAAGAAACTCTGAAATGTCACAAATAATGAACACAGTCAAACTAGGATCAGCATTCAAAACGCAAGTCAAAAATTTTCAAAGAGCCAGACTAAGAAAAGTCGTAGAGAATGCAGGGGCGACCTGGACCCAAGGTCTCTGACCTTTATAGAAAGAGCTGACAGTAGTGACATGATATGACCTGCCCCAGGAGGTGAGGTCCTGCTTCGGGAAGGACCTGAGAGCTACCTTTACCCCATCGGTCTGACGTCCACCACTGACGTCCGAGTTTCATCAGCTCGGCCCTGATCTCATCTCTAAAGTCCAAGGCTACAAGAAGGAACACCAATCCCCTAACGGTCTCTGAAAATTTGGGGTTTGTCTTTACAAAAGCTGTTAACTCTGTGGGCCAAAACCCCTACGATCTAGTCTTCCCGAAGCCAAGTTCTGATCATATCATTTCCTTTTCGAAACTCTGCAGTGTCTCCCTGCTCCCTGCTAAATCCAGTCCAGTTCATCTGTGAGCTAACTCCAGTCTCTGCCCTCTGCCAGACACATTTTCTATTTTCTAGCCAAGCCAAAATGCTTGCTCTACTCACCCTGCGTATACTTCCTGTTGCCTGTGTCCCATGTGGGATTCGCCTTATCTGGAATATCCCTTCACAGCCTTACACCTTCATATCCCAAATCCTACCTGCGCCTTGAGGCTCACTCAGATAAAGACTTTCCAGAGTCTATATCTCCATCTAAACGCCATTCCACAGGCCGTATTTTTAGGAACACAATCTGCCGACTTGCCCCAACATACTGATAAAAGTTTAAACAGCGATGTTGTATCTAAGAAAACATTTGTCTTCAAAAAAGGTTAATCTGAGTCATCTTCCTCATTTCTCCAGATAATCTTCTCCAACAGACTAAACTCTTCTCGTATCTGTCCATTTCTAGTGCCTCTTGGTATCTCTGTCTGTGTTACTTGCAGCTAAATGGTTGCCACCACACTTTCAAGAAGTAACTGAATTTTAGTACTAATTTTTCTAATTGGGGGGTATCAAAACCGTGAAAGGGAGGTGTTCCACATTACTCAATGTGATGACCTTCAGCTCAGTTCCACTAAGAGTGACACCTGACAAATGATCTGCTTGATTAGATTTGTACAGTGCTTGCTTTACAGATATCTGCAATGCTGGGGGCGGGCGGTAAGGGAGGTAAGGGAGGTGAGGGAGGAGAACACCCATGTCTTCAGAAACATCCCCAGCGGCTCCATTTCTGGCATTAGTAGCCTGACACCTCAGCACACTTGACAATAAAACCTATTGTGTCGCCGATCAGCAGGGGGTGGAGAAAATTTGAAAATCTGTCTAGAAATGCAGGAAGCAATGTAAGCTATGTAATCAAAGCTGGAAATGCTCTAAACAGTACTTTTTTTAAAAAAGTAGGAACAGTTGAGCTGATTCCAGTAAGACGACATAAAACTGATACTTAAAGCAGAAAATAAGATCTGATTTGGCTCAGGGAGATCACCTTCTGTACCTAGCTGGAGGAAACAAAAATGATTTGTAAATGAATTTAAAAAGTATATCAAAATGGACATTGTTATGAGAAGCAGCGGTAGAATATTAGATGGCAAACGGATTCTGATTTTTGTTTCTTGAATCTAAGCGTGCTTATTCAAGAAGTTAGTCCTGATTGTCCGTTAGACTAAGGTTTTATTACTGTTGCCATTGTTATTTTCGTAGCCTTCTAATCTAAGTATCCTATTTACAAAACAAAATATTAGCACATAAACCAGAATCTGCGAGAATATCTTTATCCTGTTTCTTTAAGGGGATACATATTTATATATATTGAAATCACTGACTTTCT
>NW_011888830.1:5409698-5416095 GCF_000151845.1 Pteropus vampyrus
AGAAAAACTAAAAAGGAACCATCAATCACTGGCCTAATCGATGAGACATTTCGTATAGAAAAGAATGGCTAACTCGGGGCTGGGGGCATCTCCAGGTGTTTCTTAGGCTTAGAATGAGAAAAGCTACAGCCAAGAAAGGCTTGGTCTCTCAGCCATGTAAAAGGTCTTTTTTTTCCTCTATCTTATGAGAGATGTGTCCATACTAGGGAATATCCAGAAAAGAATGACAAAAATGGCTCCTAAGGTTAGAGAATAATATCTTTAATGACAGGTAAGCTGAGACTATCTTTAGTCGGAAGAAGAGATAATTAAGGCATTGAGTGAGGCCTCGATATTTTTTTCATGGAATCGATCAATGTATGTGAATTGACTGAATAAGCTCAGAGGTGATGATTGTGAAGAAGGAAATGGAAGATAGAGAACGATGAACTCTACTGAGAGAGAAGGAAATAAGAGGAAACGAGCTAAGATTTCAGCAGGAAGAAACCAAGTGAAGTAAAGGAAGCAATTCTAGAAGAATTGTTAGGTCCTAAAATAACTCACTGAAGGAGCTTGAAATAGTCTTCTCTGGGAGTCTTTTAAAACAATATTTTCCAGCCCTGTAGTATTCATAGACTAGATGAACTTTTGCTCTTCGGCCCCCAAAATCCTGTTTTAGTTTATGAGGATACCGCTATGAAAAAGACTGGAAACGGCAGCATAGGTTTTTTTTTTTTTTTTTTTTTTTTAAATCAACAAAGTCGGAGTCACAAATCTGGGCTTATATTCTGGTTCTGACTCTAACTATTTATATAATTTAGGAAGACATTTAATGTCTCGGGTATTAATATCTACATTTATAAAAAGTCTGCCTTTAACAGAAATATTATGAAACTAGTGCTATGCAAATAGTATAAAATTGCTATTGCTATTGCTATTGCTAGTGGCACAATTATGATAAACATCATCAAAATGTAGATGTCTAACTTCTGCTTATAACAGTGTGAAAGACCAGATATCCTGCAAGTTTCTCTTACTACATCACAACTAAATTCTGGATAAATTATAAGAAGCATACTTTGTAATGTATTGCTGGGCTCGAATGGAGATAAAAGAAATCTCAAAACAAACAAGCAAAATAATGATTATAAGCTGAAACCAAAAGTAGAAGTAGAAAGCTGGGTGACCCTAGGAAAAAATTCTCATACCAGTTCTAGGAATCGTATGATAAGCCTTAGGCCTTTTTCAGGGTAAAGGAGCTCGAGCTGAGATTCCATGTTTCTTTGAGGATGCAAACATAGCTAAAGTTGTCCAATTTCCCACTGGTTCCTGACAAAAAGTAAATATAAATTCCTGACAAAAAGTAAATATAAAAAGAAGAGCATCCCCAATTGAGGACATTGGGATTTTCGTTGATTAAGAGCAAGCAGATATGAGCTCACAATCAATAACTGCCAAACACACATGAAAACTAGCCACCGCAAGTTGATATGATAGTCAGCAGAAACAACAAAATTAGATTGAGATTTAGAATCATATTTAGGTCTTCAGATGTTGTAACTATGATATAAATAAAGAATAACTATGCGTGAAATATTTAAACTAGGTTTTAAAAATTAGCAGAAGTTAAAAACAAAACAAAACACGAGAGATTATTAAAACCGAATGACCAGAAAAATGTGCTAATGAAGCAAATAGAATTTTCGAAACAAAAAAAATACTGGTTGAAATTGTAATATAGATAGTTGGGTTAAACAGCAAATCAGACAAAATTGAAGAGTGAATTAGTAAACTGGGTGATAGATTAAAGAAATTATCCAAAATGCAGAGAACAGAAATCTTTAAAAAGGAGTTAAAAAATCTAGAGGATAAACTACAAAGATCTAATACAAATCTAAGTACAGAAGGAAAGGCAAAATGGAAGAGAGATAACATTAAAAGGGAAATAGTCGAAGGTTAAAAATATATCAGATCATAAAAGACATGAATCCAGAAACTCAATGTAAAAGAACAAGATAAATATAAAAGAAACATAAATCATAGCGAAACTGCAAAACAATAAAGATAAAGAAAAGACTTTAAAACCAGTGACAGTAGACTTCACGACAACATAGAAAGCTAGAACACAGTGGAATAATAACTTTAAATGACTAAGAGAAACTACCAGCCTGGAATTTTGTACCCAACAGAACTATCTTTCAAGGACAAAAGTAGATAAAGGTATTTTAAATAAACAAGAACTGAAGGGTTTATTTACCACCAAAGATTTTCACAAGCAGCGTCTTTCAAAAATCTTAGACTAAAAAACAAAATTCCCGCATGCTTATAACTAAAAAAAATTTCAAATTATTGTTACTCTTATTATGTAATTATTGTGCCTTCTGATTTTTTTATAGTCTATGTCAACTTTTTTATAAAAGCAAGGAAGGAAAACAAACCATCCAAAAAAAATAAGAACAGAGAAAAAAATAGAAAAGAGACATAAATAAAAGATGGTAGAAATATAATTTTCCAAAAATGACTAAAGAAGAAATAAGAAGCCAGCATTATCAATTAAGGAAGCTGAATCAGTCATTTATTAGAAAGAATCCCATAAGACAAAACAAAGCGAAATAAAACTACCAAATCAGACAGGTTTGCAGATGAGTTCTAACAAATTGTCAAGGAACACATCTGCACACTTACTCAAACTCCTCAGAGAAGAAGAAATGAGTGAATATCCACCTTTCATAACTCTATGCAGCTAGTACATCTTTGAAAAATAAAAACAAGATGTGGAGACCAAAGCAATTTTAGAAAACCAATTCTGAAATCCATACCAGCACATTATGGAAAAAAAACCCTAAAAGGTAAGAATTGTAAAACATAAAACGAAACTGCCCTTATTTGATCACGATATGACTGTCCATATGGAAAACAAAACAAAAATAGATTAGAATTAATAAAAGAATTTAATAAAATGGCTGAATATAAGACCAGTCTGTAAAAATCAATTGTATTTCTACCCACAGGTAACTTTATATATAAAGCCTCACACCTAGGAATAAAGCCAACAAAAAACTACAAGACTTTCATAAGAAAAAAATTAAACTTGATTGAAATACCTTAAAGAAATCCTAAAAAATAAGTCCATGGATAGGAATACCATCAAGAAATTAATTTTTCCTAAATTGATCATTAGATTCAACGTAATTTTACACAGAATTCAAACATTTTTTATGGAATTTGACAAGTTGTTTCTGAAATTTATAACAACAACAAAAAAAAAGAACTGAGAATACCCAAAACACTATTAAAGAACCAAAAAAAAAGGAGGGGATCACTTTCATATCAGATACCAAGATGTATCATAAAACAATAGTAATGAAGACTGAATTATATTAGTGTGGATATAGACAAATTCATAATAAAACAGAATAGAGATCTCAGTAACTAATCAATGCACACAGAAAAACTCCCCATATGGGTCAAGTGGCAGTGCAGTTCATGGGGAAAAAAGCTTATAAATAAAAGGATAATTCAATAAACAATACTGAAATGATTGTTCTTATATAAGATGTGAAAAATATTCCCTATCTCCCATTAATCATTGAAAATAAATTATCGATAGATTACAAACTCAACTAAAAATGGCGAAATTTTAGTCGTTAGAAAAAAATATAGAAATATATGCTTATAATTCAGAATTGAGGTTTTTTTTAAAAACATGATATAAAAAAATCCACCACTAACCACAAAAAGAAATATCATATGCTCTATTTTTTAAAGTAAAAAGATAAGCTACAAATTTAGAAAAAGTATGTTTTGCGAAAAATAGAATCCAAAGGATCTTTTAATCTAGGCTATACGAAGAGCTCCAAAACACATAAGAAAATGATGAACAACCCACTAATAAAATGACCAAAAAGATATAAGTAGGCACAATAAAACAAAGGTCAATAAACAGCTGATTAGTAACCAGGGTGATGCAAAGTGAAACCACAATGTTATTTTAACATCCCTCAGACTGGCAAAAATTAAGAAAATAACAGCAAATACACAGTATTGCTATGAACCCAAACACTGTCCTCAGTGTATACACTCGTTTAATTCTCCTAGAACCCCTGGAGGGCTACCATCCTCCCCATTTTACAGTTGAAGACCCCGTTCAGGACAAACAGCTGGCAAATGACAGAGCAGAGATGTGACTCTGAATCTCAGGTTTCAGAGTCCACCAGACCACTGTGGGACACAAAGCATTGGTTAGTCTGGGGAGCGGTGGGAAGGGAAGCCTTAAAACCCGGGTGAAAGCCACTCGGTGGCACCACTTTGAAAAACAATGTTTATTATCTCATGAAGTCTCACGTCTGCATACCCTTCAGCTCGGCGGGTCTACCTCTGGGTATAGCTCCAAAAGAAACTTTTATCCGTATGTTTCTCGAAACTTTTAAAAGCCGTTTATACCACCATGGTCTGTTATGGAAAAAATGTCAATTGACAAGAAAATAGGTAAATTGTGGTATATTCACAGTAGTGAAAATGAGCCAATTATAGCTGCATGCAAGAATAGTGACACAATCTTAGGTATATGAAGCTGAATAAACAAAAAGTTCCATCGAAGATGAAATTTAGTGCAATATTTTTCTTATACTTAAAACAAGTAAAATTATTATTTAGGTTAAATATATGTGTAGTTTTTAAAAACTATTAACAAAAAGATGATAAACAGTTGTTCAGAGTCATGGTTACTTTGGGGAATCAAACGGACTATAAAGATAGACTTGAGTTTCTAATATTCTGGTGAGTAAACTATTAGAGGATATTTGTTTTCATTTTTGTGCTTCATACTTACATTTTGGTTGGCATACATACAAATAACGCATAATCAATATTTGTTTAAACGTTTCGATGCCCAGATGTTTATTATACAGCGTTAAGTATTCTGGTCAGAAATGACTTCGAATTTCAATCTTACTCTAAATCGAATATTATGAACAAGTAATATGATAAGTATATAAAAAGAGAGAAAATGATGGCTGAAAGTTTAGAAATAGATGCACGATTTATCAATGCAAGGATTCTGATAAGCGATATATTTAGGAGTACAGAATTTTAAATATGAGATTAAAAATATAAAGATCTTTCCTGGGCACATACAACAAACACATTTTATGAAACATTTCTGCTGTACAGGCTGGTCACTCGTCTGTTCTAAGTTAGTGAACAACATTTAGTTGTTTCGAACTGTAAACCCAATCACTTTACCATTTATCTTGTCTAATCGTTCAAATTTGCGTTTATAAATCACATAATGGCTGTTTTTCTCTGGGGTGAAGGGTTCAACTATTTCAATCACATCCACACCAGTCAGTCAGGGTTGCTTGGTAAGTAGCAGATAGGTTTCTGAGCGGAATGAAAATTTTCAGGAGATAGAGAAATCATGATTTGGATGAGAAACCACTGACTCGAGATAATTAACTCAAACTATGTGAGAATAAAGATATCACATTCCTAATACAGATCTCGTAAGGCTGTTCCCAGACCGCAGACTTAGTTAAATTGTACGTACAGACAGGATACTTGGTTCAAAAAACGTTAGGTTGATTTTATTTCGGCTTTGGGGTTTCTTGGATTTTGGGATTTTTGCATTTGCCATTCACCCGGGTGGCTCCCCTGTCACCCTCCACCACAGACAGAAGCTGGAGGTACGCGTGCTCGTGGAAACCTGCTGGTCGGTCCGGGTGAAATTACCGTGTCTGGTCTTACCGTGTTTTCGCTCATTTTCAGTGACTTGAACATTCTATTCCCTCATTCCCGCCCCCTCCTTTTGCAAGGTGAAAATCCTGCTCGAAGTTTAGATTTAAGCTTAGACCAAACTTCCCCCCAAGGATGGTCACAGAGCCCTTCCACGGTGGCCTCTGTGTGCACTGTCACATGGGCCCCGCAGGACTGAAGAACTGTCCCCCAGCCACGGAGAGTGCTGTGATTGGCTGTCTCTTCAGGGCAACCCGCCGCCAATGGCTGGCTGAGGCATGAAAGTCACCACCCCTCCAACACTGTCCCAACTGCAAAGGGCCACGCAAGGCTCAGGGCTCCTTGTGGGTGTGGCCGAGGTCCTCCTTGTGGAAACGTCGCCACCCAGCTTCCCCTCTGCCCGATCCCGCCTCCTTCCCATCCCCACAGATGTTGGTCCTGAAAGAACTCCACTATCAATTTCTTGCACTCAAGGTCACATCCAGCTCAGAGTCTGCTCCCGGGGCACTTGGCCTCAGCACGTGCCTTGCCCAAGTCTAGGATAAATACCCTTCCTCCACGTGTCCTTAGCTCCCTACACTTACTACCGTTGTGTCTGTATTTTAATTGCTAATTGATTCCTCTATCTCCCTATCAAAACCGTAAGCTTCTTGAGAGCAGGAATCATATCTCATTCATTTTTGTA
>NW_011888830.1:5416145-5421072 GCF_000151845.1 Pteropus vampyrus
CCACGGTGGCCTCTGTGTGCACTGTCACATGGGCCCCGCAGGACTGAAGAACTGTCCCCCAGCCACGGAGAGTGCTGTGATTGGCTGTCTCTTCAGGGCAACCCGCCGCCAATGGCTGGCTGAGGCATGAAAGTCACCACCCCTCCAACACTGTCCCAACTGCAAAGGGCCACGCAAGGCTCAGGGCTCCTTGTGGGTGTGGCCGAGGTCCTCCTTGTGGAAACGTCGCCACCCAGCTTCCCCTCTGCCCGATCCCGCCTCCTTCCCATCCCCACAGATGTTGGTCCTGAAAGAACTCCACTATCAATTTCTTGCACTCAAGGTCACATCCAGCTCAGAGTCTGCTCCCGGGGCACTTGGCCTCAGCACGTGCCTTGCCCAAGTCTAGGATAAATACCCTTCCTCCACGTGTCCTTAGCTCCCTACACTTACTACCGTTGTGTCTGTATTTTAATTGCTAATTGATTCCTCTATCTCCCTATCAAAACCGTAAGCTTCTTGAGAGCAGGAATCATATCTCATTCATTTTTGTATCTCCAATACCAAGACCATAGTAGATGCTCAAGAAATACTAGTAGAAAGAATGCATCCATCAATAAAAGGGTGCAGAGAGATATAATATTTATGCTTAGGGAGGTATACATAGTTAGGACAATGTCATTGCTATAACTATTAAACCCTTTGTTAACCTATGTCACCCCCAATAAATTTAATAAAAATAAATTGATATAAATTAAAAAGGCACTGACAAAAAAAATCCTAAATTACATTTGCTTAACACAATAGACAAAGTGTTGGCAAACTTTTTGATTAAGGACCAGATAGTAAGTATTTTCATCTCTGAAGGTGATACAGTCTCTGTTGTAACTATTCAACCCCGCTGCTACAATGCAAACACAAATAGGCATAACTGTGCTCCAATAAAACTTTATTTACAAAAATAGGTAGGGGGCCAGATCTGCACCCCTTCCGATAGTTGATCAGTTCTTGTTCATGTAGTAGTTAACATGGTTGTCACTGGCTAGTGGGCATCTTTCCTCCTCGCTGCAGTTTAAGGGTTCAGGTTACTTCCATTCCATGGCTCTGCCTTCCCTAGGGTCTCAAAGTCCTCCATTTCCATTTATTGGCAAAGAAAAAAGATGAAGCTGCTTCCGGAAAATTAAACACAGGGCTTCCACGCATATCTCATTTGCAAGAATGAATCACATGGCCACGGCCGTATGCAAAGGAACGGGGACAACAGTTTCTCTCGGCGATCACTCCAAATTTTCACGAGAAACGTGAACTCATGGAGGACAGCTGGTAGTCTTGCCACCAGAGGGTAATTTCTCCATTTTAAGTGAAACAGCCCTAAGTAGATGTTTCTATTTTTTTTTTCTTTTGTCTGTGTCCTAAAAATCTGTAGTTTTCAGAAACTATATTATTCATACATGCACGTATACTTTATGGGGATTCAGCGATACGTCAAAAGATGCATAAACCCACATCGCTCTCGGGGAATAATATCTGTCAATAAATTCAGTAATCACACAGATGTGAAAGCACCATCGTGATAGAAGCAGCGGTGACAACTATGTTGGGAATAGCTCGCAGACTGCGTAGAAATCAGTTAGGGCACTTGGTAAACGTCTGTGATAGAGATGGCGAGACAGTAAGGAGGCCGTGGAGACGGGGAACGGTGGATGGAGCCAAGAGATGCACGGGAGGTGAAGCCCGGAGGACGGGAAGCATTCCTTATGCAAGCGAGGAAGAGAGAAGCACTGTGGGAAACTGGAGCCCTCCACCAAGAAGGAAGCTAGAAAGAGAAGCAAGTTTAGAGAAGATCTGGGGTTCGGATGGGGACGTGTCGAGTTAGAAATGCTTTTGAGAGCTTCAGGTGGTGGTGATGGAAAAGTGACCGTTGGCTTTAGCAATATGGATATCACTGGCCACTTTAAGGAAAGCCGAGTCGGTGAAGCAATGAGACTTGTTTGACGCGTGAGTCAGAGGTTGTGTAGACACGGAGTATAATGAATGCTTTAAAGAGAATAGATGGACAAGAAGAATAGAAATGATGGAGAGAGTTTCACGGGAAAGGCTTTAAACCTTGGGAGAAGTGAATGCAATTAAATGCCGATGGGGGGGGGGGCGAGGGGAGATGTTAAATATACAAGAGAAAGAAGGGATCATCAATAATGGAGGTTTCCCGAGAAGGTGGAAGGTGATGAGACGCAAAGCATAGACGGGGAGGTTAGTTTTAGCTGGAAGATGGGCTACCTCGTCTATTGAACGACAAGGAAAAAAGAATAGATACAGGCAAAAGGAGTTTTTCATGTTTGGATACCAGGAAGATGGAGAATTGCGATTTGATAGCGTCTGTTTTACTGTGATGTAGGAGTCAAGGTCACTAGCTGAGACAAAAGGAGCAACATGAGATGGGGCAGGGGGAAGAAGGGTGGCCGGAGGCTTTGAGCGTGGAGAGCATTTAAAATAGTCATTATGGATAGTGGGAGAAAAAGCTGATCCAGGAAACATATGTGACGGCAGAGCTAGTCCTTTTGAGGTCAGTGACATTAATTTATAGTGTTATCAGTCTGACCCATTATTTACTTTCCACGGCAACACCAGAGAATAAGGTCTCAAACCGATCGACTAGCGAGGACAAAATTAGAATATCTAGCCCATCGATTTTTACCCAAGTTTACCTACGTGAATGCTTTAATTCTCACAACGACCTCGTGCGGGAAGGATTAGATCCATTTTTACGACGAGAAAAAAAGAAGATGAGAGTCAGTAATTATTGCCTAAATTCAGAGCCAGAGCCCACACTTTTTCCACTACGCAAAGCTTCTCCTTCCAAAACAAAGTGACACCGTGTGAGGATTTAATCACACCTCCAGTCCCAAAGAAATGTCAAACCAGACGTATCCAAGAGTTATCTAAACTTCCACCTTAATGGCGCGCTAGCAGGCGTGCTCTGCTTAAGACTAAGGGATTCAACTTCATTGTCTCCCTGACACTATCTGCTTTTTAGTCAAAGAGTCTATGAATTGAATTCTGCCCAGTCATTTCTCAAATACTAACCTAACTCTCCCCAACAGGCAAAACTTTCCATTCGCCTTCATGGAGTAATACAGAATTAACGGGGGTGGCGTTTTAACAAGCTAAAACTGAATAAGGACAATGAATCGTCACCCTCCTCCCACCGCCACCTTGAGCCCCCTCCCTCCCCTCCAAATAAAGGTGAATAATAATAGCCCTTCTATGGGATTTAAAAGCAAACAGCTGAGACTATATTGACATAGGTCAGAAATCGTCACCAGTCACTTCAAGTCCCAGTCTTAGCACCTGAGAGTGACAGTGGCCTCTGTGGGTCTCAGAAAAGATGGGAGAAGGGTCTCCAGATCAACACCGGTAATGACTCATCCCTGGGTGCGCCTTCTTAATTAACACTGCCTGAGGGATGTCTTCATCGACAGATTTTGGGTTTAGACACATCTAGAGTTGGACATAATTGCTATTTTTATAAAATGGTAGAAAACAGGAGATCCTCGCTTTAAGTGATGGGTTCAAATACTGTCCGAAGCACAAAGAGTTAAGACCGAATTCTTCTCTCCAGAAACCCATCAGTTGAGTCCTCTCCCTAAATTTTTCCCTAGCCAACTTACCCGTAAACTCCCGTTGCTGAAATTAAAGCTCTTGGATGCCGTGTCCTTGGTACTAGATGCAAATCGCCAAGCAGCTCTAATGAATGCCCGGGCCCAAAACATCAGGGCAATTGTTTTTGACTTCAAAGAAACTTCGACATCGTCTTTCTAGCCTAACACCCATAGTTCAGAGACAAGAAAACAGAGACCCAGAAAGATGGAGTGACTCGTCCAGAGCCACACGTCCAGATGGCAGCAGAAGTGGACGAGAACCCAGAAGAGAAACTTCTCTGTGTTATGAGACATGCATGTGCTCTAAGCAGAGAGTAGCGGGCGAACAGGAAAGGGTCGAATAGTAATTTGTGACTCTGAAAATGACTCTAAGGAAATTAAAGAGAAAACTTACAAATGGAAAGCACCAGTCAAAGGCAAGCCTCTCTTCCTGACACCACACCCGGACGGAGCCAAGACGTAAAAGTCATGAGGGCCGAGGTGACTGTGACAGCGCAGGTGCTTAGGCCAAGGTGCCCGTTCCCCTTTCATCTGCGGAATGAGGTCTGAGAGGCGAAAACAAAACGCTTTTCTGATTTTGCAAATGGAACCCACACATTTTTCTTTTCAAAGGGAGAAGAGAAGACGGTGTTTTTATTTTGAAATAGATTTAGGATGGGAATACACAGCCCATTCTGTGGGTGATCAAAACCGAGGGCCGCTCACCCCTAAAAACAGACCTCCCGTGTGTGATTTTTAATATATAGAGAGATCTTCTTAGGTGACAGTCCCCATAAACCCATAGAAGGCCCGTTGAAATCACTGTTGACTGGCCTGAAAGTATCATAAAGTTTGATTATGAGTTGATTTTTTTCTCAGTGAGGACTCACGTAACAATCATTTCCTCGTGACTGCTGAGTTTTAAAATGTTCATGGCGAAGCAGTATTTTCTCCTTCCTTTGAGGAGGAAAAAAAAAACCCCTCACCGAATGCTTTAAAGAGATTCTTACCTCTTAGAGGCCAAGCATGAAACTGTTCACCTCTGTGTAGACAGACCCATCAGCTCTGCCCAGAGGCCATTCGAATCCACCGCGAGTGGACACGCTCGGTTCCGAGAGCTAACCATAAAGATGATCATTGCCTTGTACCCGCAAGTGGGATTGCTGGACCCTACAGCCGTTCTGTTTTTAATTTCCTGAGGAATCACCATGCTATTTTCCACGAGGCACCTAACGTACTCAAACCCGTAGAAGCAGAGAGTGGAATGGTGTTGCCAGGGGTCTGGGGAGGTGCTGTCCAGTGGTATAAAT
>NW_011888830.1:5422527-5424873 GCF_000151845.1 Pteropus vampyrus
ACAGATTTTGGGTTTAGACACATCTAGAGTTGGACATAATTGCTATTTTTATAAAATGGTAGAAAACAGGAGATCCTCGCTTTAAGTGATGGGTTCAAATACTGTCCGAAGCACAAAGAGTTAAGACCGAATTCTTCTCTCCAGAAACCCATCAGTTGAGTCCTCTCCCTAAATTTTTCCCTAGCCAACTTACCCGTAAACTCCCGTTGCTGAAATTAAAGCTCTTGGATGCCGTGTCCTTGGTACTAGATGCAAATCGCCAAGCAGCTCTAATGAATGCCCGGGCCCAAAACATCAGGGCAATTGTTTTTGACTTCAAAGAAACTTCGACATCGTCTTTCTAGCCTAACACCCATAGTTCAGAGACAAGAAAACAGAGACCCAGAAAGATGGAGTGACTCGTCCAGAGCCACACGTCCAGATGGCAGCAGAAGTGGACGAGAACCCAGAAGAGAAACTTCTCTGTGTTATGAGACATGCATGTGCTCTAAGCAGAGAGTAGCGGGCGAACAGGAAAGGGTCGAATAGTAATTTGTGACTCTGAAAATGACTCTAAGGAAATTAAAGAGAAAACTTACAAATGGAAAGCACCAGTCAAAGGCAAGCCTCTCTTCCTGACACCACACCCGGACGGAGCCAAGACGTAAAAGTCATGAGGGCCGAGGTGACTGTGACAGCGCAGGTGCTTAGGCCAAGGTGCCCGTTCCCCTTTCATCTGCGGAATGAGGTCTGAGAGGCGAAAACAAAACGCTTTTCTGATTTTGCAAATGGAACCCACACATTTTTCTTTTCAAAGGGAGAAGAGAAGACGGTGTTTTTATTTTGAAATAGATTTAGGATGGGAATACACAGCCCATTCTGTGGGTGATCAAAACCGAGGGCCGCTCACCCCTAAAAACAGACCTCCCGTGTGTGATTTTTAATATATAGAGAGATCTTCTTAGGTGACAGTCCCCATAAACCCATAGAAGGCCCGTTGAAATCACTGTTGACTGGCCTGAAAGTATCATAAAGTTTGATTATGAGTTGATTTTTTTCTCAGTGAGGACTCACGTAACAATCATTTCCTCGTGACTGCTGAGTTTTAAAATGTTCATGGCGAAGCAGTATTTTCTCCTTCCTTTGAGGAGGAAAAAAAAAACCCCTCACCGAATGCTTTAAAGAGATTCTTACCTCTTGGAGGCCAAGCATGAAACTGTTCACCTCTGTGTAGACAGACCCATCAGCTCTGCCCAGAGGCCATTCGAATCCACCGCGAGTGGACACGCTCGGTTCCGAGAGCTAACCATAAAGATGATCATTGCCTTGTACCCGCAAGTGGGATTGCTGGACCCTACAGCCGTTCTGTTTTTAATTTCCTGAGGAATCGCCATGCTATTTTCCACGAGGCACCTAACGTACTCAAACCCGTAGAAGCAGAGAGTGGAATGGTGTTGCCAGGGGTCTGGGGAGGTGCTGTCCAGTGGTATAAATGTTCAGATATGCAGTATGAAAAAAGTTCTAGAGATCTGCTATGCAGCATTGTGCTCGCAGTGAAAGATACCGTACCATACACTTAAAATGTTTTAAGAGGGCAGATCTCATGTTAAGTGTTGTTTTTTTTTTTAACCACACACACACGCACGCACACAAGTAAATTCCTTGTACTGGTGTTAAGTACAATAAACAAAACAGTGAAACCTATTTGAAGGTACTTGTGCGGAATTCGTGTTTTGACAACTTGGCTCAGGTTAGTTTGAAAGATCCAGAGAGAAATCTGAAGTCACACCCACTCAAGGAGAGGTTTGTTTAGTCCTGTTTATTTTATGTCAAAGGCCACAGCTCTTGTTGCTCTCAAGTATTCTAGATGGTTCTCTAAGAGGTATGCTTTGCTGCCGTGAGGTCACAGGTGGAAGTATTTGTACACGTGTGTGCTATCACTAAAAGTCAACAATGAGGGACCCCCTGCAGAAATCAGGGAATGCAGGCCCAGCCAGTCAGAGACCGGAGTCAGATTGTCCCCACCACACCCCTTTCCCATGGCCAGAATGAAGCCACTCGAATTCAGGCCATAGGCCACGCATCACTGGCAGAGCATTTACACCAGTGAGGAACAACCTGAGTCCCTCCCCCTTGCCTTTTTAGGATGAGCGATTAGTGACTGCGTTTTGCTATTTCCCACACATGCCTCGTAGGTACAAATAGTTCAGTGTCCAAAAAGCCATCCAAATTTCTCACCGTGTTCTCTTATTCAATCTCATAGTCATAAGAATGTATTTTTCCCGTGAGACTTAATAAAGCTCTTTTTCTTTTGAATGGGGAGGAAAGGAAATGCCATCGAATGTTTTTATTTTTTTGTAAAATGGA
>NW_011888830.1:5427688-5432629 GCF_000151845.1 Pteropus vampyrus
GGGGGGGGCCGGGCAGGGGTCCCCGCGCGGCCCAGCCCGGGGAGGGATGGAGGGGATGGACGGATGCAGGGATGGAGCTGGGGCGGCGGGGCCGCGGCTGCCAGCAGAGTCCCAGCGGCCCCGCAGAGCCGAGCTCAGCATGTTTCTGCAGCTGTTTTGACGATGCTCCGCGTGTTCCCATCACTACCGAGATGCTGCCGCCGGCCTCCTGACCGCAATCTATTAGCTCCAGTCGCTCTGAGCGACTCAGCCCGGCCGCAGCTTCCTGCTTACCCCGCGCGCTGGGGCGCCGCCAGCCCCCCGGGGCGGGGGGAGTGGGGGGGATCACGGTGCCACTTCAGCCCACCTTCACCACCAAGCGTCCTTACTCTCAGGAGGTATTCCTTTTTTTAAAAAAAAAAAAAAAAAGGTCGTCCCACGTTCTGGCTAACAATTTCCAACAGCGCGCGGTCCGCTTTCCCTGCTGACCTTGAGACACCACAGCGTTAGAACTTAATGCGAACTAGAGCGGCCAAGTCCCGCGACCGAGATCCAGCAAGGTCAGAGCCGCCCCTGACCTTGACAGAGAGGCAATGAGACCTTGTTTATAAGGCGTGTTCTGCCCTCTTGCTCGCTTTGTTTCGTTTGTGCTTCTTTAGTGAAAAATTGCAACTGTGGATGTGCGGGCGGGGTGTGTGTGTGTGTGTGTGCGCGCGCGCGTGCGCGCGCGTGTGCCTTGCACACAAGCTGGAGGGTGAAAAAAGATCTGAAAGATAAATGTTTTACGTGGTCCTTTGGTATAACTGGGATGAATTCGAGAAAGCAAGCTCTTGCATGGAAATCACGAGCTCACCGAAGAAGGGAGTACAATAAGTTTTCTTAAAAAAAAAAAAAATGCCATTTATTTCTCTGCCATTTATTTCTGGACCAGGCAGGACAAGAGTGAACGTTTGAGGGGCCGCCTGCCGACGCCCTCACCTGCTCCAGGGGCTGGAAGGGGGACAACCCAAGTCAGCACTTTTCTGTGTGTCAGTTGAAACTACAAAGGCGACCAAAAAGAGGTCTAATTCGTTTTTTTGTGTGTGTGTGTGTTTTTTTGTTAGCTTCAGTTGGGAACGGCAGGTAGAAGCTACACTTTGGTTTTACTTTTTCACCACGGGAGCTATAAATAGACGAGCGCGTGTGGCTTTCTGGCTAAGTTACCTACCCTTGCCTGCACCTCGCGATCCAGGCAGGGGCCCGAACTCCCACATGGGCAATTGTGGGTCATGGCTCCCCACCTACATTTTCCACAACATGTGTGCGGAAAGAAGAAACGGGGCGTGCGAGCGCGCGTTGTGTTGTTATTTTTGTTTCGGCTTTGAGTTCGAGATGTATCCCACCCACACTGTCGATTCTGGGAGCAAGGCCACCTCCCAAACGCCCCGAAGAGACGCCCGGGACCTGGAGCAGGGTTTGCTCTCCATGCGTCCAAAAATACACCGACGTGTTACGTTACAGAACTATTCACGAGCGACCTACCGACCGGCTTTATAGGATGTGTGCTGTCTGTCTACCAGCCTGCGTTTTCTAGCACCTGCTTTTATTTCCCGCCCCCACTCCCACCCCCATTTGGTAAAGAAAATTCTTCTCACTTTTAGTCGATGGCAGTCTGGGTAGCAGAAAGTCAGAGAAGTCGGTTTCTATTTCTAGCGAAGCCGTGAACCCACTGCGTGGGCATGAGCAGGCCACTAGGGAGCCAGACGTCCCCGGCAGTCAGATGCGGTGATGTCCCCCACCTGGTCGTCAGGGCGGTGGCCATATAGCCACTATGAACCATTCACGGTCCCTGGTTTTTTTTAGAAAGGAGACAGATTTCTGGTCCGTACTTTCCTCCAATTTGTCCAAATGTGAACATAATAAATAAGCAAAGAAGACATGCCCTCGACACACACATACACTTTTCCTTTTCCCTAATCTTTACTTCCGGTTCCACCAAAACTGTCCAAAAACGAAAAAAACAGATTGCTCTGACCGTCTTCTAATTCCATAATCTCCTCCCTCCCTCATTATGTTGCAAGTTGGACGCATATTTACATGCTCAAAACCGAAGTATCCAGGCTAACCCATGCTACATTCCAATCGTGAGGTTCTGGAATCATCAGGCCAGCTGGCATTTTGGTTACCTATGTTAAACTTAAGCCTTGATTGTTTTCTGTGTCCATTATCAGCTAGTGCAGCTGCTCAAAGCCTGGCACTGATATGGTCAAAGAGGTTGACGGGGGTGAGTCCCCAGGAACCAGGTCATGCCTCTTACGGCCACGACCACGCGTGTCACTACCCATGGTTCCTTCCCGTCTTGGGGTGTGTAAGTTGGTTGCCGAGGATATACAGTGAGAGAGGAATCAGGACCAGAAACCATCCTTCTCCCTCACTGGGTCGCTCTGTGGATAAATAAGACAACGTGGGTGAAGTTCCTGGAGTATATTAAGTGGTCGAGATGTGGTAGCTTTCATTATTCCAACTTCTTGAATTCTGCCAACCTGCAGTAGCCTGGCAGAAGGCAGTCGGACTCCCAGAGAAACTGATTTCATCCTGCCCTTTGCATGGATACTGACTGATGGAATATATCCTAAAAGGTGTGATTGGCCAATGCTCACGTTTGTGGATGAAAGCCTCTCCAACGCTTATTCAATTTCACCTCGGTTCAAAGACAGTTATTGAGCCAACAGACTCCCGCATAGAATCCTACAGAAGGAAGTGAAACCACAAATAACTCTCCTGACGTCTGAATGTTTTTCAGAGCAATCGAATTTGGGAACTTCACCTGACAGCTGCCCTAGAAACTTGAAGATGTTGAACAATTAGCAATTACTACGCAATCGCTCCCTTTTGCTCTCTCGTGCCCAGTTTGACCCATTATTTGACAATCCCTTAATACATCCCACATGCGGACGTTTTGGCAATTCATTAACTAACCTTCACAAAACTCCTCCAAGGTAGATGGATGAAAAGCACTGAGGCTTTATCTCCACTTTTCAGGAAACTAAAAACAGAAAGGTTACGACTTACCCCAAAGTCACACAGCACGCTGGAGGAAGGGCCGGGATTGATACTAATAAATTCCGTCTCAAGCTGTAATTCTCATCCTGAGGGAATATTCCCGACTCACCACGAAATTCGATATAGTTGCTCAGACCAAGTTCAGCTCTCTGATACTTCCTGGAGGGAGTAGCCTTGAACAGGGTCAGCAGGAAAAAAATAGAATTCAATAAAATTGAATTCAATTTAATAGGCAGAGAAAAAGAATAAGGAAGATCGTCAATAGAGAATCTTTCGTTCATGCAGCCAGGTTGTCAAGCTGTCAGCTTAAGCTGGCATCACAGGGACGATGCATACAGAAATATACTTGACTAGGAAAATGGTAGGTTCCTAGTACTGTCAGAGGAAAACAAAGACTTCTAGAAACAAAGGCTGAGGTGTCTTGGGGCCATTCAAGACAAGTTTACAGTCAGTTTCTAAGTTCGAGCTCTTGCAGTATTTTTGGCTACTGCTTACAGCGTTATGGAAGGCCTTGCTGAGGCCACCAAGTCATAATGTCATTTTGTGTGATGATGTATGGCTTCCTGTCCTTTTGTGTTTCGCATCCCATCCTTGGTCTCTTTCCACGTCATTCCCAAATTGTGCTAACTCTTGCACTTCTTACATGAAGCCGAAGTCCAGAACTGCTCAAAATGCCTTTCAGAACAATACAACCGCCCGAGGAAGTAATTGCTCTGGGGAAATATTAATGGACCAGATTATTGGTTCATACAATCTAGAAAGATACCTGTTCAGTAAAAGGCTGCATCGTTCAATTATGTGTGGCTTGTGATTATGCTTAGGCACAAGAAGGCAGTGTCACCGGTCGACATTATACTAATCTCTTGACATACAAATGTCCTTCCTGATGGAGAGCCAGCTATGAGAACACAATTTGCCATCGCAACACGAACACAATGCAAAACCGTCCTGGGCTGACAGCACCTTATTAACCTGCCCGTTATTTGGAAATGTGCTTCAGGTGGCCTTTACAGGTTTGTATGCGAGGTCTTTATTTTTTAAAAGTTATTTACCACCTGCACATGCTGTGAAGTCATATGGCAATATTTATCTCTTTGGTATGGGAGGATAAGGCATAATCTTTTTTTTTCTTATGTAAAGACTACTAGGATGCTATAGCCATAAACAGAGAAGTCCGATGCACAAAAAGGAAGAGAAAGTCTTTGAGTCAACCTACACGTGAAGAAGCAGAGTCATTCCAAGTACCAGGTGCCACCACACACCTGACCCTGCTGAGTAGCTCAGTTGAAATAAGAGGAAATTAGTCTTAAATGCCATGAAATAGATTTATCGCAAAAGATCCAATCACAAATTTTTAAACTAAACTTTTTGCCCCTTACATTACCGCGATTGTCAAATTTCTGAATTGTTTCTCAAAAGGCTTAGTCGGAATATCAAAACAGTGGCAATTTCACAGACCAAACATTGTAAGTTTAGCATTCTGGTTCCATTTGCCACAATCTGAGATCCTCCTGGAAAATGATGCAGGTCCACGATGAAAATTGGTAGCCAACAGGCAGAGCAGCCAACAGCCTCTACAATGGATGGTGACTCATGGGGCTTTGAAAATTCAGTCTCTCAGTTTCATGGGCAACGGCCTTGGCTGTCTTCATGGTCGATTGGAATGGAACTAAGAAAAATGAAGAGGGGCCAAGGGACTGCTAGCTCGTGGGGATGGACTGGGGACTCTGGCTTGTAAACAAGTTTGTGGTGGCCAGACCTGAGATGATGTGGGCAGAGCTATCTACTGCTTTATAGGAAATCATTGTAATGATAAACTTCATAACTTTAGAGTATGACTGTGTTTTTTGTAAGACACGGCATTCAAGGGACATCCTTTGGTGACATTGCCCTGAATCACTTCCTGTTTAGTTTATTTAT
>NW_011888830.1:5433274-5441388 GCF_000151845.1 Pteropus vampyrus
AACACCAAGCTAGATTCTTATCCTACTGGGTCTCCTCCAGTGGGGGTGGGGAGGGTCAAGTGAACACACAAAGGAGACAGGAGGATATGGGAAGGTATGCACAGGTGAATCACTGAGCCATTGTTCAACCTTAAGGCATATTTAAGACCGGACAACAATAGCAATTAAATCAGACACACAAGAACGTCAGCTGCACTAGGGCGGGAGATCAGCACACTCACTCCCGAAGACATCGCCACGTCCCTCTGCCTGTCTTCCTTATACCTGTCTTGTTGGGGATGATTCAGGCACAACTGGCAGACACTCTCTTGGCTTTTCAGCATTTGGGATCAATTCTAGCCACACACCATTCTGTGTACCTGAAAGGAGCGTGGAAAACTGCCCTTCAGACACCCTGGGTGCCATGCGTGCTCCATCCCCTCCCTGACTGGCCCGAGCACCCGCACTGGGTCCTGCAACTTCCCTTCACCCACCAAGGACCCCCTGAGCTTGCTCACTCCCATAAAGCAGATTCAGATGGGTTAAGTGAGCCTCCTTCTCCTGGTCTAGGAACGGTGGCTGTCAGGTGGAAAGTGAATGACAATCAAGAACTGGGTCAGGGAGAGAGAATGTGGCCCATCAGCTAAACCTAAAAAAAAAAAAAAAAGATATTTTTGAGGCAGAAGATAAGAAAACGATATCATTCTAATTTTTGTTTCTAGCTAGAAATAGACCACTATTTTTGTGAGGTTATACAAAGGTCAGTGTTTTCTAGTGCACGCTTCTATGCTTCTTACCCGATTACATCAAAAAGGTGTTATAGTTTCCTAGAAGAGTTATATCTAGCAATATTTGTATGGTTGTGGAGACCCCCTTTGCGAGACATAGGCAATTCGAGGTTTTCTCCGTCTAAGTTTGAAAGCGTTTGAAATGTCATCAAGCACACGTCGGGGGAGTTCTCGGATAGTGTATGAATTTCTTTGACCTATTGTATTTATTTTTAATCAATTTGATGTTCCCTCCAAAAACCATAAAACATTGTCCAAGTGATGCATCCACCTCAACTGTGCAAAAGTTTGGGGCTGCTTCAGAGGGTAGAGCACCCAGGATCTGCAAGGAAGGGTGTGTAAAGTGAGTGACTACAATTTAGGGCGCCCATCTTGTGAGAGATAAAGAAACTTTATAGTTCCTCTCTAGGATCTCTTACAGTTTTCATAAATGTTCATGAATTGAAGTAATCAAATTCAAGCTGGAAACATGTGGGGTGTATGTGTGAAAAGTAAGGTATTTTTGAGGGCGTATATAAAAGAAAGCTAATTTAAGTGAAAGAGTCAAGACTCTTACTCATTTTGAAAATAATACAATGTCTTTCCTCAGAAGAGCTCAATTTGACTTTTGCCTAAGAGCGATCAGTCCCCTGACTCACTCTTTTTCCTGTTCAAAGTATCAACCTCAAGGCAGTGAAAAAAAAGCAGAAAACTTTTATGAACAAAATGAGCAAATCAAATAGATTTCTTTGAGTAGGTGAAATGCTAGAGCCAATTGATTTTTCTGGGGTCGACTATCAAATTAATGGTGTTGTTTTTAGTGTCCATAAACCAATATCTTCTGTGTAACCACACATATCCACATAACACACCTTCTGATTACTTATCTGTCATCTGTCATCCTTACCTCAGAACTTTTACCTCCAACCGTACTTCAAAACATTGATATACACATTTCCCGTGGAGCCCTTCGACATTTAAACAATTCACTTGCTTCAGGTTTACTTAGGATACAAAGCCTGCAGATGACTATTTTGTCAACATTTTTAAAACAACTCATGACAAAATAGTATGCAAGGTATTGTTCTTATTTCTGATTTTGTGGTGACCGAAAGGCCATACAGCCCACCAGATAAAGCCTCTATCGATTGTAGGAAGAGAATTCATAATTCGTTTCCAGAAAGAGCTGCTACCAGGTAGACGTCTAAGGATAGTTTCCTGTATTTTCCCCACCGTATAAGAAAGTTCCATGGCTATGTTATGTATGAATACATTACGCATCTTAATGTGTGTATATTATCACCCGGGTCATTATTCAGCAGACATTATTCACTCGAAAACTATGTATTTAAATGAATATAAAGGCGTATTAGCATATCGTGCCTATTTTCAGATGGTTAATTTCATTATGGGGCAAAGAAACATCAGCCCTTCTGTTTATAGCTTGCCCCCTGCAGCAATAAAACTCCTGTAGAAACACTGAAACCAAATTAGTCCCTCCGTGTGTCACACAAAACCATTGTGGGGGCAGGAGAGTGTGGAAATTAAAAGCGAAAACAATCAAAATTAGGATTGGGGTTCTTCTTTGAACACCAGTGAACTTTGCTACATAGATAAAAATATAACTGGCTATAATGTAACATTGGAAAATGAAACGTCATTTTAGTTATAAATAACTACCGAACGAGCTACACACATGGTCTTGTTTTGGCCTGTCGTCACATCCAGGGAGGAGATGCCTTCGAAGGCGGCATTTTGCTTTCTTGGGATCGGTTGGCCTTTATCTTTTAGGTTACACGACTTCTATTCTCCTTTATCTTAAAGCTCTGGTTTTCTTGCTCTCATTGACCCAATGCCAAAACGTAAATTTATCCCTACTCGAATTTGTGCCAAGAGCACAAACATAACGTTTACAAGCGCAAAAAAAAAAAAAAAAAAAATTTTTTTTTTTCTATGTAACTAATCAAGCAGAGAAACGATAGCTTGTCACTATGCTTCCTTCCCAGGGTCTCTTCCACGGGCAGCGTATGAGCAAACGTTTCCATCTAGATGTCTCCTTGGCAGAGATTGTAAATCATACCCCGTGTCCCTCACAGCTAGACAGACTCGTCGACCGCATGGATGGTTTATGGCTTTAGAATTCGAGCAGGATCTGCAAAATAGCCCTTAACAAACTTATCACCAGGAAGTGTTGTTGTCCACCCGAGCTGGTGCACCAAGCAAAAGAGGAATCTGTCTGTTTTCCTTTCTCTGGGGCATTTCGAGTTATTAGGCAATACAGCCTATTTCCTTCCTTCCAACCCGAGAGGTATTGTGAGCAAACAATGAAAATCCAACTCTATTCATGTTTAAATTTTGCCATTGTGTGTCCTCCTGTGTATTTTTCTGCCTGGCACCACTGAAGTGCAAGATCCGATGTGCTTCTGGACGCAGTTCAGCTCTGGTGACCTGATGATGTAAAAACACGGTGGGTTACAGACGGCGTCCGTTTGTCAGTCCGTCGACGGCGTGTCGCTCTGCGTCTTTTAGCCATTCTTCTTGACTTGGTAAAAGCACGTTCTCTCTAGTCTCATACTTACATGTTCACAAAATATTTTGGCTTTCCCTTCACTCTCGAGTTCAGCCCTCAGCATTATTGCGGCGTGGCCCACACAATTAACGCGTGACGCCCTTTACTGCAGAAAAGTCCATCGGGGGGGAAAAAAATACATGTATTTATTGTTAACTTTTAGACATACCGAAAGGAGTTCAATAAATGGATTTAATGCTTACTCAAAAATTTAAGAATCCATTAGGAAGTTCTGTTTTACTGTGTCAGTGCGATACAGTTCAGACTGTAACCGTACCCTTTCCAAACCCCATTTAAAGTAAACCATTTATTTTTTCTACTTTTCCCACAAGTGCCTTAATGTAGAATTTGGATACTTTTCAGAAGAGACCTGTGAGGTAATGCATTTGAGAGACATAACAATATTTATAAAGTTTGGAAAAATCTTTTGCTTAAACGAATGGGGGGAATCATTTTCAGCGTCGGCAGAATGGATAATACTATTGATACTGAATTTGGTTGTTTCCTGTGACTTTAATAGCAGATGTGGGGAGCGAGTTCTCCTTATTATTATTCTTCAGTGGTTTATAAGGCAAGAATGGAATTTTAAGGGTTCAGGGCACATTATTATAGTACTAAAAAAAAAAAGTCATATTGTTCTCATTTTTCCAATATTGCATTTTTCCTTTGGTGCTATAGCATAAATTTTAATTAAATGGACCAATAAAAAAAAAAAAGACCTAACATTTGTCCTTATTTTACAAATAACGTTTCCCCTCTTGGGAGGATACAAAGAGCTTGATTAGACATTCACATTCGTGTTCTCTGCTCATCTATTGAAAAGTTTAAGGCAGGAGCCAGAAGTTTTCTCATATCACAAAGTGGGCATCCAATCTCAAACGAGAGAGAAGGACGTTCTGGTCCCTCCAACTCACTCAGTCTCCGGGCTGCTGCCACTGGAGGTGGAAACTGCAATATGAACACCTGTCCATGAGGAACTAGACTTGAGATAACCAGCTCATTTCACACAGACCATTGTCCAGCCATCAGATGGTAATTACTTTTAGTCCCCATCAGCCTCGCCTGGATTCCGGCCAATGGGTTGTGGGTGGAAGGGTCTGTATCACATTTCCATTCATCCGAGCCATCCAGTCTCTTTCTTGCTTGTTTTCAATTACATCGACATGGTGGCTTTGGCACATAGTAAGTAAATAGCAACGTATTCAAAAAGAAAGGTCTGAAAGCCAATATCTGAAAGATACTCTTGAGGTTTCAACGAGTACAATGAAACTGGCACAGAAATTCTGGCATTCGGACCCAAAGTCAGAAAATACAATTAATTAAGTTAATTGTGGTGAATTCGTAGGATATTTCATGAAAGCCAAAAGCAGCAGATGAAAGTCTAGAAAGCAGTGGAAATGTTACCGGATTTTCTACGAAATAAATAATTAGTAAATGAACTAAAACATCGATCCGATTAGAAAAAGGGCATCGGAAGCGTTGCTAGAAGATTGACTTTCGTTCTTACCTTTTTAACACACCTACCTCGAAGGAAGAAAGCCCCTGGACAATCCTGATGTTCTCAGACCTTCCAGAACTGTAAGATGATTTCACTTAGTGTGTCCTTTCCTTCCTTCTTTCTTTCTTCGTCACGGGTCCCCTGGCTCTTCCCGGTCTGTGCCCGGAAGTTTCCCAAGCCAAGACTAACACTGAGAGCTGAACAGTAGAAATGATCGAAATTAAAATAAAGCAACTACTTTTTAATTACATGACCCTTGTATGGAATTCATCATCGGGTCTGCTTTTCTTTGATGTTAACTATCTCTCCCAAACCCTTGAACCCAGCCCCCCTGAGCTTGTCACCCCCTGCTGGTTAATCTTCACTCGGCTCCCCCCTTTTTTCTCTTCTTTCAACCTAGGGCAAATTTAAAATACGAAATTTCAAAATACCCGGCATGCAATCATCTTATTTTCCTCTTTACTTTTGCTTTGTTTTATCTCACCAAAAAGCATGTTCTCTGGAATGGGAAGAATTATGTTCTATCTTTGTAGGATGTTTTGAGGAAGTGAATTCAATATTTCAGCAAACATTTCTTAAAAGGGAACATCCAGGTACTTTGCTAGGCACCAACCACACGTGATATTTACAAGCATCGTTTGATCTCTCAAGGAGATTAAAATCAAGAAACGAAGAGAGATGCTTAATGTAAATAAATAAAGTATCCTTAAATATCCTGGGTACTTTAAATTCTAAATAGGATGGAGTAGAAGTGCAGAGGATGGGGCATAGGAGTATTAGAAAACTTTTTCAAAATGGCGACTCCTGAAATGGATCTTGAGGGTTGAGTAAAAATTACCTAGCGGAGTGGAAGGGTGAGTGAAGACCCAGAGATAGGAAATTGCATATAATGGGTTGGCAGTATTTTGAGCATGAAAGAGGCTGTGACAAAGATGAGATGAGAGAGATTTCATAGGGCCTGTCGGGTGCCCTCCACTGAGAAATCTAGGCTCCTTCCGGCACTCAATGGAGAGTCACCAAAGTAATCAGATGATTATTAGTAAATGACTTCACTGACGCAGGGTGGAGGATGTGTTTGAGACCATTGCAATAAACGGTAATAGACGCTGGGAGTCTGAAATAAAGCGGTGGCCAGGGGAGCTGGAAAGGGCTGGACAGGAGAGGCAATAAAGAAGTACAGTTTCGAACTCGGTCATTGATCGGAAGCCATCAAATAAGAGTCATCGGTGTAAAAATAAATTACGTGCTGTTCTTACTGCTTTACTCATATAAAACTAAAGTGGGAACGCCGCTAACAGTGGGGTTCAGAGTTGCCCCCCGGGGGAGGAGTGCGGAACGGGGGAGTCAGAGAGCTGAGTATGCGTCCTGGCTCCCGCGTGTTCTGGCTTAGCTGCTTCGCATTTGTCATTTAGGCCCTTTGAGCCTCCGTTTTCTTTTATCCACAGAATAAGGAAGTGATGAAATATAATTTACAAAATTACCTGGCACATCATAGGCGTTCGCTCAATGTTATTCAGACTAAGTATCTTTTAAAAGAGAGACAAGGGACACCTGCTCATAACTGCCAGCCACGTGGCTGATAGGAAGCAAGAGAAGTAACTGGTTGGCAGCCGTTGAAGATGACATGGCTCCTTAGAGCTCATGCATCAAGCAGTTTATAAGAAAAAGTACCACAGTCGCTATGCTCTAGAGTTATAACCACAGCCGAAGGCAAGTCCTCGTGTGGGCACGGGGTGGAAACAGCAGCCTCATCTACAGAAAACTCCACACCTAATGGCACCTTCAAACATGCACACTATGCCCAATAAAGACACTTTGTACAGATTATTATGAATTTTCATTTGATCAACTTTAGGTGGTTTTTAATGACTTTTTACTTTAAAAATAAAGGTCTTATTTTAATTGGGGGTGGTCATTGCTCACTCATCGGATATAAACACGAGAAAATGGTTTGGAGAAGATGCTGCTTGCAAACTTCCGCTTGCATATTTACACAGAAACAACTTTCCTGATACATGTATGTCTATGAGATGAATGTAAATCCATCAATCCATCCAGGTGAAAATCTAAAAGCATTAGTACTCAAGTGTGTAATTATTAGGAATCGATTAATTGTTGATCTTCATAAGACTATAGCTTATCCTCCGGCCCAAACAATGAATCAATCAACCAATATTTGTGGATTTCACTGTAAGCAAAATGTAAGGTCACCGAAGTGACAGCAAAGGAGATGTAATTACAGACCACATGGAGCCTTTGAATCTGAAACGCAGAACAGCCTCCCAAGGCGTGGTGAAAGATTATCTGCGACAAAGGGAGTCTCCGCAGAGTACCAGATGATGGTGTTAGCCAAAACCGCTACAGAAGTTAAAGAGAGAAAGAGCCCACAGGTCACGTGATCAGAAAGCTTCGAACGGTGTTGAACGGGGACCAGATATGAGGATGAGCAGCTTTTATGTGTATGAGAAGAAAGAAAAAATAATCGTTTTGTGGCGTCTGCTATAACATCACTCTGTTCTAGATTACTATTTATACAAAAAAAAAAAAAAATGCCGTCAGGTAAGAAAATAGAAATGTTATGACAACATTGTGGAAAGGGACTTCTGTCTTCACCAAAATAATAGCAAAGTTCTGTAAACAATATAAAAAATTATTAAGGAGATATTCTACATTCCTTTTTTGGTACTAAATCCTCCAAATCTGATGTGTATTTTACACTTAACAATAGATCTCAATTCGGTCTAGCCTGGTTTTAAGGACTCAAAGGCCACATGTGGCTGATGGCTTCCATATTGGACAGCACAGGTCAAAATCAGACATTTGTTACGTATGTAGGTGAGATTTTATGTCTTAGCTCCACAAATCCATTGAAAGCTGCTTGAGAATTGGGCCTTCAGCCTCCATGTTTCTTAGTACCTAGATAAGTGCTGAGCACATAGTAAATGATCAATAAACATTCATCGATCGTTAGCTGGAACTCATACGTGGAACTTAAGCATGTTCTCAGTTACACCCTAGAGAGTATATGCATATCCCACTCGAGATCATTCTTTCTACACCAACAAAGAACATATTCGCACCTGTCAAGCTGATGTTCCGATGTGATGCAATAGGTTGGTTAAACAAAATGATCAATCCAATTTTGGTCCCAGTAAGTTTTCTTTAATTAAAGAAAACCCATAGGAGGACAAAGTCCACACAGCTTACGTGAGTTCAGTGTGTTGCTGCTGCTGTATTGTTACTGAGGGGGGTGGTGGTGTTACTATATCTAGAAAATAAATTTCCAAATATTATTTCAGAA
>NW_011888830.1:5442103-5447859 GCF_000151845.1 Pteropus vampyrus
AAGGATAATCAAAGATCTCATGAACAACTTCATGCCAATAAATCTGAAAAATCTAGGTTAAATAAATTCCTAGAGAAGTACAACCTTCCAAAACTGACAGAAAAAGAACAGAACGTGTGAATAGTTCGGTTGCAGAAACGGCGTCTGCGATTTGAGGACATGCCAGGCCCAGAAAGCACCTCAACTGTGTGAAAATAAAAGAGGAAACATTCCCAGACTCAGGCTGTGAGCCCATCACGCTGGAACCCAAACCCAGGAAGGACATTGCAGGAAGGAAAATTAAAGGACGACCTACTCATGGCCAAGATATGAACATCTCAAACAGAATATTAGCCAAAAAAAAAAAAAAAAATCTAGAGCTATTTTGAGAAAAATAATATATCGCAAACAACTAGGGTTATTGGAAGTATGCAAAATGGTTTTAACACTCAAAAAGTCAAACATTGTAATTCTCCGTATTTACAGGAAGAAAGAGCATGTTTCATCAAAGTTAATATCCATTCCTAATTAAAAATACTTTGGGAAATAAGAATAGAAAGAAACGTTCTCAATCTGATAAAGCATTTCTACAATAAATAAATAAATAAATAAATAAAAGAGAGAGAGAAAGAAAAGAGAAGACTAAAATCTTGCCCTTTGAGATCACACACAAGATGGGGGTGCCCACTATTAAGACTTTTATCACATCTTGAACTAGATATTTTAACCACTGATGGGGGTGCCCACTATTAAGACTTTTATCACATCTTGAACTAGATATTTTAACCACTGATGGGGGTGCCCACTATTAAGACTTTTATTACACCTTGAACTAGGTATTTTAACCACTGCAATAAGGGAAGGGAAATAAATAAAGGCATGACGATTAGAAAGAAAATCTTTAATTGTCATGATTTACAGATAATAAGATTCGGTGTGTAGAAAATCGAGAACAACGTGCAGGCAAATTATTAGAATAGCTAATTTGGCAAGGTTGCTAGAGGCCAATACACAAGGTCAATACACAAAATCAATTGTATTTATGCCAAAAAACAAATAATTAGGAAATTCACAATTTTTAAGACACCAGTTATAATGGCACAAAAATATAAAATACCTAGGCATAAATATAATATATATCCATACATATTATATACATATACTATATGCCGTACATATATATGCAAGAGCACAATTGAAAAACTTTTTAAAGGCTTAAATAAATGGATGAATAAAATATGTTCAAGAATCAGAAGCCTCAGTATCGTCACGATGTCATTTCTTCTTAAATTCATGAATCCGTGGATTCTAAATGATAACGATAGAAAAGTCCCAACAGGATGTGTTGTGACCTCGATAACATGATTTTTAAATTTATATGAAAATGCTGAAAAGATGTGAAAGTATCCTTATGTTTTGCATTTTTCCTTTCCATTCCCTTTATTGCTTCTCCCTTCACTTTGGAAACTTTCCTAGGATGCCCCGTAGATAGAAGAGGCTCCATTTGATATGAAACCGGTACCCTAAATTTAAATCAGGGGAGACTCAAAAGAAAAATAAATTCCAAGAAATTATCCCCCTGACCGGTCATTTCCAAGCGAGTGGCTCGGCAGTTGCGGGGTGGGGGGCCTCCCCCACACACTCTCTGCTGTACTCATGATGTGACATATAGTCTACGAAGGCCATTTCCCCCCGCAAAAAGCAGTCTCCCCTTATCTACCTGTTCCTGCATCATCAAATCCTGGAGGCGTCAAGGCAGAGCCGGCCTGAGTCAAATGCTGTGATAGGCATTATGGGGCCTGTACTCCCACCCCTAAGACACAAAGGCACAAAGAGGGAAAGCAGGGGAAGTCTATGCAACGGAATGCGACACAGCCCACTCTAACCTTCGCCACAGTCTGCTCCCGCCACCCACGCCAGAAGACAGTGAACTGATGGATCACTGCTTCATGCTTTGCCAGTGGTTTCTGATAGCTGCGAGATGAGCTGTATCTGAACAAATCCAAACCTCACGGGAGAGATGACTTCTCACTTGGCTATTCATATCACAAATATTTGTTCCGCCTCGACATGGCATTTCTAGTTATTTTGTTTCTGGCTTGTTAATTTGGGGCTTTCAGTCAGTTAAGGATATTGGCATGCTCACTCTACCAGACAGCATGGTCAAAAGGGTCAACCCCAAGCCCTGCCTATTCTTACCTCCCCCGACATGGGCACTCGGAGACTAACCCAAGCTAGCTAAGTAAGAACCACGTGTGGAGAGGAGTTTGGCTGGGTGTGAGGACCCCTCCTTTGCTCCTTCGGATTCCTTCTGCCTGTCCTGGCGAGGTAAGAAGCACTGGGAGGCACTGAGGATTCATGGTAAAGGGCAAGGCTGGGACTGGGCATTACTAGCGGAGGTGATAGATATTTGGGGAATTCTAATTCGGTCCAGTATTAATTTGAATTTGTAAATCTTTTATGGATCGCCAAACTGAGCAAAACCAACGCTTTGTTCCAACTCTACAAAGCCAGCATCTATCTGAAGGGTGTATGATTTAAAGCGTGCACTGTTCATATCACTCTTTGAAGAAGTCACATGACACAATTTGAAAGACTCCATAACAGTCATTCAAACATTTCCCTGATGACAACAAAAGGATTTCAAAGTTAAGTAAACTGCCTAGTCCATAATTATGCCTAAGAAAGAGAGCTTTCCCCACTTCGTTTACAACTATACAGATGAATCCAGCATTTCTGATTACCGATTATACTCATCAGCTGTTCCAAAAATGAAAATATCTTCCTTAAAAGATGTTCTATGGCCTTGCCGACTATAGCCCAAAAAGTGAAAAACATTTAGCGATAGTCCCTTGAATGTGGCTTCACTGATTAACTTATGTGGCTAATTACCAAACTACGATTTAGGCAATGTAGACACATTTTAATGTTAATAAGGGAAGAATGAAATATATACTACATGAAACAAACAAAAAAAAAAAGTGTTTGAGGCTTGAGTGGTTAGCAACCACAGTTGACGACTTTTCTTAATCTACGCTGATTTACAGTTGATGTTCTCTGACGAAAGAAAGCAATCAGAAATCGTTTTTAACAGAGTGACATGGTACTTACGAAATAGGTTTATTGTCAAGGTCCTTGAACTAATTGCTTCTTTCCCTACCAAAATGCCAGACACTTCTTGGGTAGGTAGTTGGCAAAACGTCTTTTCACGATGTAGGCAAGTTGCCCACTTTTCTTGCTAAAGGGGTAGGGCTAACACCCTACGGCTGTGTAACCGGGGACTTAGGTGGATGGGCATGCAGTGCTGTGAAATTTCATAATCCATATAAGATGTCCAATCAGACCCTGGCCTGGGAGACCAAGACAGAGCCCAACCGACCGTGGCTCAGCATCTGAAGGCAAAGCAGAGAGGGCCTTAGTTTTCGAAATGTGTTCATCCTGAAAGTCTCCTAAATTGCATGAAACTCCATTTTTTCTGCCTCAGAAGATTAAGTGTGTGTCAGTCGCTATCAGAAAGTAGGATCTCTGCTTCCAAGAAGTCAGGTTATTTCAGGCTTGCTGCCACTGCCTTGTCATTTGTCTAACCCTGAAAGCAAACTTTTCTCCAAGAATTATCTTCTAAGGACCCTTGTACTCCTGTTATCCTTTGCAGACTATTTCATTATTTTATTTAAGTCCTTTCTCCACTGGCCACCCAGTCCAACCCCACAGCACCGCGAGGGAAGGGCTAAACTCTTTATACAAGACTTGAGATTAAAGCAGTACGCTTTCTCCTTTGGCTTGAGTTATTGGGTGAGTCAGAGGTTCAAATCCTTCTCACTTTACACAGAACACCCTAAGTCTTGCATCTTTTAAGGAAGAACATCTTTTAAGGAAGATATTTTCATTTTCATACAAAATAGAATAAAATTAACTAATTATTCAAGGGCTATTTGTCTGTTTCTAGATGAATCCGACCCTTTGGGGTTTTTTCTTGTTTGTTTGCTGTCGTTTACTTTTTTTAAAAAATCTCTTTGATTATTTTATGAATCATTTAGAAATGGACAAAAACTCTAACTTGGAAATATCTGATTTTTGTCCAAAATAGCTAATTCAGGAGTCTCCTAAAAACAGCAACGCCTATAATTCAGGCTTTCATATTCGTACACTAAAATGGCCAAATTCCGCTGTGCTTTTCAGAGAAACTCTACCATATTGAGTGCTTGACATCAGGAAACTCCATCAAGACGAGAACTGTGGCGACTTCAGCACCTAACTCAGCTGGACACGGAGCAGGGCCAAACTTTACCTCAGGCCAAATTTTATAGGGGGCTACTTAACTAAGCAGGGACTAGGGGTGCTCAGGCAGAGGGAACGCAGTGATCACCCAGAACCAAAGTCCTCCTCATTGTCTTTAAAGATGTCTATTTGACCTCTCTGTTGGAAAGGAAGTATGCACTTATTTTTGAGTTGTTTCGAAATAATGAAATCAAGTAATGAAGGGCATGAGGGTTCTTCAGCATCACAGTGGGTTAAACCCCCCAGATAGGAAGCAGTGATAGTCTATTTACGACACCCGAATTCCCCTGTAGACTTGGGGGGATCTCAGTCCCGAAGGAGTGGCCTCTGAGGGCACAGTAAGAATAATTCCATCTCAGGACGGGCATGTGGCTATGTGAACACATATCTCTAAAAAAGGAAATGATCGAAATAACTAGCAAAGCTTCATCTCGCCAGGACCAACAGTGTTTTTTTCATTTATGTTTTGATTGTGTGTGTGTGTGTGTGTGTGTGTGCGCGCGCGCGCGCGCGCCCGTGCGCTTGCGCGTGCACACATCCTTTCTCCCTGCAAGGGTTTAGAACTCTCCTATTGCCACGCTCGCTACCAGGCCATCGGGCCATTGCTCACTTGAGATGATAACGAATGATGATGTCATACTTTTTAAAAAACAAACCGCAATGCAACCCGTAAATCTCAAGAACACGGCCAAACGCTGTGCTGTTCCACATTTAACTAAGATTTGCTCCCCAGCTACATACAAGGCACCTAAGCCAGCTCGGTGGCTCGCCGGGGCTGCTCTGCCCCGATGACATCATCACTTGGCTTTCCAAATGTACCTCTTAGCTCAGGCTTTGTTGGCCGCTGTCCACGTAAACACGGCTTGATGAATGCTGCAGAAAAACTGTGAATCACGGATTCCACTCTCGTATGGGAAGTCAGAGTGTCAATTTTTCCTCGTTTCCAGCACCGAGCATTTGGATATTTAATGCGGCATCCTTAGCAACGACGTAGAAAGCGCCCCGGTGCCCGGCTGCCAGCCTCACGCCGCCTTTTCTGTCCGAGCAGCTGATCCATCGCCGCCTGGATCACCTGCACCTTTACACCGAGCTGCATTCACGGCTCTGCGCGGGGGGCGGCCGGTCACGGGCACGCGACACGTCTGTCCTTTGTTGTGGGGACGAGGGCAACAAAGAGAAGTCCTTGCCGTGTCTCCAAGAGGATAAATGGGATTCTGTCCCGCAGTCGCAGATGCTCAGGGCCGGTCAGAGCCTGGGCGCGGCCTTCGTTCTCTCCGTTAGCACCGCCGCCTCCATCAGCCAACGCCATCGAATGCACCTGATGGTTAAAGCAAGCAGAGCAGGGCAGCTGGAAGCCAATGTTCTCCCAGCAGGAAGAAGAACGCCATAGATGTCCATCTTCACAACCCCTCAACCAGGAGAGTAGTTTCAGCGTTGTAAACGGTCAAGACGCGAATTGGAAGAATTAACGCTGCGGCTCTGAAAGGCTTCCTAGCGCC
>NW_011888830.1:5448754-5459471 GCF_000151845.1 Pteropus vampyrus
AGAGATGACGGATCACCGCCATACCCACTTACGAAGCAAAGTGGCACCATGGGCTCCGTGGTGCTTTCTGGAACCCACAGTCACGCCCTCAGGACCATTCGTGATCCTCCGATATTTTCAGAACTGTTCATTGCCCGAGGTCCGCCTTACAGACATGGAGTCTACAAGAGTCCCTCGTCTTGCACAAGACCACAGAAATGCTGACACCCCCATTGCAAAATATCCACTTTTATGGCCTCTGCGCCACATGACAAAGGTGGTCTCGCGGACGCAACCGAAACGTTTTCCCACACCAAATTCCGAAATGAAAGTCGCCTCGAAATGTAATATTTTTAGGATATGATATTGGTGAGTGGAATATCTAAGGCTCAGAGCTAAGTGTGAGGGAGGATCTTTGGCTTGCCTCTCCGCAGGTGATTTTTTAAGGAAACGGTAGTGTCAAAAAGCAAAACGTGAAGCTGGAAGCCATTGAGATACGGATTTGGTTAGAACATGCACATTTGAACGTCACTCTAACCAGTCGACATTAGGTCTAGATGTCAGCTGTGTGTCGTTACGTTACTTTAATGCTCTTATTCATAGATTTCACGAAAAGGAAGCGAGGATGCCTCACTCACTCTCATTCTTAATTGAAACTCCCCAAAAGCCCCCAAAGACCAGAGGGAAACAAAAACACCATTTTCGTTTCCTCTGAAAGATGCTTTCTTTGGGAAACAAAATTAAAGCAAATTAGAACACCTTCCACATTTTATTTGAATCATTTGTCTTCTGCTTATTCACTAAAGCCATCACATAATCTGGCTGGAGTTTTGGGGACTTCTTTGGTGAGTTCGGGTACCAGTCTTCCCCACTTATAAAATGGTTTATTGATGAACACTCTGATGCTTTCTAAGTCCATGATTCTAAAGTCCTATAGCATCATCTCACTTAGAGTTCGTTAAGCTGCCTATAATAAATAGTAGTGATTTTAACAAGATGCACGTTTATTTTTCTCTCACCTAAAAATAAATCTGGAAGTAAGCCGACCACAGCTGGTACTGTGACTCCAAGTCATTGGTGTCCCGAGCTCCTTCTGTCTTGCTGCTCTACCCATCTTTAGCATGCTGCCAAATGGTCTAAAATGGCTGCCGAGCACCAGCCTTTACATCTGCATTCCAACCAGAAAAAATAAGGAAGAAAGAGAAGGGTCTCCGACGCTTCCCGTCAGGCCTCATTTCTAAGGTAGAACTTAGACCTAAGTTCTAAGCTAGAACTTAGACATACACACAAAGTTGTAAGGAAAGCTGGAAATTGTGGTCTTTATACAAGATGGTCACGTACACGCCTGAAACAATCTCCTTCACCGCTTCCAGGTCACGCAAGCTTCCTCAGCCTTGTTTCCCTCCTCTGTGAAATGGGATAATAAGAACATCCCCTGTATAGGTTTGCTGCACTGTCTGACATAGGACATGTTCTCAGTATTTGTTGGGCATGGTTAGTATTGTCATCGAGGATATTATTATCAATGTTATTAATCTAGAAAGATCCAGAAGGAAAGACTTGAAATTACAGTGTGCCCAAAGGAAAGACATGCTATTGATAAAGAGAAGAGCATCTCTTTACCTGTGATTATTTGACAATAGAGGATGGACTCGAAAAAAGCTCGAAGGCCCTGGGGTTCCACTGTCGGAGCATCAGCAGAGGTGTGGCATTTACAGGATAAATGGTTTGAAAATCCTTAGACGAAAGTCTCACGATTCATTTTGCACTGGGAACAAGAGGAAGTGGACGTTGCTGGGACATGCTCTTGTCCTCTATCCAAACCTCCAAACCACTCGAATCTCTGAATTTCTAAACATAACTTTGAGAAAATGAATCACACATTTTCAATACAGACGAATTACTTGGTTTCCATATCGATCACACTGAGCTGGTTAACGTTTAATCCCGACCACAGACAGTCCTAAATGCAACGCCAGGGAAAACAGTTTTGCTCTGAGTGGGAGAGAAATTCTGCCCAAAGACGAGAAAGAGGAAAGGTCTATATTTCTCTACAAGCCTCTTCAATAGCTTGACTTTTTCATAGACTGGTATTCCTTTTTATAAGGAAGTCAGTTGCTCACCCAGCTGCTCAGATGGAATGGCTTTTTGTAATGCTAAAAGTATGAGTCAGTATTTTACCCGCGATAGCGTCATTTCAAAACTAGCACACAGCTTGTGAGGAGCAGCACACAGGAATTCAACGGTCCAGTACCAATCTTTCAAGATAGACCATCTTGGCGAGTTTATAGCTAATTATCTCAAGAATCTGAAACATGCATGGAAATACCTGAACATTTAAGAGGCGTTGGGAGCGTTTGCTGCTGGGTCTGTCGGCCAATTCAGCTCTTCCTCCGTACTCAAACCTACTCAAACCCCCAGCGAACTCCTCCCCTGGCAAATTTCCACTCATCGGTGCTTGAAACAGTGGACTGTTGAATCATCACCGATATCATAAGTGGAACTACTAGAGCAGGGAATTTAGAAAGTGTAGGAGTGGGTGTGTGTGTGTGTGTGTGTGTGTGTGTGTGGACATGCTCACAGTAGGCAGTGACTCAGAGACAGAGAGAAAGCGGTGACTTATCACCTTGTTCTGAAAACATCTAAGTCTTCTGTACACATAACCAGCCCGCAAACCACCATCGCCACCATGATCAGCAATTGAAGACCCCCACCCCCACTTCGATTCCATCTCTTAGGATGAGTATTGTCCTTTTGTCCACTCATCAACTTCCTGAGGTCAGGTGCTGGGCTAGGGGACGCTTGCTCAAACGTGACTCCTGCCCTCCAGGTACTTACATCCCACTGGGGAGACAGATACTAACCAGTATTATCACACGTGTAAGTATTACACTACAATCAGAACAGAACGAAGCAGAGGAGGGTGTTGCTATGGAAACTTAAAAAGAAGGCTTGGACCGAGGAAGGTGGATGATGCTTCCTTGGAGGATTCGAGGCTCGCCTGAAGAATCAGTAGTTGTTAAATGAGGGGACAGAGAAGATTCTTCGAGGAAAAGACCACAGCTAGGGCTCTGTGGCGGGAGCGAGCCGTGACGAAGAGGGACAGAGAAAAGGGGAGATGTGAGATGAGGCTGGAAAGGCAGGCGCTCACCGGAATGGGCCCGATGGTCATCTCAGTTTGTCCTTTATTTAAGAGCGATAATAACCATTGAAAGTCTTAAGCGAAAGTCTTAAGCGATCAGAGTTAGGCTCAGAAAAGATTTTCTGGCTCCAATATAGAAAAGGATAAGGGGAGGGAGGAAGAAAGGCTAGGTGTAATAGATCTATCTACCTTAGGAGGCTTGTCTGACTCCCTTGATTCATTAATTCATTCTGCATGTTTTTATTGACCATTTACTATGTGTCAGACATCATTATATCAGGCCTGGGAGCCAAACCCTAAGCCCAAACCAATGGAGTTTAATTTTAAAGAATGTTCCATTTACCCCCGTTTTCCATATACAAAATCATTGGGGCTGAAAAAGGAAAAGTCGGGTGGGTTTTCAGGATCCAAAATCCTTTTATGAAGACTCAGCTCACAGGCATGGGGGGATGTTCCATGACTTAAAGAGGGAATAAAAGTAGGATTCTACACACGTGTCCTGACTATGCCGCCGACACGCTGTGTCGTCCTTCAAGAGGGGAACCCCGACACCATAGTCGGGGCCAACTTCCGGTTCTCCGAGGCATTTCACTGCGGCCTTGGACCGCTCTCCTTATGGATTTGCGGTTGCCAAACCCAAATTATCCCTCCCGTCCAACAAATTTCAAAAACGTACAATGCTTTATCAAAGTAGGATGGACATGTTATTTTAACAGTTAAATATTACTACAAACCCTAGAAAAATAAACAACATCTTTTGCCCCACCCATGCCCTCCAATGGCTAAGTTCCACTTCCTGGGGCCAAACACTTAAAATTTTTGCAATTTTTTCTTTCTTTCTTTTTTTTTTTTTTGCTGTTACTTCTAGTATTGACTGTCATGCTCACAAATAATATGTCCTTATTTCTTGATTTTTCCTTTTTAGTCATGATCCGTTTTGACTTCCTAGTCTGAAAGGAGTTTTCTTCCTGAGTCTCCCCTACTTTCTGTCCCTTTTCCTTCCAAGAAAGTCACATTATAATTTTGGTTAAATCCGCATTTAGTGTTCCCCTTAGTTTTAGGCAAAATTTTTCGAAGCTGAGCCATGGGAGGCAGTACATTTGCACGCCCTTTCAAATTTTCCTTTTTTTCTGGAGTAAACGATTGTATTGTTTTTCAACTGCTCAGTTTTCTATGAGCCCATGACTACTTTCAACCTGACTGGTCCCAGAGAATCCCAGACTTTCTCTCGTAATCTTCAAACGCGTATGTATGTCATTTTCTTAGAGGCATTCCTCCTGGGACCCTCGGTCTTCCTGAGCCAGGCTAGGGTCTCCCTCTCTCTCCTGAGCGGGTTCCTCTTTCCTGGTTCCTAAGCCTTCTCCTCTCTTGGTGTCCTCCTCACTTTGCTCAGTGAGCGCCTCTTTTAATAGTCTGTCTGAAAAATATCTCTCTAACGACATCTGCGCATTACAATTCACAATCTAAAAAGTCCCCTCCCGTTCATCGCCTCATCCCATCCTCACTGTAGCTTCATAAAATCCTACTCCCCACCCTCCCACCCCAGTTTAACCTACCGAGAGAGGTAAAGGGACTAGCTCAAGACCCAGAGATCCTAAGAGGACTTGCGGGTGAGCTGTCTCTGCCGCCGTCACCTCTGTGAGCTGGGCGGGACACTTCGAAGGCTGGGAGCGCAACAGACACAGGCTAACGGAGTGGATGAGTTTCATACATTAGTGAATCGAGCACCTGCTGTCGGGTACACGACAGATTTTTCTAAAGGGCCAGCAGCAACGTGAGAGAGTGTGGTCAGGGCTGGATTGCAGAAGCTGAAAATGTTCATGGTCCAGCAGTATTGGGTTAAAACTGTTTCAGAAAAGGCAGTTTTGTGAGCAAATTCTGTGAGCTATCAGTGTCGTGGATGCAGGTGTGCCCACCTGCTTTCGTCACTTCCCCCCACCCCATCAGGAGCCCCCACTTCTGCCTCGATGTCTCATCTCTGAATCAATGCTCTGGTTTAGAATGACTCAAAAGCAGATGTCCTGAGTGAGGGTACCAAGGGGAAGAAATGTCACAGCACGGCCGCACAAAAGCACGTCTTTGAGAGCATGAACAGATGGCACCGGGTGTCCATGGCGAGAACGCTTGGCAACCACGGGAACGCTTACCAACGGGAGTCAGTCTGTTTCTCTCTTGACAACAGCAAAACCCAGATCTGTATTGTGCATCTGCCCGGGCCCTGGCTACGGGAATTCCAGCAACTGCTTCCTTTGAAATGTGGCGAGCATCTCCCCTCACTTAGTCTGACTGCCCTTTACGGGAAGTGCGGATTCTCAAAACGAAGTTTAGCTGACAGCATGAGCCTCTTTCCCTCAGTGTGAACAACAGTCACAGGTCGTAACCTTTCAGAGCCTGAAAGCACCTCAGCCATCACTCTTTCCTCCATCCTTTGCACACAGGGAGCCAGGGACCAAAGAGACAGGTGGCACCCAGGACCACACACCTGGAGAGGGGCGGTGTCAGGACCAGAACTCAGCTCGGACTGCTTTCTTTGAGTTTAGTTGTTTTGCTGGCCTCTTTGTACACAAACGATTTCAAAATGACAGTAAAAAAAGACTTGGGGAAAATGAACGAATGAATGCGATACAGATGCGTCATCCAAGAGTCAGGCTGTAATTGAGTGATCTGGAGAGCGACGTGTTCTCCTAATGCAGGCAGCGCTATCGTTGTCCTTTTGAAAGGACGTCACCTGGGGCAGTGAGATGGAGAGAGATGCTTCGCGTGGTGGCCGGTCTACACAGCCCGGGGCATCCCCTCCCACCCACAGCCCCCAGGCCCCCGCCACACGCTTCACCGCAGGAGGCAAAAGACAAACTAGGGGCTGTTTTCCTCTCCCCCCGATCTCTGCTCTCCCTTTCCCCTCCGCGGTGCGACCTGCCCCTCTCCGTTCACTGGTACACTGGCGCCACACCTGCGCCGGCAACCTAAGAAACAGTTTCATTCCAACTTAAAGAGAGCCGTGCCGCAGAGCCAGCCACGGGACAAGAAGAGGCATGTGGAACACAGCTGTTGCACAATGTCCCCGGGTCTGATACCGAATCTCACGGCGCTGGCTCCTCTAGACACCAGGCCCAAGACCCCTCAAGAGATGTTGCCATGGCTACGGTTTCTGCAAATACCAAATAGATGACGATTGAAGTGTATGACAAGCTCTGACACCAAAACAAGAGCATTTGTGTGTGTGTGTGTGTGTGTGTGTGTGTGTGTGTGTGTTGCCATGCGCAGCCTTGTTACTACACTTTTTTGTGTGTTCAAACGTCGACTGGATGTTTTGCAACGCGTTCACCTCGCTGTGATTTATTTAACTTTTGCAACGAAAAGAAACTATAACTCGAGAAGACGAAAATGATGCCTGCCAGGATGACTCTCCTTAAACTGGTTTATTTCTTTTTAAACCACAAAAGCACAAAGAGCCCAGAGTCTCTGATAATGAACGTTATATATGATTGCCATAAAAAGTTCACTCTGCTTTCAACTTCAATTTGCCCCACTATAAATCAGCGATCCACTTAATCAAATATTCTTCCACTTTAATTGTTTTATCTTGCTTTTATGTTAAATCTCACTGAGTTCCTGCTGGCACCAGTCTTCACATTACAGGAAAAAAAAATGTCAGTGGTTGGCCCATCATTAGTCTAAAACTCAAACATTGGTTCTGAACATTAGCCAGATTGGGAGGATGCCCTCACGGCTTCACTGGACCAGTGAGACAAACCCAAGGCAGAAGAAAACCAGAAGGAGTGGGGTTCGCCATCAATCTGCTGTCAGATGCAGAGTGTGGGCCCAGGCTCTCAAACTAACTGGACATTTTTTGTTTTTTGTTTTCCGTAAACGTCTTTCATTATTACCTTCCGGAGCATTAAACCTCTATGTGGTTGTCTCTTAAACTCTCCAGCCTGAAACTGTCTCCTTAGGAACTGCAGATGCTTGCCTGAACTCGTCCCACAGTCCCCATGAGGAAATGCATCAGCACGGAGCACCACGAAGGCCACACTCAGACTTCGGTGTTTGTGACAAAGGGCATTTCCCGGGTATTGTACTAGATGAGAACTGTCCCCAGTGGGTAATCCGGTTCTGTAAACAAGAAAGAAGAAAAATGAACTCCATGTTATCGATTGATAAACACTTTCTAACGAGGTGTACAAGGACTGTCTAATAGAAGAACTGCCGAGTCCAATGTGAGAGCCAGGGCCCCGGACAAATGCTGTCTGGACACGTGTCACCTGAATGTAATCCTTGACCTTGACCTTCAAACAAACACCCGAGATGATTTTCTAAGTTAAAATTCTAAAACTCGTTTTCAAATAAACTGAGAATGAGGAGCTCTCTAAACCCATCCATCCGCTTTACCTGATAAACGTAAATATTTTCAAAGTAAAGGAGCGTCCTCTGGATTTTGACGTACTTATTTCGAATTTCACAAATGAGCAGAAGAAAGTAGAAGTTATTTGGAGGCTGATGAAGCCATGTGCTGTTTATGAAGCTTTCTTGAAAATATCTATATTTTGCTATTTATTTATGTCTCTTGACTTGTTTCATAAAGGGACTTGAGCAAATTTAAAAATTAAAACTTTTTTCACTTTAATCACTTAGCTCAAAAACAAAGTATTTTTCCTATTAATAAAAACGTAAACAATTTTTCTTAAAATCTGAGAAAGAAAAATAGCTTTGACTCAACCCCCAAAAAATGTTAACTTTAATTCAGGCATAGCTAGAAGCATTAATCAGCGTCAAAAAATATTTTTTTAAGACATTTTTACAAAGGTAAACAAATCTATTGTTTAAATGATATCTAAGTTCTCAGATATCTAAAAAAGTTTAGAAAGAACTTGAAGAATTATGAAAGACTTATTTACCAATGGACCTCACTTATGCAACTGTTTGTAAAGTATCGTGAAATGCTATTATAGTAATTACTTTTATTTTCAAACATCACATCAGACAGGTGTGGTGAAATAATATATATTAAATATTACAGATGTAATTATCACAACAGAGTGAATCTAGAAAAAAAAAAAAAAGACATGAAAAATATCCCAGTAAAGAAAAAGCCTTTACATGAGACATTATTCAGATTTCTGCAAATGGAATTTTCTGATTAACTACCATATATTATATTATTTGAATAACTTCAGAAAAGATTAATTCCCAAGCTATGTCCTCAGCAATATTTTTTGCTGGCTGAAATTAGGCTTTAAAACAAAACGTCAGCCAGTACCAGCTGGCTCTCCGAGTTACAGGTTCAGAAACTTAGCGTGCCGGCAGTTAAAAGTGATTTAAGAAACACAAAATCCTTCTTGCACAAAGGCGTTTGTTAAACTCGTAAATTGATATATCAAAACCACAAGCGGAATATAGCAATTTGTCTCTCTTTGCCTGCTGTGGTGTATTCCACAGCTGCCTGCCAGATAATATACTGATTGTAACTTTCCTAATTTACAGAACCTTTAAGTGTAATCTCCTGGGCCAGCCTAGAGGGCTTCTCCATCCATTGAAATGCCAGAATAATTGAAATTGTCTTCGGCAGACAGTCAGGCAATAATGAATATTTTCTCTGCTGATTGCATGCCAAGGTTACACAGGGAGCTGCAAACAGAAGCGATCCCAAGCCAAGCCTCCCCAGGGAGGGGCCGCCACTAACCTGTGGCTAGAGACACAATGCCCAGGGCTTCCCCTCTCACGGGCTCATGCAGTCTGTGACAACCCACCACGCTTCCGTACACTGAGGGGCAGCACATTTGCTGAATGAACAATGCTCTCCTTGGCTTCTAGGACCCTCCAGGGGCGGATGAAAGGCTGGGAAAGGTTCTGGGCATGGATTTTCGGCTGGGGACAGCAGGAGAGATGAGCAGGGAAAGCTGCTGTTGGGATTAAGAAGAAATACACAAGTAGTTAATCAAAATAAACGCGGCATTGATGGCGCATGAGAAAGCGCTTGCCTGTCAGCCCGGGACAGCCTTTCCCACACCTCTGAATGGTTTTTGTGAGCGATTGTCTGATGGAGAGTCGGTCCTGCTTCAACGGAGTCTTAACGATGCTCTGAGGGAAATTAAAGCGGGCAGTGGCCGGAGAGAACCAGTAATGTCTTTGAAAAAATGTGAAGACTCGTTTAAGCTTCGGCTACGGAAAGGGTAGCATTTTCAGCTGAGGAAGTGTGAAAAAGATCTTTCATTTAAGCCCCGAATCTCTGATCGTCGATGCTCCCGTGACTCGCTTATTTATGGGAGGGAATTTGGGGACTTTATGGGAGGGAATTTAGAGACGAGAAGGGAGCTGCCCTCAGACACTGTGTATCTAAACCACCCAGCAAAATGTAGCTACTTTTTTTTTTTATAAGGTGTCACCAGTTACACAGGTGAGAAAGAGTATGAAACAGGCTGTATATGTGACCCCTGAGTTGCAATATCTGAGTTACTAAGTAATCGCACGCCAAATACATGGACTACGTTTTAGTTCTCTATCTGCTCAGCACATTACCCCAAAACGGAGCGGCTAAAGCAGCTGAGGGCATTTATCGTCTCCCACAGTGTCTGTGGTCAGGAATGGGGGAGCAGCTCACCGAGGTGCTTCTGCCTCGGGAGCCTCAGCAGTCAAGTTCTGGTCAAGGCTGCCTCCTCGGGTCTGGACTGGGCTGGGGAGATGCGCTTTCTGATGGCCCCCTCCCCTACCCGGTCAGCGAGTGCTGGATGCCCGCAGAAGGTCCCCATCTCCTTATAGGGCTGCTTGCATGACGATGGCATCGTGGCGTGGCAGCTGACTTGCCCTCAATGCCAGTGATCCAAGAGAGAGCGAGGCAGAAGTCACCTATCTTCTGCGCCTAGCTTCAGAAGTCACACCCTGACGTTTCCACGATGTTAAATAGGGCACCCTCAGCCCTATTTCATGCGGGAGGGGACCACACAGGACGTGAGTGCTAGGGATCTCCGCCACCCACGTGTGTCACACAGCCACACAGCTCTGCCAGCCTGGGCCCTGGGCTCCCACCTAGCCCTCACTGCTACGCATTCCTGCACGTCGTCTTTGTCCCAAATTGAGGAACAGGGGCTCCGTGTATTTAGTATGTTTCGCTCTATCCTAGTTCCAAAGCCAGGAGTGGCTTTCTCACTCCACCTACCGCCACCGAACCCGCCCCTCCCAAAACACGGTCCCCCGCGGTGCAATCGCCATCCAGAAGCCCTCGTCGAACGGCCCTACCAGACTCCAAACCACATGTATATTTTTCGGATCCACCCAAAAGAGAAAGGAAGGGAGGCAGGAAGGAAGGAAACCACTCATATGTATTTCGAAGACAGTGAAAATAATACAGAGAATTGGTTACGGAAATGATGGCAGAGCTAAAAAGCCAAGCAGAAGCTTGCAAGGCGACTGATCCCATCCTTAGGTCGAAGAAGCAAGACAGGTGGTAACGTTACGGGATGGAGTGGCCGTGGTCAGCCAGCAGAAGGCGGGACCACAGGGCGTGCGTCTGCGGGTGGGAGCAGGCACCGTGGAGATGCCTCTGCCTGAGCCAGACAGAAAGGGGCAGAGAACCCCACCCCGGTTTCTCCCTGGCTCCCA
>NW_011888830.1:5460466-5462967 GCF_000151845.1 Pteropus vampyrus
GACTGGAAGCAAATTTGAGATGCAGAGCACCTTTCCAGCAGTTAATTGTCCCATTTTTGACTGTCCCGGAACCTAGATGTATGGGAATACCCAAATCTGGAGAAACAAACAAACAAACAAAAGGGTATAATAATGAGATCTTTGTCACTCTCTTATAAGACAACTATGAATCAATAGCCAGAGGCCCAACCTGAGAGACATGGAGAGGTCCCCTGGCTAGGGCTTCTCAAAGGATGGCCCGTTTGTCAACTGCAGTTAGTCAGCAGCAGAGTAAGTCCTGTAGAAAATCGAGAGCAAGCATTTAGAAAGTTTATTTATTGGATGGATGGGTGGGAGGGAGGGTGGACGGATGGATAGTGGGTACGTGGATGACTGAGAAAGGTAACTGCAACTCTTTTGAGTAGATTGGTTTGACATCAAGTCCCAGAGGAGAAAGGATTGTGGACACCCAGCAGATGACATTTTAGATTACTAGCTACCAACTTTTTTTTCCGACCAATCAAGGAATATATTACATTTTCCATTAGTGCAAGGATTTCATATCAATGCTACTAACACTTTCGCACTGAAGATCTAATTTAAAAAATTTTTGTTACGATGAATTCTAAATCTCTGACAAATAAATGGCAAAAGAGAACACTCATGGCACAGATCTGCCCAATAAGGAACGGGGCAGGCTCTCTGGGATGGCCTAACGCGGCTTCCAAGGGCCTCCGCTTCGCATTTTTTCCAACTGTGTGGTGCAGGCACCCTGACTCAGAAAGCCTCCGGATGAAAAGCTCATTTGCTTTGGACCAGCCCGATGGAGAGCTGGCCTCTGGCTTGGGCTTTGTTATTCACCGGGGTAAAGTGTAATTTTCTGACTCTTCCCAGCTCCTTATTTTGAGACAATAATCCACTGTCTCCTCTTAATTAAAGCAAATAGCCCCAGTTCACAATAGCAGTTCAGAAGGTTCGGGTCTTCTGGTTCCCTCTGAGCAAGGAGCTAATCGATCCCCAAATGATAATGCTGTTTACATTAGAAAGCCAAACCCCTTCCACTGAGTTCTTAGCTCGCCTTTAAACCTTCCCAGTCTCTGAATATCAAATGGCCGAAATGCCTCCATTGTGGTGGGCGCCTCTTAAAGGGTCAAGCCTCAGTCTCAAAATATTTAAGTTGCTAATGGGCTGGTTTCTGATTTACATGCTGGGCTCTCACATTCCTGCTCCACCCAAAGGAGAAGACTTTGGAATTTTCAAGGAATTGTCTTTGACATTTTATAACCTCATTGTCTTACAATAAAGTCCCCTACCCCCACCCCCTCCCCACCTCACCCCCAGGAGACAGAGGAGCAGTGGGTCCCCGGAGCAGTGGGTGGGTCCGAATTTTTAGGATGACTTTAGAAGGTCATTCATATGGGAGTTTTGGGGAGGAAGCTGTGGAGAAGGAAAAAAATACTCAAACCACAAGACCTGTGAACAGCCATTCATGGCACGGAAGTTAAGATGGGGTACGTTACCATGTGTTTGAAATAATTTGCCTATGTGACACATAGGCTGATTTTTCTGTCCTTATTTGAAAGTAACAGAAATAATTCTTCCTAATACACATTCTCTATTTCCGTGATCTCTAAGCGGTGTTTCTAGCATCTTGGGATTCAGTGAAGTCGGTCGCTCTGTCAAAGGTCCCTGCTTAGAAATTTAAACAATAGCTGAAACCGATCACAGTTATCGATCGTATTCCTGGCCTTCCACAGAGTTGACAGAAATATTGAAATTCACTTTTCAACACAGCGTTGAAGATGAGGTAAGGGCGAGACTCTCATTCACTGAAATGAGTATTTGTCATGCAGGAGAGAAGCAAGAATTTCATTCTCCTGAAACTGAGTTTTGTTTTTAAAGAAACTGTTCTCTGCGAATATATTCTTGATCACAGGAAATTGCTCAAGCAACCCGAGGGAGGGAGGGGAGGGGGTCGGGCTTCAATATAATCACTTTCTAAGTAATTAAAACAGTAACTAATTTCTCTCATAATTAAAAAAAGTTTGTTCATTGGTACACACATCCATCCTAATGCCATAGTTAGCGAATACTTCCGTTTTTTAAAAAATATCACTTCTAATGCAGCAGACTCTCTCCTATCAAGAAAGGCTGCAATTTCCATAACGCTTTCTTCCCTTTTGATTCTTAGCTCAATCTTCCCTTCTCTTTGAGTCGCTGCTTTCCAGTCAATCCTAAAACACTTCCCCTTTCATTCATCCTTCTCTTGTAGCTACGAGGTTATTGCACAAGTCCCCAAAACATGTCACCTTGATAAATTACACACACACCTACGCGCACACAGTTTGGGAGATTAGTGCGATGTATTTATTCGCTAGCACTTTGGGAATGATATTTACAGATTAGGGAGAATTAAATCTTATCAAGATTAAATGCTTTACCCAAGGTCTCCCAACTCGTTCATGGCAGAGACCTAAAATAGCATCTTTTCTACTACACACGCTGTTCTTTTAAAGACTTCG
>NW_011888830.1:5463672-5476105 GCF_000151845.1 Pteropus vampyrus
CGGCTTCCAAGGGCCTCCGCTTCGCATTTTTTCCAACTGTGTGGTGCAGGCACCCTGACTCAGAAAGCCTCCGGATGAAAAGCTCATTTGCTTTGGACCAGCCCGATGGAGAGCTGGCCTCTGGCTTGGGCTTTGTTATTCACCGGGGTAAAGTGTAATTTTCTGACTCTTCCCAGCTCCTTATTTTGAGACAATAATCCACTGTCTCCTCTTAATTAAAGCAAATAGCCCCAGTTCACAATAGCAGTTCAGAAGGTTCGGGTCTTCTGGTTCCCTCTGAGCAAGGAGCTAATCGATCCCCAAATGATAATGCTGTTTACATTAGAAAGCCAAACCCCTTCCACTGAGTTCTTAGCTCGCCTTTAAACCTTCCCAGTCTCTGAATATCAAATGGCCGAAATGCCTCCATTGTGGTGGGCGCCTCTTAAAGGGTCAAGCCTCAGTCTCAAAATATTTAAGTTGCTAATGGGCTGGTTTCTGATTTACATGCTGGGCTCTCACATTCCTGCTCCACCCAAAGGAGAAGACTTTGGAATTTTCAAGGAATTGTCTTTGACATTTTATAACCTCATTGTCTTACAATAAAGTCCCCTACCCCCACCCCCTCCCCACCTCACCCCCAGGAGACAGAGGAGCAGTGGGTCCCCGGAGCAGTGGGTGGGTCCGAATTTTTAGGATGACTTTAGAAGGTCATTCATATGGGAGTTTTGGGGAGGAAGCTGTGGAGAAGGAAAAAAATACTCAAACCACAAGACCTGTGAACAGCCATTCATGGCACGGAAGTTAAGATGGGGTACGTTACCATGTGTTTGAAATAATTTGCCTATGTGACACATAGGCTGATTTTTCTGTCCTTATTTGAAAGTAACAGAAATAATTCTTCCTAATACACATTCTCTATTTCCGTGATCTCTAAGCGGTGTTTCTAGCATCTTGGGATTCAGTGAAGTCGGTCGCTCTGTCAAAGGTCCCTGCTTAGAAATTTAAACAATAGCTGAAACCGATCACAGTTATCGATCGTATTCCTGGCCTTCCACAGAGTTGACAGAAATATTGAAATTCACTTTTCAACACAGCGTTGAAGATGAGGTAAGGGCGAGACTCTCATTCACTGAAATGAGTATTTGTCATGCAGGAGAGAAGCAAGAATTTCATTCTCCTGAAACTGAGTTTTGTTTTTAAAGAAACTGTTCTCTGCGAATATATTCTTGATCACAGGAAATTGCTCAAGCAACCCGAGGGAGGGAGGGGAGGGGGTCGGGCTTCAATATAATCACTTTCTAAGTAATTAAAACAGTAACTAATTTCTCTCATAATTAAAAAAAGTTTGTTCATTGGTACACACATCCATCCTAATGCCATAGTTAGCGAATACTTCCGTTTTTTAAAAAATATCACTTCTAATGCAGCAGACTCTCTCCTATCAAGAAAGGCTGCAATTTCCATAACGCTTTCTTCCCTTTTGATTCTTAGCTCAATCTTCCCTTCTCTTTGAGTCGCTGCTTTCCAGTCAATCCTAAAACACTTCCCCTTTCATTCATCCTTCTCTTGTAGCTACGAGGTTATTGCACAAGTCCCCAAAACATGTCACCTTGATAAATTACACACACACCTACGCGCACACAGTTTGGGAGATTAGTGCGATGTATTTATTCGCTAGCACTTTGGGAATGATATTTACAGATTAGGGAGAATTAAATCTTATCAAGATTAAATGCTTTACCCAAGGTCTCCCAACTCGTTCATGGCAGAGACCTAAAATAGCATCTTTTCTACTACACACGCTGTTCTTTTAAAGACTTCGGTAAAAGTCAACCATCATTTCCCCTTGAAACCATTTTACATCCTGGTGAGCCTGAAAAACAAATGTTTTGTATTTTAGCATTCTCGATAATGACCTCCTGTCTTTGGGAAGGAGAGCAATAATACCTGATGCTACAGGTGAGATCCGACACTAAGAACTGGAAAGGTTTCTGAATTCCTTGGTGAGAGAATTCTGCATTGTCAAATACTGTTTTAATAAGTGAGTCATTGGCTGGGGCTTGAGATGGTTTTTGTTTTTGTTTTTGTTTTTATTTTAATTAGAAAGATTGTTCGCTTTAATTATATTCTTTAACAGGATTTGTCATGTGGGTGTTGAAGTAATAATAGCACGCATCCCGGTGTGCCCAGGGCTGAAAACAGTCCGTGAGAATCGTGGTCTTTGGCCTCAAAGAGCGGAGAAGCAATAACAGGAGTGTTGAGGGCCTCGTGTGGTGGCCTGGAAATCAAAAAAGAATATCTAAGCCTCTGCCGCTAGCAGGTGAAACTCACTGTCACCTTACAGAAATCTGTCCTCCCAACCATAGGGGATGGACATTCGGTTGCTGCTTAAACGGAGAGGGAAAGGTGGTGGGAGCTCTGAGTGACACGCCTAAGGGACGCTACGTAGCAGGAGCGAGAAGGAAGGGGTGCAGAAGCAGGGGTGGGGGTGGGGGGTGGGGGCAGCGCAGCGCTGACCTCCACAGTCACACCAGCGAGAAGATCCCTTCGCAAGAAGGAAGCGGCAGCCTCGATGCTCTGAGAGCCTGGGAAACCAAAAGGCAAATTTCGTGAACTCTCGAATGTAGCTTTAAATAATAAAAAGCTTAAACCGTCTCTCACAAAGAATATTCTCCTTGAAAGGATTCCAGAAAAGCATGAAATGCTGTTGATAAGGCTGCGCCAATTTGTAAAGCTCACCACCATCTCCAGCTCATGTTTTTTTCCCCCTTTTTTCCTCCTTTCTTTAAAAAAAAAAAAATTATTTATTTTTTTTTACTAAGCTTTGTTAATCCAAGAGCCTACAACAACAGCGACAACACAAGTGTTTTTTAAAGCCGAAACGCTTTTTTTCTCCCAACAAGGGGCTGAGTGGTTGACGCATTTGATGTATTCGGTGGAAATCATGTTAAAATAGCATTTGCAAAGCCAGAGAACAGATTTTTTGACGGAAAGCTCAGGTAGGGATGTGTAAGCTAACTCTCCAAGTTTCTCACCCTTATCAACCATTGTATTCAGGATTAATTATAGGTTTGTTTGAATCTCACACTCATTAGAATGTTTACCCACCAGGACAGAATTGGCTGATTGGTTTTTTTTCAACTAAAGTAAACTTTTAACTAGCAGAGTCTCAACTGTCTTAATGTTTTGCTTACCAATTGTTTTAGGTATAGTTCCTCCTCCATGTCGACCAATTATTTTTAATTAGACTTACAATTGCATTATAGAGGGGAAAGGCCCAGCTAATATCTTTACGGCAACAATGTTAAGTAGTGGAAATTTTATATTTGGCTGTTAAGAAATAATCATGGCCTACGTTTATGGAGGACCTGTCGTCGTAAGGAATACCAAAGTGCTATGACAAATTTCATAGGCTCCGTCACTAACCGGAGGTCACAATCATGTCACCCCAGCACTACAGCGTCCCAATACGCCTAACAAGGTAGCATTTAGGAAAAAAAGTTTAAAGTCTCTCCTTTAATTGGAACGGTGAAGGCAGTTGAGGCCACAGAAGGCATTTGTTCTGGGGGCTGCTGGAAGAGGGCTCCCCCTCGGCCACCAACCCCCCCCACCCCACCAGAAGAGAGGTACGGAAAGTCGCATAAAGGATTTACATGTGGACACTGAAGCCCCTTTTCAGGGAGGGAGAAAGGTGATCCCATGATACCACGGCAAGAGGGCGATGCCTCGCTTTCCAGCAGCTAAAGCAAATTCATCACAGCAAATCAGCGTCGCCAGCCTCTGACAGGCCATCCATCACGGGCGAGGCGCCCGGCCCGTCCTCCTCACTCAGGAACGCCTGGACGACGGGCTTCGGCATTACCTGAGATGAGATGCCAGCCGCGGCCTCTGGAAGGTGAAATCGCCAGCTTCCCTGACTGACTTTAAGACGCGCTTGCCCTGGGGAGGTGGGGTGGGGGTGTGAGAACACAACCGTTGTCCCCAGGGTGACCTATCTTAGCAAAAGGCTGACAGGTGAGTGGGTCTTACACGCACTAATATTCCTACGGAGGAAAACGAACAGTGTCCCCCAGGGGCCTGTCCCTGGGGTCTGGCAACCTGGTGTCAGAGACACATTTTTCGTGGATTCATTGGTCAAACAGTTGAGTGCCTGGTATGGTCCAGATACTGATTCAGGCTCCGGGATCAGGCAGAGGATGAAACGGGACAAACAGAAAGCTTTGCCTTCACATAAAAAAAAAAGGTAAACAGAGTTGAGAAAGGATCGAATTAAAAGAAAAAAAGAAAGAAAGAAAAGGTTCTTTGGCTCAAAAATTATAAAATGAGCCCTTACTTTGGGCTGCCCTAGGCCAGGGTGAAGAGACGACGGAGCCGCTGAAGGAAACGGGTCCCCTTCCTTCTCGGAAGTTTGGGTTCGGGTTGGGGCGCACGGGGGTCACACACTCATTCCCACGAGGTCGCGTTTCGTTGGAACTAAGTGCAATGGGGGAAAAGTACCGGTATGAGGACATCGTGACCGGGCAGGTGCGGGCGACGGCGGAGCTGATAACGACAGGTGGAACCGGAGACGAAGCCCAAAGGGGAATGAGCGACTGACCACAGCGAGGCGGCCGGAGAAGAGCAAACGGCCCCCGAGGGAGGATGCTTCCCGGCGACAAGAGCGGCCCGGAGGAAAAATTTGATAATGATGTGTTGGGCAATCTGAGCAAAATGCAGCACTAATTCTTGGCTCAGGTCACAATTTCCATCTGCGGCCCCGGCGGGCAGGGCAGCATGGGGGCTGATAAGCGAGGAATGACTCAGATCGCCAGGACCGGGTCGAAGGGAGCAGGAGACATGGCGTCGTCCCGCCCCGCTAAGTGGCCCATTTGACAGCCGGCCCGTAGCGCGCAGACACTTCTCCCACTAAAGCCAGCTGGCGGAGCCTGTCGTGATGGAGAGACCCAGAGAGAGGCAGGAGCATGGTCCAGAAGGAAGAGTCTCTCTTTTTTGTTGTTTTTTTAAAATTTCAGGTTTGGAGGGAGGAGAGGAAAGACCCTGGTATTTTTTTTTTTCCAAAATGCTCCTAAAGCACTTCCTGTCGGGGACAGGATGGAGAAGAACAGGTCCCTTTCATCTATGCAGTAAACACAGAAACCGTGGGGCAAGGGACGCGGGGGTCCCTTCTCCGCCTGTGTCATAGACGCCTGTCCCGCGTGGTACCCATTAACGCCAACGCATTCTCCAGTGGTGGCGGTGGCTGCGTTGCCACTGGGTTGCAGAAATGACCACAGCGGCACTATGCGTGAAGCTGCGAGGTGTCCCCCGAGCACAGGACTGCGGTCTGCCTTCTGTCTTTGGTGATACCTGAGTCATTGCAATCAACGACATGGGACTTTGCTTCTTGTCCACTCACATAAGGTTTTAGCAATGGTTACTCTCACGAGATGCAAACGCTCTTTCCCGCTCCCATTGACTTTATCCCTAAAGGTCAAATGTGTCGTCCGGCATAGCCGGGCAGGTGGACAAAGCCAGACACGGAGTGACGCGTGGGAAAGGTAGCCTTGCCGGAGGCTCATTCCTCGCCGGACGATCCCTTTGGTCGTATTACTTCAAGGGCTCCACTCTGCCCCTATGCTGCTAGTGGAAGGGACTGTCATCTTCACATAAAAGCGGTTCAAACTCTAAACTATCAAGGACATCTGACTCCGATTGCATCATACCTCGCAAAGACGCAGAGTCCTGATAGACGTGATATCAGGCATTCTCACAGCGTCTCTGCCAAGCGGAGAAGAAAGCAGGCACTCTAATTTCTATTGGAAAGACAGAAAAATTAGATTCAAAAATATTAAGGTATTGAGCCCTGGGTAGATCTGGGAATGCAGTGCCCTCTCATGCTCTGAGCCCGAGGCTCCAACATAATGTAATAATAATAATAATAGTGCCTTAAGTAGAACATCTCATTTAATCATCACAGAGACCACAGGAAGGTGGCCCAGCATCCCTGTCTACGGCTGAAGCTGAAGAGACTGAGCTCAGGAAGTATGGGAGGCAGACGTGGACCCGAGCTGCCTTCCTCCAGCATCCAATCTCTTCATTCGTGTAGTAAACAAGCATTTATTTTAAAAACTATACAATGCATCGGCAACTTAGTTTGGGCGATGGGTCAAAAAAACAACAACAAGAACCACGACAACAACAAATCCTGTTCATTCACTCGCATTTTCGTCCTCTTTTTCGCCCCCAAAACGTCTCTCCTCGTCGCAAAATTCATATTCCCTTAGTAAAACTCTATCATTTTTTTTTTTCAAACCGAAAATACTTTTCTAATTCCAGTTTCCACACAGATCAGCCGCCCAGCAAATGCCGATTACATAACCCTGAGGCTTGTGCTCTGGGGAATACGAGAGACATGAGCAGGGCAGGTGCCCCGGAGGGACCTGGGCGGGAGATAAAACGCCCGAGTCATCTGGAATTTTAAGAGAAAAATACCTCTGAGCTTCCTGACCCCTCAATAACCACATTCGTGGTCTGATTGCCTCTGCGTACTCCGACCGGTTAAGCCCTTCCATAGGTAACTAAACCCCCAAATAATTAATTTTCTACCTAACAACTCTGCCTGCTCCAACCGCTCCCCAGCCTGGGCCATCACCCACCACATTCTCTGATTCCCACTTCCTTCTGCACCCACACATCTGACCTCTGAAGTCGGCCTCACCTCTGTACATACCCAGCTTGAGCACTTCCACCAGAGAAACTCACAGACTAATTAGGTAATGTGAAAGCAGTTCGAAATCCTTAAAGTCTCTAATCCCTCGTTACTTTCTTTAAATCTCCTTAAATTCCTCCAATGTTATGTTTCTCCTGCGCGTGTTGTATGACTCAGAACTTATCATTGTGTAAGTCCCTTAAATCACCTAAACAAGCGAAATATGCGTGCTCACTAGAGGACTTTTTTTTTTTTTTCCTCCCTAAAACATTCCTAGAGGACGTTCTTTCCTACCGTCGTGTGGCCTCGGCGACAGCCAGCGCGAGTGACAAGCTGCCGCATCCGCTGTCCCAAACCTTTGTTTTTGTTGTCTTTCCATATTGCACTGTGGGTTTACAAAGAGCTATCGCCAAGCTCCGCACACGGAGTGTAGAAAACATTATTTCTCTCTCGAGATGGTATCGAGAAGCTTCCGCGGCTCTTTTTGTCTATGGCTTATCATGGCTCAGGTGAGCCGTGGAGCCCAGAGTCAGGGGAGGAACACAAGCTGGTGGGGGAGATCACCGACAGATTCCTAGGTGAGCCTCGCCCGAGAATCATCCGGCGGCCATGGACCCCTGAGTGTGGGCCCGGCAAGGCCGTGTCCAAAGGTGGTTCCAGAAAGCCCGGCAAAGTGCAGGCTGAGAAGTGGGGACCGTGTCTGGCTCCACCGTCAGAAGCTGAGCCACCCTGGACTAGCCACTTCTTTGCCCCCCAGGCTTTACTTTCCTCACTGATGAGAGTGCGAGGGGAGATATTCCCTGAGCTCACTCTCTTCTGGCTCTGAAAGGAATGTGGTTTATATGGAACAAGAGATTCCAAAATGGGGATGTAGGCAATTCACTCCAGAGGGATTTTAGTTCCCTCTAGGCAATTTTTAAAAGTTGGAGCCGCAATATCAAATGATCTTTAAATGGGTTTTTTTCAAAGTCGAAGTTGCCAGATCATACACTGGGAGGAGGTTCTTGTTAAGTAAAATCCAAACTAAGCTGAGGAATTGGGTTTGGTGAGGCTGATGTGGACCAGAACATTTATAATATTATGTCAATAAACACAGCTTCGGAGTGAAATTTGAAGAGCTCCAAATGCAGGGCCCAGCCAGACAGACTCAGACTCAGATCAGCAGCCCCGACAGAGCCAAGCTTCCTCTTTCTCTCCCTCTTTCTCCGTATATCTCTTCCTTTCTTTTCTTTGTTCCCATTTATTTATTTATTTTGCTTTAACTTTATGTCTTTGAGCTCATAAGCTCATCTAGGCAAACAATCGGAGATCAGAATCATCGAGAACCAACACGAGGTACTCAGTGTCTGTCTGCGACACTGTTCAATATGATAGCCAATGGCCGCATGGGGTATTTAAATTTAAATTAATTAAAATTCAGTGAAAAATTTTAAAGCCGGTGCCTCCCATTGCACTAGCCACATCTGGAGTGCTCGTCTGCAAAGCCCACACTGGTTACCGGCTCACGTATTCAACGGTGCAGATATAGAACTTTTTTTTTTTATCATCGTCAAGTTCTTTTGAACAGTCCTAGATGGCTGCCAGTGAGAACGTTTAAGAAAATTCTCTCGGGGTTAAAAAAAAAATAAAATTTTTTAAGACGGGTTCTGAAATGAGGCTGCTTGAGTTCGATCCCAAATACCAGCATCAGCTAACTACAGTGCCCTTGACCAGTCGTCTTAAGTGTTCTAAGCCTGTCTCCTCCTTGGTAAAGTGGAAATTTTAATTATACATGGCTTATAGTGTCACTCTGGGGATCGCGTGAGATAATAGTACACGAAGGCTAGCTGTCTAGGATCCAGCGAGTGCCCAATAAATGTTACGTATTTCTTTTAATGTTGATCCTTATAAGAAAAAGTCGTGGTTAAAAAAAAAAAAAATGGCCCCTGTTCATTTCAGCTCTGTCCGTCAAACCCTGCCTGATATACTGCCTGAGTATATCTCCCACAGAGAAAAGTCTACCTTATTTCTTACCTTTCACCAACCCCTCCTACCTTCAATCTGACCGCTCACGCAGAATCTTAAAATCCCTAGGATTGGTCTTATAATAACTTTTAATATACAGAAATAGGACCGATGGCAGAAAGTTCACCCATAACCATATCTTAATCATCTACACGTGGACCAAAAACATACAGATGGCTTTTCACTCGGGCAAATTACAGAGTTTGCTTTAAAGGTATCATATGCTACATTACAGAAATAAAATTTAAAATTTTATAAAAAGAACGGACTGTCTATTTTCAGGATTTTCTTAAAAAAAAACCAAACTGGAACAAATTCAAGGTGATAGCTAGTAATTCCCGAGAATTTTGAAATATGCATTTTCTTGCTTCATACCTCCACCAGCTCCTCAGCCTCTATGCCCATGCCAAAACCACAAAATTCAGTCACATGTAAACTAAATAAATGTCCACCGACTTCTCAGCCACATTCTCTGCCTGCCACCAGCAGAGCCAGCTTCTCAGCGGACAGGGGAAATCAGTGGACTGTTAAGACTACTTCTTGTGTCTTCTAGAAGATCCTCTTCCTCAGCAGCCCCCATCAGAGCGGCATACACAGCCCACTGCCCTCACTCACGGAGACATCAGGAGAGTCCACAGCAGAGGCGACATGGGGCAGCAGGGAGCAGAAGGCGGGCCCGAGGGACAGGCGCGGCCACACGCGTGTCAATCGATTGTGTCTCTGGTGAGTGAAGGAGTAGATAAGATTTCTCAACTCCCTTTGAGCATCTTTCGTTTCCATGGCAAGATTCAGGTCAAACAGCATCCTGCCGTGGTGCCTTCTTTTGAGTGAATGGAGAGACAAACCAAATGGAGCACAGCACCCACACGCCAAACGGTGCTGGGGCGTAGGAGGAAAGGCCCGGTTCTTGTCTGTGTGGTTCTGCGCCCTCTCACGGGCCCCTCCCCGAGCGGGCAGAGGTCCCCACATCTCAACACCCTCAATCAAATCCTTTATTGTGCACTAAGTAGTAAAATACTAAGAAGTAAAGGGCTTTTTTTTCTTTTTTTTTTTTTTCTTTGCATTTAACTATGAACCAAACCAAATTCTTAAGCTGAAGGAAGTGTAAATACCATCCTAAGTAGTTAGGAAGGAGAGTTCGAAGGAGTTTAGTGCCTTCCCCGAAATCTTATCTACTAAGTAGAAATTCTACCTTATGCAATATGATTTCCCTTTACTTAACCTTTGCAGGTAAATCACAGACAGATGAAATCACAGATTTTTTTTTTTTAATTTCAATGCTTTCTTTTTCCTAAAAATATAATTCTTTTCATTTTTCTCCATTTTAAGATTCAGCCTTCTTCTCAGGTTCTCATAAATGCAGGACCTAAGGCCGCGTATAAATGTTTTTGGGAGGCCACACATACACAGAGGGGCAGATGGAAGGCTAGGTTTATGGACTAATTGTCACCTGTGCCGATGTAAATCATTTCTTTGACAACAGCCTTAATTTTCAGGTTCTTTCACCATCCACCCCCTCGAAATGGTACACGAACAAGATAAGTAATGATTAAAAGGCACTTTTTTAAAAAGCTGCCAAATGGTTCCCTGGTTGACCATTACATACTGAAGCACATTGTCATATGCCTCGGTATTTGCCGGAAGCTGGAGGGCTCCTATTGGTTGGTTGTGAAAGTGAGAGAAGCAACTGCCAGAAACTACAAGTCCCAGCATGCAGTGGTCCGCAGAGATCAAAGCAACATAATAGGAGATGATGATATCTTCATGTTAATTAAAAGAATTCTCTTATCTTCAAAGAGCGTTTCGATACTCCCAGCACATCACAAGGGCCATACCATTATGCATCCAACTTGAAGATGGATAAGAGGCGAAGAAGTCAAGGTGCTCGGACTTGACCCTGAAAGTTGCCATCGTAGGAAGCCCCCGGACCCCACACTTGCTCACCAGGTTGATGTTCTAAGATTTCAGCTCCCGAATGAGAGCTCTTTCCAGATCGCGTTACCATGTAATCGCTATGTTCTGGGGGAGATAATCTACATCAAACGACCTGCAGATCACTTTCTTCAGATCCCAGGATCTCAACGTCTCCCGGTAAGAGGGACAGTTTTGCTGCGAGAAACAAGCAAGAAGAAAGCTTTCAAGTCAAAGCCGTGGAGAAAGAGCTGAACACTAGGAAAACGGGAAAGATCAAAAAGCATTAAAAGTGGAAAGATAAATTGCTAATCCCCATAAAGCACTGTCAGTAGGGGGCTGCCGGAAGTTAGCCACCAAAACTTAGCCCTTTACCCATGTTGTTAGAACAAAAACACCTCCTATTAGAAACTACTTCCTTTAGAAAGAATGATGAGATAACACCGTGGCCGTCCTTCCGTAGGTCATTGGTTCCTCACGACGACATGGGGTCAAATGACAGATGGCCACTCAGAAGAGACCTACCAGTCAAGGGGGATCGGCGTCCGCACCCCACTTACTCCCTAACGAATTCATTCACAGTGAGCACCCCAGTCCTCGATTCCCCCACACCCCTTCTCAGGTTGGCTTTGTGTTTTCTTCTGATTCGTTTATCACGAAAATACACATTTTAATTGAATTATGCAAGATTCAAACTTCCACAGCTTTGAACATTTCAGTAAACACTTCTACACACCTACCTACAGCAATGCCACAAATCCTGGCAGAAAATTGAGGGCAGTTCTGACAGCTTCTCAGTAAGAATGTTTTGAAACTTATAAACCAATTTTCACCGCAAGCTCCTCAGACGAAGTTCAGTATTTCTCTTACTTCCGTGTAAACTTTCGGAACCATTTTCTAATCCCTCCGTTCTTTCCTCTGTGCGTTTCTGGACCCCACGCAGGCCCAGGAGCAAGCTGTCCTGTCGTGACTTTGTCACGAGTCTCCTCCTTTAAGGGAACGAGCGTCGAGATGAACTGTCTACTCAGCTTCTGCTATCAACTCTGTCAACCGTCTGTCCGTTTTCGCTTCCTCTCTAGTTCCCCGTAAGTTATCCACGAGTCTCTGCTCTTGACCTCAGGGCTGCAGCCCCTCCTGGCATTTCGGTCCAGGCCTTGGCTGTTTCTCTTTCCAGAGCCATCGCGTCCTTGCCCGAAGTTTCCTCTTTGCTTTGGCCTTCTCTCGCTTGTTTCTTCTCATTCCACGGCTACCAAACCCTCACCATTATCATCTCCGGTGCGCCACCTTCGTATCTGAGGATCCCTTCCAAACTCATTCACCTTCTGAGGTTTCTTCTAACAATCGTGAGGAAGAACAACGTAGAATATTTTTAAGTTGAATGCGGAATTAAATTCCTATGGGGCAAAAGTTAACCCATGTCCGTAAGAGTTTCTGATTGAGCCAGTCGGCTCCACCAGTGATGGCACAGAGCCCGGGAGGCTGAAATCAGAGTGGGTCCCTTTCTGTAGAGAAATATGATTGTTCTTCATGCTCCCACTGCATCAGGAATCGCGGCAAACATTGCAAAACCGTGTGTCCTTTGGTTACAAGTCTAGGGTAAATGAAAAGATCGTAGGAGGTTTTGTACCCATCACCACTATGGGGAGAAAAGGCCATTTATGAACATATGTTCATCTGTATGCTGTATCTTTCATAAGTGAAAGTGCACATATGAAAATTATTTCAGAGAATCGACACGTCAGAGCGTGGCATCTCTACTTACCATGAGTCAACCCAAAGCCCCATTGGTTCAAAAGCTGGAAAGATTGTGACTGAGAAGACTTTACAATCGCTTATCAACTTGAAAGT
>NW_011888830.1:5476155-5479646 GCF_000151845.1 Pteropus vampyrus
ATCCCTCCGTTCTTTCCTCTGTGCGTTTCTGGACCCCACGCAGGCCCAGGAGCAAGCTGTCCTGTCGTGACCTTGTCACGAGTCTCCTCCTTTAAGGGAACGAGCGTCGAGATGAACTGTCTACTCAGCTTCTGCTATCAACTCTGTCAACCGTCTGTCCGTTTTCGCTTCCTCTCTAGCTCCCTGTAAGTTATCCACGAGTCTCTGCTCTTGACCTCAGGGCTGCAGCCCCTCCTGGCATTTCGGTCCAGGCCTTAGCTGTTTCTCTTTCCAGAGCCATCACGTCCTTGCCCGAAGTTTCCTCTTTGCTTTGGCCTTCTCTCGCTTGTTTCTTCTCATTCCACGGCTACCAAACCCTCACCATTATCATCTCCGGTGCGCCACCTTCGTATCTGAGGATCCCTTCCAAACTCATTCACCTTCTGAGGTTTCTTCTAACAATCGTGAGGAAGAACAACGTAGAATATTTTTAAGTTGAATGCAGAATTAAATTCCTATGGGGCAAAAGTTAACCCATGTCCGTAAGAGTTTCTGATTGAGCCAGTCGGCTCCACCAGTGATGGCACAGAGCCCGGGAGGCTGAAATCAGAGTGGGTCCCTTTCTGTAGAGAAATATGATTGTTCTTCACGCTCCCACTGCATCAGGAATCGCGGCAAACATTGCAAAACCGTGTGTCCTTTGGTTACAAGTCTAGGGTAAATGAAAAGATCGTAGGAGGTTTTGTACCCATCACCACTATGGGGAGAAAAGGCCATTTATGAACATATGTTCATCTGTATGCTGTATCTTTCATAAGTGAAAGTGCACATATGAAAATTATTTCAGAGAATCGACACGTCAGAGCGTGGCATCTCTACTTACCATGAGTCAACCCAAAGCCCCATTGGTTCAAAAGCTGGAAAGATTGTGACTGAGAAGACTTTACAATCGCTTATCAACTTGAAAGTTGATGTGTGCTCTCAGCTTTCGTGAAATATGATCCTAAAAGCAGGGGGTGGGGAACATTTATGGACCACTCACTTTGTGCTAGGCACTGTACTACGTACATACAGTATCTCATTTCTCATTTAATTCTCATAAAGAAATGAGTATTGTAGAAGGCTGATGAGTTAATAGGACCAAAGTCACTCATTCACATCCAGTGATACGGCAAACATCCATCCACCCCATGCGAGATGGCTCTGGGCTCATATACTAGTGTGTTTGTCTCTGAGTCACTCAGGGGTAAAGAGACTTTAAATGCTGACAAAGCTTGGCTAAAAGGACATGAGAATGTTTGACCTGACTCTAGGGAGATCTGGCAGTATCTTAAGATGTCCTTCTGACTGCCACATGCAGAAGTGATGACATTTGCTTCGTGTGACCCCAAATAGAGAGGAAGATTTCAGCATAAGGAATGGTTTTGTCGCTATGAAGGGAATGCAGATCCTTGGGAAGAAGAGAGCTCGCGTCGCTGAAGGTATTGACCCCAGCACTGACTCGTGTGAAATGATAATTACTCAACAGGATAAAGTCAGTGCTAAGTATTTCGTTGGGTGCTGGTAATAAGGCGAACTGAATACATATGAGATTACAGTTGGAATTCAAGAATTCGGTGTGATCAATTGAGACAAGGCATTAGGGGAACACAGAAAAGGGTCACCACTCCCCGGCTGAGGTGAAAGAATGGGGCTGGACACGGAGGATGACAGATACTTCCTGAGGAGGTGGCACTTGAGCCGAATCGTAGAGGGTGAGGAGGAGTTAATCAGACGATGAAAGTGGGAAGGGCGGGAAAACCAGACCTTTAGCGAGAGCGAGGGATTACAGTGAGATTCGGATAGCGGATGAGAGGTCTGACACTGGTTGACACTGGACGTCCAATTCTGATTCCGCAGCTTCTGAAACTGACCAAGAAAGCCATCAGCCGGGCCAGGACTGATCCGCACAGAGCCCTTCTTATCTCTGAACGAGGAAGAGGATGGCTTAAGGATGCTGGGTTACGGCCCAGAACAAAAGTCAGATTCTTGGTCCTCCCAGGAAGCAGGTCGGGGACGGTAGGTGGCGAGGCACAGTGAGGGCAGAAGCAAACACACAGGGAGGTCCTGAGGAGCGCACGCTGCAGAGCGGGCCAGGTGGAAGGGCTGAGAGAGAACCAGTCACGCGAGGGAAAAGGTGACGGCTGAGAAACGGGCACCAAAAGAAAAAGAAAAGAAAAGAAAAGAAAAATTATATGGAAGCAAGGAAATAAAGGCATCATCTGGTCTACCCCTCGTATTAGGAAAATAAAGCCCAATGTCTCATGACTGTTTGGAAAGAGGGAGCCTAAGTCTGAACCCCGAGGGATTTTCATCGTGCCACGTGGTTTAGTTTAGTTTTTTTTTTTTTTTTACCTTAATACAAAAATTACTGCTTATGCTTCTTTGGGCTCTCTTCCCCCCAGAGACCAGGCAGGTGATTATTTGTTTTGATTTAAAACACTTTCCTTTTACAGTTTCTGCCGGCCTTAGAGGCTACACACAGGAGGAGGAATGAATGGAGAGGGTATCAGACAGGTGGTGACATTGACTGGGCTTTTAAAATAGATTCTCACATGGCAAATCTTTAATGAGAATAACCCAAAATGGACCATATTACCACAATCAGTTGAATCTTGTTGCCTAAGAGGGTTAGATCATAAAGCATATAATAAGCTTTACGGATTTCTCAAAGTTCAACTTTATTTAAACGTAATAAATATATATTTTTTTCTTTTGGAAGCCACTCAGCAAAAAGATAACACTATTATACCAACCTTTGAGAATAGACAGTATTTGGCAAATTCATGTCAAAAGTTTCCCCCTTTATTTTTTAATAAAAGGGAGCATTTTTAAAATGCCCATAATGACCTTTTTTCTTTCTAGTGACATTTTATTCATATTTGGGTCAAAAAACATATTTATTTGTCTTGCATAAAGTCACCAGTAAGCAGAAACCAAGAGGTAACACCGAAGGGTATATGGTCAGTGAGACTTTCACAGGTGTCAAAGGCAATCGTAGGCCTCAGTGGATAAAGAAGTCGATGTTTTTCCGACATAAAACTCCTGTGGGTAACTGACAGGGTAACGGTCCACCAGACGGACAGACAAAATTAAGGCTATTTAAGTTTTCAAATCTCTACCTACTATCTTGGGAACAAGTGACAATGAAGGACCAGAGTGAAGGCGCCTTTGGCATCTTAAGTTGCTGTAAGAATTACTATATAAATTCATGAGTCTCACTCATCGAATATACTTCATAACAAAGTGCCCTAAAAGAAAAGGTTTAGTAGGAGCTTGGCGCGTAAAATCTCTTTTGGACAAAGCATTTTATACACACACACACACACACACACACACACACACACACACACACACACACACGTACTAGGCATGAAGAATAAATATACCAAATAACACTATTATACCAACCTTCGAGAATAGACTTAGTAAATCCATGTCAAAAGTTCCCCTCCGCTTTTTATTTTTTTAAT
>NW_011888830.1:5480121-5486777 GCF_000151845.1 Pteropus vampyrus
ATACAATACAGTATCGTTAACCGTCGTCAGCATGCTGTACGTGAGATCCCCCCAAATTACTCATAACTAGAATTTTGTACCCCATTTCTCCCACCCACCCCACACCCCTGGCAACCACCACTTTACTCTCTGTTTCTACGAGTTCAGTTTTTTTTTTTTTTTTTTTGCTTGAATGCAATATTTTCAAAATGGGTCGAAAAAAGAAAAGAACTGTTTAACATGTCCAAAATATTCATTTCATTATTAGTCTAACCCCATTCATTCCACGCTATTAAGTTGTACGTTTTTGTTTTTTATCTAAAAAGGAAGGATTCTATCACATTGAGATAGTCATATCAGCTTGAACTTTTTGTCTTTATTCTCCCAAGGCGAATTGACTTAAGTCTTAATTGGCCAGTGGCTGGAGCTGGCCAGGTAAAGATGGTATTAGTACTTAAGCGTCCGTCATATTTTTCACTTACCCATAGTTCAAGAAAAAAATTAAGCATTCTCAGCATTTACACAGTTTCATAAACAAATTTGTTTATCTGCCCATTAAAAAAAAAGTTGGTTATCAAACTGCATAGGCTAAGATCTAAGTCGCTCCAAAATTTCCCTAATATTGAGGAAATTTGGGGCCCCCAGAACACTAACTTCATGCTGGCTACCTGCTTCTCATTTTCACCGCACCACTGGGAATGTACTACATAGACACACTGGCAACAGAAAACGAGAGCTTAGATCTGCTGGTATTGACACCTAAATATACTTTTGAGTTTGCAGGTATTTGGGTCAAAAATAAACTTAGGAAAAAGAACCGTTTGGGTATTTGACGAGCCATCTTCTAGCTCCCCCAAAAGCTAGGAACCGAGAAAACGAGCTTTTCCCTTTAGATGAATATTTTTTGCTCCTTGATAAATTATAACCCGGTATTCTGGGTTCCAGAGACAAAACAGGATTGCCGAAACAGATCGCATTTTATAAATTTTGATGCAGTAGAACTTGGGGAGGAGAAGTCTCCTAGAGTAGACATTTAGAGGGAAGAAGGAGAAAAATTAGGAAATAACCAAGAGTTTTTTATTTGAATTAAATTATTGTAAAATGCCCTTCGTTGGATGTGATTCGAAGTGGGTTTCGCCATCAGTCACATTGAGGGAGACACTTGTAAGCACTCTGAACCCCACCGCCCGAGCGGTAGGCATACTTTTTATTACTTGGATGGTAAACCCAAACAAATAGATTTATAATGGTTTGTAGACAATTCCCATGCAATAACTATATTATTAAACCTAAGGCATTATTAAAGGTTAATTATAGTTCAAATTATTGAGATTTTACAATGGTGTAATCTATGGAGAAGATAGTCATCTTCTCCTGTTTGTACTATAATTACTAATCCTCAATGAGCTTCCCTCTTTAATTCCACTGCTCTCCTGGCTAAATAGCCTCTCTGAGAGAACCCGACGCCTACAACCCAAGATGACTCTTTCTGCGTTAGACGTTTAATGTCTTCCTTATCCATCTCCCTTCTTCTCCATCTCTCCCCGAGATCTTGTCAATGTCTTCAAAGGGAAAATTGTCGCTTTGTAGCAAGAGTTCTCACCCTTCCCCTACTTTCTCCTTTACCAAGCTAACACCCTGCTCTTCGCTGACCCGCGTCGCGAAGCTCTAACCGTCTAAAGCTCTGACTGTGTCACGTCAAACCCATCGAGTTCGTCCGTCAGTGACCACGGTTATTTTTCCTGTGCTCGTCTGTATTTTGCCGCCATTCTGCTTCCACTCCTGGCTTCCAGAAATGTCCTTGACCCAATCCTAAATGAAACTTCTCTTTCTCCAGTTCATCTTTCCCTTAGCCTCACAGACAAGCTCCTACACATATATTTTGTCTTCAGTACTTTGATTTTTTCTCCCTTAAAAGAGGATGCAGCATCTACCTTCTGAGGCCGATATTAGTATTTCATAATTAGGTCCTTGGCTGACATTTCCTCTTATTTTCCTGCCATGTAGTTTTTCATCTTCTAACCGCAAACGTTCAGATACCTCTGTCCCCATCCTTCCCAGTTATTCTTCTTGAACCTTCTCTTTTTTCAAATACGACCATTTCTATTGAGCACCTGCTGTGTGTCAGACCTGTTCTAGACCCGAAGGCCACAGAAGAGAATGACACCGTCTGGATCCCCACCTTCCTGGAGCCTGGAGGTGGAGAGAGACAGATGGTAGAAAGTATCTAAGTAAAATCATAATAATCCTAAGTAACGAATGTCACACAGTCCAGGAAGGAAATCCAAGTAATGTCATAGGAAGTGACCGGAGAAGAGGACGGCCACTCAGATAGCATGTGCGGGGGGACTTATCTGAAGGAGTGACATTTAAGGCGAGACCCAAGCAATGTGAAGGAGTCAGCCGTGAGGACAGAAGCCATGGGCAGACTCAGAGATAGAATATTCCAGGAAGTAGAAACGGCAAGTACCAAGTGCACGTGACAGCAACAAGCTTAGTTTATTCAAGGGACCAAGGGAAGGCGAGGTTTGCCAGAGCAAAGTCAGCGCCTGGGGAGAGTGGACAGGGCCAGACGGCATGCTGAGGGTGGGCTCGAGCCGAACCCACGACCCCGCTGCCTTGGGTCAGCTGAGGTCAGCTGTCAACGTGGTAGATTCCAGATTTCAAGGCTGACTATCCCAACTTCCATAAACACGTCCCATGTTTGATCCAATTCCAGAAGCCGAAGAACAAAGCATGTCCTGTTGCCTGTCATCGGCCAGCTGCTGCAGCACCACGTCCGTGTCTTTCTCCTGGCATTATCTGCTTTTGTGTCGCCACCAAAGGAAATACACCAAAATGTGACAATACCTGACTCTCGCCGCTGAATTTACAGTAGGCTTTACGATTTTTCTTGACACTTTGCAATGTTTTCTGAATTTTCTATCCTGCACACTACTTATGTCATAAAACAAACATAATTTCAAAATATACAGAAGATGGAAAACTATGTGTACATCTCTGCGTGCAGTTGGCACTTCTCGTCAGCTGATTTATCGGTTTTTGCTGTTGAAATCATTGAGTGCTCTTTCTCCAAAGCCTCCTCTCTTCCTCATAGTGATTCTGGAACATGGAGGCGACCTGTTTCCCTGTGGAAGGGCCGCCGAGGTGGCTGCGTGAGCGCACAGGTGGGGGCACACCTGTGGGATGGACGCAGGGCTTGTCGGCACACGCGAAGGATGCTGCTGGTTGTGTCAGAGCCTCTCCCGCCTGGTGTGTTCGGGACACTGCTCTCATTTAAATGGTATCAGAGTAAACAGGATGCTACATGCAGAATGAAACTCCTCGAGCCCTTCCCTGAATAGATAAGGCTGACATCGTAAACATCACACACCATTTAAAAACGAAATCTGGGATCAGCTCCAGGGACCCGGGTCGGGACCCACACTGCAGGCACCCAAGCTTTCCAACAGGCCAGAGCGAAGCAAAGGGACCACCGTCGCCTGGAGATCATTTCCCATCCATTTCTCCTCACGAATTTCAAAATTCCATCTTTATTGAGTAAGTCAGAATGAGTAAGAAGAAGGTTGAGAGAGGTGAACTCCTGCCAAAAATCGAGGATCCCTATTTAAAAAAGAAAAAAGAAAAAAAAAAAATCCCCAAAGTATGCCAGGTCAGCCACGGCACATCTGGGAATTGTTTGAAGGATAATGATAGTAATAATTATGATTACTTACACTTAATTCTCCCTCACAGGGGCGCTGTGAAGATGAATGAGTTAATGCTCGTAATGTGTCTTTGGTTTCCCAATGAAAGCCCAGATTATTATTATGGTTATTGTTGTTTATATTAAGCCATTCCTGCAGAAGGCTTCCCTTTCACTGCCTATCCACTTAGTTCCCACCATAAAATACAACCGTTTCTCTCATGAATAGCCGCTGGCTCCGGAGGCAGCCACGGGAAGCAGGAATCCCCACTTTAAGAGAGAAAGTGCCAGCTGAATCTCTGTCAGCACGTCCCTCGTGCTACTAGACTTCATTCCAAACTCTCAGCTAAACCGTGAGGACACAGGAAGGAAGGTCGGCGGTGTCCTACCCCAAACGGGACCTGTATCGACACTGTAAATATCTTCCCAAAATAGAGAGCCTGCAGACAAATTCGTAGATATGATCACAAAATTGATAGAGAAAGCTTTAAGATAATGTTTAAAGAAGGCTCATAGAATAGCTTGTTCAGAGCCACATAAAGATAATAGATCAATGGAGTCCTATTTAACATTCATTTATTCACTTCTGTAGAGAAAACTATTGCAAACCTGCTTATCTCCTAGGCATGGGCCTAAACCGAACAATGTTGGTTGAGCAAGACTGGCTTCCTGTGCTCGATGAGATGGTCACCAGAGGCTAGCACACTTGTCATCTACATGCGGTTAGCCGGGGAGGCGAGGGCGCTCTTAGAAACGCAAGTATGATACGTTCCCTACGACGGTCTCCGGCTTTAGTGATAAGTAGAAGTGGCATTGATTTGCTCAGGAATGAAAACATCCCTTCTGTAGGGCTGACAGAGGAAGAAGTCACCAGAGTTTCTTTTTGCGGGGCTCCTATGTAAGGGCAAATGCATGCGATGTGTCTGCTTCCTTTAAGACCCTCACTAATAGCTACGTAACACAATGGCCCCGGAAGAAAAGAAGAAGAAAGAGAGAAACAAGGATTTCCTTCCTCCTTCTACTCCGGTTTCTCGTTTCTCAGCTCATCACTGTCACTCCTGAGAGCCGGGGCGGCGGGGGGGGGGACGGTCTGCCAATCAGAACCATCAGAAGAGGCAGAGGCTGCACGTCTCCCACTGGATAGCCTCTCTCACACCTCCCAGCCTCCCTCAGATGGAGGTGCGGCCACTGACGACCCAGCTCTGGCCATCGAGAGGCCGTGTGACAGTGAGCGGAGCCGTCAAGGGCGTTCTTTCGTCCGTCCTCCCCGCTTGCTCCCTCCCACGGCCTGGAAATCTGACGCGGCGGCAGAGATCGTAATGGCTATGAAGGACCGTGAGTTGGCCTTGGGGACGGAAGGCGGAATGATGTCCCCTGCCAGGGATGTCCACGTCCGGATCCTTGGAAACTGTGACCAAGTTAACGTTACGTGACGAAGGGAAATGAAAGTCGCGATGGGAGATTATCCTGGATTACCCAGGGGGCCCGAAATAATCGCAGGAATTTTTCAAAGGGAAAGAAGGCGACCAGAGAGATGGCTGAGGGAGAAGGACTCGACCTGTCGCTGCCGGCCTTGAAGATGAAGGAAGGGAGCACGTGGGCAGCCTCTGGGAGCTGCCAGAGGCAAGGAACCAGATTCTCCCATTGCTTCTGGAAGGGACGAAGCCCTGTTGGTCTCTGATTGTAGCCTGGTGAGACCCATTTCATAATCCTGACCCCAGAACTATGAGATCGATACATTTGTTTTGTTTTAAGCTACTAAGAGTGTGGTCGCCTGTTATAGCAGCCACAGGACACTGATACCCTAGCACTGAGGATGACCGAGGGGAAAGAGAGAAGGAGCCTGGGTCCCTGATGACTTTGTGGGTCTGTCATACTCCCCTGGAAGACCTAACTCTAGGAGAAACGCCTTCCACGTTTCCCCAGCTGGTGTTTGGGGGTTTCTTTAATATGCAGCAAAACATACCTCATAGCTGATGCGCTCACCACGCTTGAGAGACAGGAGACCGAGATCTCTAAAAGTTAAGTGACGTATTACGCGATGCCATTCAACCGCTGATTCAGAAGCAGAAGCAGAGCCCAAGGTCCCCGGCCGCCCGTGTGCACCATCTGCCCAGAATCTGCACATCTACACGGCGGTGTGCAAACGTTAGCTTGCGTTGGGAGCATCGGGGGGCTTGTAAAAACACGGGAGCTGGGCCACACCCTGAGGCAGCAGGTCTGGGGTGCAGCCAAGGCCACGTGCCAAGGACTCCAGCCTGGACCGACCTCCCATACCCAGAGCCCAGCCCTCGTGAACACACAGCAGCAGCTTCCGAGCCGGCCGGCCTGCCCGCGGGCCTCACATGCCCATCCTCTCCCCTAGCTCACTCGACTGCTCCGCGTCCCATTTCTGCTTCAAACCCATGCTAGCTTCCTATCATGAAACTACCTCCAGGCCCCTCCGCGGGACTCCCAAGGCCTGCCCTCTCTGCCACCCGCCTCAAGCCGTCCCTCCTCCAGCCACCCCTAAGGAGGCAGAGGGACCCAGACGTTTCTTATGTTCTAGCCAAGGGGACCGGGAGCACCCAGAGACAGCTGGCCCGGTGTCCAGGCAGATTCGGACTGGACCAGCTGACCGCTCCCCTCCTCCTCAAGCTCCCCAGCCTCCCGCCCAATGCATGTCCTCGGGGACCGGGTCCCCTGCAGGTGGCCCATCGCAGGTTCCCTTGGGGTAGGGGTGGCGGGGCTGCAGGACGAGATTGGAATACAATGTGCATTTCAACTAATCACCCCAGAAAGGGCTCGTGGCCAGGAGGACCTGGGCTCGTCTGCCTGCTGTTATTCTGAATTCCGAAAGAGAGGGCAGACCTAGAGGAAGCTGGCAGCCCTCGGTCCCGCGGGGGCCAAACGGCGTTCCGACCCGCCTCCCGCAGCCGTGCGGCCGTGTGGCTGCGGCCACAGCCCCTGCCTGTCCCTGCGTGCAGAGCGGGGCGCCGGCCAGCCCGCCTGG
>NW_011888830.1:5486827-5491956 GCF_000151845.1 Pteropus vampyrus
CTCCCCGGGGGAAGGATGGTTCAGCTCGGGGCCAACGGGGCACCCGATGAGCCTCCGGTTGGTTCCAAACCTGACGCATCTCAGGGTCATCGCTGGCTTCTCGCGTCAAAGCCGGTCTTCACAGTAACGTCGGTTGTGCCCTGGCCGGGAAATCTGGTCCCTGTGTCACCAAGGGCTTTTTCTTTACGAGGGACCGCTTGTCGTCCGTTTGTGGTACGTTTTTCTCCTGCTCCGTTAAAAAAGCATTCATTCTTCCGAGTCTTTGTTCGCAGGCCCGTCTGCTTTCTTCCATCTTTCCTTCCTGTTATTCATTCAGGGAAACCCTTTCTCACGCCGAAAGTGACTTGCTTGGTTTTTTTACTGTCTCACCGTAGTCCCCACTGTGTGGTCCCCTCACACCTCAGAGCTGCAGGTCTGAGGCTCTTGGGTCCCCCCACCACACACAAAACCATTCCACTTCCTTCTCCAAGCGCAGGGGACCATGGCTGGGAGCAGCGACTCTCCCAACAAACACCTCTTGAGTCGCCTGCCCTCCGCGGTGTGTCCTGTCCTCGTCCCTTAGAGATCGGTGTTCACGTTTCGTCACAAGCACCCACGAGGGTCTCACTTGCACAGCTTCTGGTTAAGGGTCAAGAACAACTTCCTTCCAGAAAGAGCTGCATGAGATGGCCATCCCGAAGCCATGAGACTTCCTTCCCCGGTCCTTCCTTCTGTTCTGACCCCACCAGAATGGTTTGGGAAAAATGGCATCCCTGGAAAGCAGGATAGACATGTAAGAGTACGAAAGACATTATTTTTATCGCGAGCCTCTTTCCTTGGGCTCATTGACGTTTGTTGCTTCTACACCCTTCCTCGCTCCCTTTCTTCCCCCAGAAACCTACTGTTTTTACCTTCTCAGACTGACTAATCTCTACTCAGTTTAAGTGGGAGGAAGGTGAAACCCTTGCCTTGAGTAATTTTCATGAACTTTATATTCTCCTACCTGGATTTAATTGTGGGAAGATAACTCAGAGAGAGAGAGAGAGAGAGAGAGACCCAGGTGTTCCCATCACAGCCGCTCCCAGAGAGAGCATCTCGGCTCTGCAGGCTGCAGGGGAATACACCCCGAAGGGCATGATAATTACTTTGTAGTTCTGTAGGTTTTCCTTATGTAGAGACGAGGGTAGCTGACTTTTAAAGGAAATAGGGGGTGGAAATTCCAGGTGAATTGAAAGCACCTGGCAAACAGGCACCTCTTCTCAGAGTTTCCTTGTCTTTTCCCCAGGACTGACAAGCCATTGCCTTCCCAGCTCGTCCGTGGAATTTCTGTGTGGTCTTGGCCTTGCTCAATGAACCTCTCCCCTTCTGCATTTCGTCATGCATCTATGGGTACAGGATCAACTTCAAAGAGGTCCAGGGCCTAATTAATGTGTCTAAGGTGCCTGAAGATTCTGGGGTGGAAAGAAATAAAACCACCACCTGTATGCAGAGTCTGAGGCTCCACTCCAACAGGTGAACATTATTACTAATAAATGCGACTCCACCTGAGACTATTTAGCAAGCTTCTCCTCTGGGGCATGAGAAATGTCGTTATATGTATATAATCTCTCTGTTTTCCATATATTCCTGTTGGCTTTCCATTTTTCACATAAGAGGTGTTAGAACTCATGGCAACGGTCCTTTGAGTGTTGAAGACAGACTAGGTAAGATCACGAATTAGTCAGGGTTCTCCCCTCAAAAAAAATCAATAGGATATATATTTTATAAGTCATAGTATATATAATATTTTAGATATATAAATATTTTACACATATGTATAATAAAAAATTGGCTCAAGCTATTATGGAAGCTAGCAAGTCTAAACCTTCAGGGTGGACCCACAGACTACAAAGCCAGGGAGGCCAATGTTCCAGTGTGAGTCCCAAGGCTGTCTGCTGGAGAATTCTCTCTTCTTCTGGAAAGGCCAGTCTTTTTCTCTTCGACTGATTGGACGTGGCCCACCCACATTATGGAGGACAATCTACTTGACTTAAACCTCACCCCCTTAAATGTTAACCTCAACCAAAAGACCTTCACAGAAACACCCAGAGTCAAGTTCGATCGAATATCTGGGCACTTGTGGTCCAGCCAAATCGACACATAAAGTTAACCAACACAGGTAAAAAGCCCTATACTAACACAATTTTTGATTCCTTGTAGCTTCTTTCGCTGTGTGTTTTTAACATCCCTCTCCATTTTATCTCTGTTTTATAAAGTTGTGGAGAAAATGCAGACACATGACTAGTTAGTTAACTGCTTAAATATTCTAGGATTAGCCCTGTTCTATCTGCTACCATTCTTGATGGATTATTGTATCATCTAAATACGTTTTAAATGCCAAAGATGTCGACTCCAAACCTGTTTCCAAAAATCTATAACTTTAGTGCTATAATTTGGGGAAAAAAAAAAAAAAAGCTAAATCTCTTATATACCTGAAAAGTAACAGAGCCCACCCCCAAGTCCCACCCAATCTTCTATTTTGAAATCAAGAAGATGCCAGTGATTCAAAGAGCCACTGACCTACTTTATTTCTTGATGTTCTACATAGACTAGAGAAGGAGCAGAAATAAATCATAGACACTCCCTGCTTTCGAAAAAGCAAGCTGGCTTTGGGAAAAGGCAGCACACAGCTGCGAGAGGACTGCATCACATACATCTCGTCTGCACGTGCCTTTGACCTTTTTTAAATGAGGGAGCAAATAATCACAATGTTTTATTTACTTTACAGCTGTTGCTGATCCCGCGATGTGGACTTCAGTTAAAGCTACAGACCCTGATCATTAACTGCGAATTATATATTTTTAGAGATGTCATAAATATAGTAGGTATCCAATCAATATTTGTTAAAGTTACACTTTTTCAACAGTTAAAAATGAGTTCACTATCACACAGACATTTGTTTGTTAATTCATTTAACCAGTATATATGGCTGAGTACTTATTGTGTAATAAGCTCCACTGAGAACACAAAAATGACTCAGCAATCATTCCTAGCCAAAGAAGCCCAGTACACAAGGGAGACAAGCCAACGACGCATTAAAATAGCACTGTGAGAGAAGCCATACTAAAGCTAAGCTCATCTTCATACTGAGCTCATCTTCTAAGAGCTATCGAAGCAGAGGCATGCCTGACCTTCAAATGCCTTCTTCAAACCATCAGCCTCCAGATCAGACCTAGACTGTTGTCACAGAGGATATCTAGTAGCTGTAGTCCAGAGTCAGCACGATGACAGATGGACGAACAGATGGGAGACAACCAGGAAAGGCATCCAGTACGGATGATGAAGTAATCAGTGATTCGAGAGTTGAATACTACTGTGTGACTTTTCTCATCTCGACGGCTCCGAACTAAGAATATGCTCATATCAGAGTCAGCAGTCACACACTCCGTCGCCGGTACACGGGGCCCTCCCGGAGAGAGACATCGCATCTCTCTCTAATTAACAACTTCGTATTCTGCGGTTGACAGTAAATTCCTCCCCTGCCACGCGTGATGCGAATTTTCACACGATTCGGCTTTCCGACCCAGCAGAAAACTGTTCTCATCCGGGACAGAAGGTGGCATACCGAATAACGAGAGACCATTCTTGGTAGCTAGCGGGTTGATGTTTGTAATAGGAGGCATTACATACACCTTATTCACCTACTATTCCAGCTCTATTGAATCCGGTACAGTGGGGTTTGTTCGTTTGGGGTTTTTTGAGGGATCAGACTTAGAAATATAAACTCTTGAGCTAGAAATATTCCTTAAAACAGCCTCTTTATACAGATGAGGAATCAGAGGCCAAAGTAATTTGCCCCAAATGAGTTAGGAAATGACGATGGCAGAATTATATTCTAGATGTCCTTCCTCTCTCGGTCCTATTATTCTCTTAAGGGGGCCGTTAGATGGCGATGCTAAAATCCTGAAGGCAAGCGCTAACTACTACCTGAATTGTCTAAAATCCAGGATCAGTTTACAACTGGATTGTTCTTCTAGCCACAGATACGTTGCATGTGAAAAGCCACCTGGAAGAAATCGGGAGCGGTGGGAACCGATGGGTGGAGATCGAGCAATAGTCAGACTGGAGGAAGTATGCAAGGACTTATAGGGAAACGTGAGCCCTTACAACACGTGAGATCCATGAAGACAAAAATACGTGTGATTCATTCTATCTGCAGCGTGCGGCAACGCCTGGCAACAGACATAGACGCTCAGTGACACCTTGCATGCCCAATGGGTGGCTCCACAGACATCTTCACAACAACAGTGAATGAGAGTGACAAGCATATGAATGTGTCATAGATACGGAGCACCTCCCTGTAGGTTGCAGCATCTACAAAAAATAAAGAGGAGAGTTGCTGGCATTCACTCCGGTCGAGTGATAGCCATAGACCACGCCTGATTGATTTGAAAGATGATGGCCTTATTAAGAAAGAATGTCCCAAATCCAGCAAAGTCATTTTTCTCTCTTTCAGATCTGCTTTAAAATTCGCATTTGCCTACCACAGGCATGACCCTTATCTCTTGTTATGCGTTTTATGAGTGTGTGGGACTTTTCACCTTCCAGCTCAAAATGGATCTTTCCTTAAGTGATCACTAGGAAGAGAAGGCGGGGAGGGGAGAAGAGAGAGAGATAAAGATAGAGAGAGAGAGAGAGAGAGAGAATTAATCACCTCCAAATAAAGCACTAGGGCTAATTTACATTCCCAGGAATGAAGCATAAAGCGCCACTGCTCAGAGAACCATGGGAATTTGGCCAAATTTAAAGTAAAACAAGCTCCATGCAGTGCACACAGCTGTCTGAGTCCTCAAGGGGCTCCTTGAACAAATAAAGAGAAGATAACGCTACCATTATCGGTTGCATTAAGACTCCAGGTCGTGCCTGACATTACTTCACAAGTCCTTATTAGATATTTGCAACATGAGCTAATGTCAGTGAAAAAAAAGGTGACATCGTGATTAAAATCGAAATTTGAAAGACATTTAATATTGTAGGAAAATCCTTATAATATATTATGGCATGAAAAAAAGCTACGTGATCCCAGTTGTGTATAAACCTAAAAGCGTGTGTGTGTGTGTGTGTCGCGTTCCGGTTATGTACTGCTGTATAACAGAGTTCTGTAAAGCTTC
>NW_011888830.1:5492006-5496678 GCF_000151845.1 Pteropus vampyrus
AGAGAGAGAGAGAGAGAGAATTAATCACCTCCAAATAAAGCACTAGGGCTAATTTACATTCCCAGGAATGAAGCATAAAGCGCCACTGCTCAGAGAACCATGGGAATTTGGCCAAATTTAAAGTAAAACAAGCTCCATGCAGTGCACACAGCTGTCTGAGTCCTCAAGGGGCTCCTTGAACAAATAAAGAGAAGATAACGCTACCATTATCGGTTGCATTAAGACTCCAGGTCGTGCCTGACATTACTTCACAAGTCCTTATTAGATATTTGCAACATGAGCTAATGTCAGTGAAAAAAAAGGTGACATCGTGATTAAAATCGAAATTTGAAAGACATTTAATATTGTAGGAAAATCCTTATAATATATTATGGCATGAAAAAAAGCTACGTGATCCCAGTTGTGTATAAACCTAAAAGCGTGTGTGTGTGTGTGTGTCGCGTTCCGGTTATGTACTGCTGTATAACAGAGTTCTGTAAAGCTTCGTGACTTAACACAACCATCTCTTTAATTTAGAGAATACTTAGTGTGAAGAAGAGGAAGAGGAAGAGGAGGAGGAAGAGGAGGAGGAAGAAGAGGAAGAAGGAGGAGGAGAAGGAGGAGGAAGGGGAGGAGGGGGAGGGAAAAAGCCTCCACAATCTAACACATCGGACCACATCCCTGAGAGGGACATACGCGTGTAAACATATTTCAAAGGCTCTGAAACATTCTGCTGTAAAGGAGCCCGAATTCTTCTCCACTTGAACCCATTTCTGTAGCATTTGTATGTCGAAAACACTCTGGGGAGATACTTCTCTCAACCAGGGTTTCTCGACCTCTGCAGCATTGACATTCTGGGCTGGAAAGTTCTTTGTCGCAGAGACCTGCCCTGCGTGTCCCCGGCCCCCGCCCACCCCATGCCAGGTGCAGTGCCCCTTCCCGTCGCAGCTGTGACAATCCCCAAATGCCTCGAGACGTTGCCAAATGCCCCCTGGGGAACAAAAATCACCCCTCGTTAAGAACTATTGCTTAAATTAATAAGCAAAATTGGTTGTTAGTGTTTCAATAATGTAAAAAGAAAACCAGCCTTTCCCAGAAATTTTGAAAAATCGATCGAAAGTTATGCATATGCTGACTACAGGTGTGGCTGCCGGGATCACCTGCAAAACCAAGCACATTCGCTGGCTATAGATCCCTTCTGCTCAGAAAAAAGGAAAACCAAGAATATTTGCTTCTTCGGTTCTCATTTTCAAAAATCTACAGTCAAATTATGGAAATCTAGCCTAACAACCAAAAAGTTCAACCTAAATTACCGGAAAGATTAACTTATAATTTTTTTTTAAATGAAGATTTTTTTTTTTTTTTTAGCTTTAAAAAACATGCAGGGATTACTACAAGATTAAACAGGTTTTGCCAATTAGAGTTGACGAGATCTGCTTTCGTAAGCACATACATGATTAGCAAATACGTTGTTTGTATGTAAATAAGCCTTCTCTTAGAAATAGTTGATCTAACAAAGAATCCTACTTACAGATGGATTTAAATGTGAAAGTTCATTCAAATTCATATCCAAATTGATGACAGCCACAAACTCATCATCACGGAAGTCTTCAGAACTACTACCGGAAGTGTTCTCTGTTTTCCATGGGCTCTTCGGAAATTGTGAATACGATGAAGTTCTCGAAACTTAAACAAAATAGCCAAAAAAAAAAAAAAAAAAAACCACCCAATAAAGAGAAAAGTAAGATAGCATAGGGCTGGAAAGGAGCTGAAAAAGAGAGTAACATTTTAGAATTTTAAGATCAGGGGGCTTTAGAGGTCAGGTGTCTGCCTTTCTCTGGAAGGCAGCTGCTAGAAGCCCCCGGGACCTTGGGTGGCATTCACACCTGTGTGTCATTTGTAGATGCTTCCAATGAATGGAACATGGCGACAATGATGGAACGCCACTCCTGAGATGGGGTTCTGTCCTGAATTCATGACCCACAGAAACTACGATATCATAAATGTGTGTTGTTTGCTGCCACTATTTTGGAGTAATTTTTTTACGTAGCAACAGATAATGTTTAGAATGAAACGAGTCCCTCAAAATCCAAAAGTTGAAGCCCTGACCTCCAGGACCTCAGCATGTGACTGCATTTGGAGATGGGGATCTATAAAACGGTGGTTAAGTTAAAATCCAGCCTGACCGGCATCCTTGTAGAGGCCAGATAGATATGCATATACACAGAAGAGAGGCCACATGAGGACACAGCAAGGAGGGAGCCATTCGCAAGCCAAGGACCGAGGCTTGGGGAAACCAATGTGCCATGCTCAGTTGTTTACTTACGTCTTTCGCGGCTTTCCCATGTGACACAGCGGAGTGGAGTCGAGACAGAGACCGTAATATCAGGATAGTTTGCTATCTGAATCTTCATGGAAAAAAGTTTGCTTGCCAACTCCTGGGCTCAACGAGCTCCAAGAAATCATCAAGTGCCAAAATGTCACAGTCCTGGGACTCTAGAACCTAGAACCCCTGCCACCCGCTATGACTGTCTTTACATTATTAGACCAGCAATTCTTGAAGAGTGGTCCCTGGAGCAGCAGCATGAGCATCGCCTGGCACGTTCCCAGGCTCCGCCCCAGACCTACTGAATCAGAAATGCTGACCTGTGTTTTAATAAACTGTCCACACGCCGAAGGGAATCGCTGTATTAGACGGCTCTCCCAATTCACGACCTCACATCGAAAACTAGGTGAGAATCGTTCTTTAAAAATAAAAAGAAAAGGCAACTTAGATAAAGAGCTCTTTTTCTGGGTATCTCAGCCTATCACATGGAAGTGCATACATCAATTTGTATATGCTTATTTTTATTAAATACATTCCTTTCCAAAAAAAAAAAAACCAGACAAGACAGACCAATAAAAGTGACTCAGAAAAAAAAAAAAGGACATAACCCAGTGTTCCTTGATTAGAATGAAAAATAGAGGTGATATTAAATAATAATAATATGATGATGATGGTTTGATCTCTATCATTTATCTCTCTTTGTGGAATTAGTAAAAAACCACAGATGTCAAACCCCGTGTTTACTTTAGCAGCCACTTAAAACCATCCCCTGTCAGCCTGACAGTTTCACCTTCTGGAAGAGAAAGCATTTTGCATTGTAGACTTGACGTGCCAAAGAACGGATCATTCAAAATGGTCTTTCTGGGACCCAGAAAATAATGTCTAATTTTGTTTTACATATTAGAATTCCACCCTCCCCCCCACCAAAAAAAAAAAAAAATGAGGGCATTAAATGTAAAACCGTAAAGGGGGGAAAAAAAGAAAGAAAGAAAAAAGAAACAGGAAATGGCGACGCCCACACACTCAGAAAAGGAATCCCAGGACCAAACCCCATTTCCTGCCCCACGAGGTAACAGAAACGTCTTTTTTATCTAAAATCCGGTTCCTGTGCCACTCACTCAGAGTCAAAAGCTGAGCCAAAATGTTGGTTCAGGGTTGGCAGAAAAAATTCTATTTCTTTCTTCTCGTCCTTGAAAAATAGAACTGGAGTGAAGTCGCCCACCTTTTCTTTATGCATGAAAAAGAGAGAGGGTGACCTGGGCCCCCCACTCCGGCTTGGCTTACCCCTCGAGTGACCTCGCTCGGTCTGTGTGTCACCTGGAGTCTCTCTGACAAATGCTGACTAGGGAGGGGTGACTCCATGTGCTGCATTCTGACCTCAGCCTGGTGCCCCCACTCAACCCCCAAGCACAGCCAGAAATCAGTGAGGCGCGACCAATAGCATCGTAGCTTTTTGCTTTGGGGCCTGATGTATACAAAAGCAGAACAAGGTTTTGTCATTATCTGCTCACTTGGGAATGTGAAGAAAGCCATACTGTATCACTTGGGAAAACAGGCTCCTATTTTAATTGTGATTTGCCTAGTTTGTCAGAATTCGAATGCTTTATATGGCATCGGGGTTTTAACCAATATATTGGCTGGGGACTGAATAATCCAATTAGGTCAACTTCCAAGTCCCAAACAAGGAAACGAGTGTCAAATTATTTGTTTTTCTTTTTCAAATCTGCCTCTCTAGGAAAGATACTGGCTCTAGAGAAGTTTTAGGGGTATCTGCTGATTATGGGACCATTTCTTCTTGCAAAAACAGGTACCAAGAAGAGATGCAGTCCCTTCTGTAAGAGAAACCAGGAGGAAGGTTGGCTAGTGATTTGGCCGCTGCTATCACGGTTTCTGGGAACTCCCAGACAAATGATTTTGATTGCCTTATGTAGAGTCAACAGTGTAACATTCTCTGATACTCAGCTCCCCAAAGAAGAGATTAACATGCAGTCTCTGAATGTAAAATGGTACAATTGCTGTGGAAAAGTTTGGCAGCTTCTTACAAAATTAAACAGACGTCTACGTGTTGACCCATCTATCCCATGCCTAGCTGTTTACCTAAGTGAAAACATTTACCCAAATGAAAACATATGTCCACACAGAGATGTGTATGCGAATGTCCGTAGCAGCTTTATGCATAACAGCCAAACACTGGAAACAAGTCAGATGTCCAGTGGCAGGTGAATGGGTAAACGAATGACGTAAAGTCCATATGATGGACCACCACTCAGCCATAAAAAGGAGTGGACAATTGATACGCCCCACGCGGATGAGTCTCAAAATCATTAGGCTGAGCGAAGGAACACAACATTGTGTAATTCCGTGTAC
>NW_011888830.1:5497209-5505102 GCF_000151845.1 Pteropus vampyrus
CCCCCCACCCAGCCCCAAGCCCAAGCGTCTACCAGAGAACCATCATCCGTGTCTCCAGTTTCAGACTGGGCAACGTCTTCCCTCCGAGAGAGGAAAAGAACAGACGAGGGCAAATCTCTCCTTTCTGTGAAGTCAGAGAGGACAGACCCAAGGTGAGAAGCAGCAATGCCCCCACGGGAGTCCCCACGCAGGCCACAGGAACCAGCCTTCGGCAGGAATTCACCTTGAACTTGAGCAGTGCGGCCTTCTGGGTGGGCCAACCTTGAGGCCGGGACAGAGGGTGAGGAGAGAGAAGCACCTAGTAGGAGCATGGCCCCGGGGCCTGTCCTGGCGGAGACTCTTTGCTCTTCCTGCCCTGTAGGAAAGCCCCCTGCTTCTCAAAGCTGCCTCGCCCACGGACAGGCGCTCACCAGGAAAACGTCACTCTGTGCTAAGCAGTGGGTTAGCTGCAGTCACTCAGTGTATACACTCAGCTCGGGGCTTGCCGGGACGACAAGCAACACGCGTTCTGACAGCCTCTAAGTTAACTCCCCCGTCTCCAGCCCAGGAGTTGTCACAGCCACTCTGTGACAACCTCCTGCTGCCACTCTGTCACTCCCACTGCAGGCGAGCCCCAGACAAGCCCAGGTGGCTTATTCCCGAATCTCGGATATCACGAGATGATGAGTTTGGGTACAGGTTTTACCCAAGATGCAGGGAGTGAGATGCTCACGCCCTTCCAAGGAGCTCAGGCCCAGGGGACATTTGCCAATGTCTGGGGACATTTTTGGTTGTCACACTGGGGGTGGGAGGTGCTACTGGCATCGAGTGGGTAGAGATCAGAGATATTGCTAACCATCCTACGATGCACAGGACAGTCCCCCCACCTACACACACACACATACACATACCAAAAGTTATCTAGCCCAAAATGTCAGTGGTACAGAGGTCGACAAACCCTGCTACACGATGAGAAGTTGTGTCTTTCTGGGGACTTACCAAATTTATGGAAACATGAGCCACCCCCATTTAAATTCAGTCTTCAGAACATGCTGTGAGGCGAGGCATCTAAGTCTCCTGCCTCGACTTCCCATGTCTGCAAAATGGGGCTGTTCCTATGTCATTCATTCTTCTTGTCTCCCAGAGAGCAGCTAATGAATGTTTGCCCAGCGCTTTGAAGATTATAATTACTGTTATTCCCAGTCTATCGGTTCAAGATTGTCGAGCACCTGGGAGCCTTGAAGACGGGAGATAGGGAGCAAATGGAGCCAGTCCCGTCACTGTGGTTACCCTTTATCCTCCTCGGAGGGCAGTATCAGGCCCTTAGGCTTCAATTACTCAAATCGACTTCAGAATGTGCTGAAGGAAACCGAGGGTTCTCACAATGAAATCCAAGCCTTTCCCAGAGGCGAGGACCTCGGCCCAGGGCGTCCGGTGGCCAGCAAGCACGGATTCGGAGAATCTCAGCCCGTGGTGAGCGCGCACTTGATCTTGGCTGATGGCCTGCGCGGTTTAGATAAAACGTGTAACGAAATGGAGATGTTAACACCTAAATTTCAGAGTTGACGTGAGGATGACATCTATTAAAAAAAAAACCATGTTGGGGGCCTCACACAGAGTAAGCGCTGCCCTTTAAAAAAATATAAGCTTATCATTGAAAGTCTGCCGGGTATGACCAAGTACGTCGGCCCCTCAGAAAGTGCCCGCCAAGCAGCCGATAAACTGATGTGGGATCCCCAAATATACTGGCCTAAAGCCGAGCTGCTATGCAGCACCGTCTACTCTCGTCACCCCTTCCTGAGCCCCGACATCTCCCCAGTTAGAAGAGGGGGCGGCCCCAAGTTCACAGATCGGGAGCCATCGGCCTGCAGAGCTCCGCTGAGCACACGCTACGGAAATCAGCACGGGGCGAGCCTGCGAGACGCTGGAAATCTGAAGGCGCCGTTATCTGCCACCACAGAACGTCCCACCGCCCCGAGAAGTCAAGGTGACCGCGACCTCCCAACGCCGGGAATTGCTCGTGCGCGTGACACAGTTTATGAGCTCGAGAAGTTGAGAGGACAAGACCTGGCCTGGGCCAGGCAGGCTTCTGAGGTGTGGCGGGGTGTCCAAGGGCTCGGAAGCCCACAGGTAGGAATTCTGGAAGACGATGCTAAAAAAGGCAGCCTCGGCCTTTCTCCCACTTTCCCGCCGACTGCAAGGTGATCGTGGGGACTTTCCAGGCCAAATTGCACCTCAAGCATCTGGCAGGGGCTTTCTTGCATGACTGCATGGCTAGACTGCAGCCCAGGCTCCCTGGAGCTTGTCGCCCATCAGGAGGGGACCGAGGCACACTGTGGTTCTCACCTTGAACCTGCATGCAGCCAGCTGGAGCGCCTGGTGGGACACAGACTGCTGGGCCACTCCTGGGGTTTCTGATACAGGGGTTGGGGCCCGAGAGTCTGCACAACAACCCCGATGTTGCTAGCGTGGGGACTTCTGTGGAAGAACCACTGAACGACAGCGCGGCCGCTTTAGAACGAGCACAGCACCTCTTTGGGGAAAATCCTGCAAAGGCCCAGCCAACCAAAGGCTGGTCGGGGGCGCAGCTCTGGGGGGAAGTGGCACGTCACGGCCTGGGAAGTGGTGGCGTCATTTTGTGATGTTCACCATCAGGAACTCAGACGTCTCAAAGATCCGGCTCCATCAGACGAGTAATTCTTCAGCCTCCGCCGCAAAGCAGGGGCTTTGCAAGGAGTGACATCGTCCGGCTGGCGCTTTCATCTCCGCTTGAGGGGTCCGCGTTCGATGCCGCAGAGATGCTTCCTTGCCATAAAGGAAAGGAGGCGACAGACAGGGATCCAGCGAGAGATTTTAAACACAGACACACACTCACCGCACACGCCAACACACCCCGAAGTGACCTGTTGCACAGGAAGGGGTGGAGGCCAGAAAAAGGGACCGAAGAGAAAAAACAAAGTGAGGCAGATGACAGATAAACTACTCTGTGGTTGGGGCCAACGCGTGGGGATCGAATCAGTTCTGGAAAGTGGCAACCTCCCTGGTCCGCTTACTCCTCATCTTGCACATTTTTGTTTTTTTTAACCAGCGATTTTTTTTTTTTTCATGTTTAAAGCGGCTTTAGCAATCAGAGCACCTTCCGCTGCGTGTGGTTTTTTTTCCAGAATCTTCTACTAAAGAGAAGTTCTCTGACCGGTGGCAGGTGTGTGTTCGCCTTTGCCGTGAAGACCAGAGCCGTTTCTTCTGGCCGTACTGCTTTTTATTTCCTTTTAATGAGTGAAGCTGAAAAGTAAGTTCATCAGCTGAAACCACCAGGGAAGTTTGAGACCGCGAATGTGATTATTAACGCCATTGAAATGTATTATTAATAATAATGCTGAGCTCTGTTGTAGCATTTTCTGGCTTCAAAGCCATTTACAAACCGACTAATTAATCCTTACCTCAGCACCGTGAAGTAATTAAGTGTTATTATTCCACTTTACAGAAGGGGAAACTGAGGCACCCAGCGGCTAAGCGCCTTGCCCGAGGCCACAGAAAGGACGGGCTCTGCTCTCTGAGTCACGGGCCTTCCGTGACTTTCATTGGTACACCGAAAAGTTCTCACTCCTGGGGAAAATTAAGTTTTTAGTGGGAACCATTCATTCTGCCCTCCCCCCCCAATAAAAGGGGAGGATGGGCAGATACAGCCAGGCCCCCATTTTCCAGAGCGCCCTGCTACGAATAATCAGAATATTTCTTTCATGTTTTCCTTCCCCACTCACTTTTCAAAAAGCACGGTGACTTGGGGGAAATGCCAAGGCATTTTAACGATGTCTGAAATAAAAAACAAATAAATAAAACCTCCCGCCCACACAGAGAGCGTGAGCCTGCTGTTTGGACGAGTACTTCCCCCCACCCCCCTGGTCCTGGCAGCCACTCTGCCATGGAGCAGCAGCCAGAAACGTTTCTGTTTTTGTTTTTGTTTAAAAAAAAAAAAGAAAAGAAAAGAAAATGGACATCAAAACTTAGCAGGCTGGGCCAGAAGAGCAGGGAGCTTGGTCTGAATCGCTCATTTACAAATCTCGCTCACGCTCCGTTTCCCCGAACTTCTCTCGTCTGTTATTTTTCTGGTGTTTTTCCTAATTTTCTCCCCATCTCGCTTCTGTCTTCAAAGCTCACCTTCCACAGGAAAGATAAGCGGCTGGGTGTGAGTGCCGGCACTCGCTATGTCCTGTGGTTTCCACCGAGGAGCTGAGACAGACCGAAACGACGTGTCATAATGGGACAGAGGTCCGCAGCTTCCTTTCGAGCCTGTCACAAACGTCCCCACGGCCTCCAGGGGCCTCTCCCTGCACCTGTCCTCGCAGGGGTGAGTGGGAGCTTCGCCACCATCTTTTTCTCTCCTTTCAGCTGCCCGCTGAGGGCACGTGGCGGGAGGTGGGGACGGTGGTGGAGCAGCTTCCCATGTCCCCACCCGCCCGCCCCAGGTCCCGGCCAGAGTCCCACGGCCGGCTTCGCCTGGGTCATCGCGTGGACACGTGGGCACCGTTCGCACATCTGCTCGCTCGTGTCCTGCTCCCTGCGGGCTCGTGGGAAAGTTACCTCCATGAGCTTTTAATTCCCCCGCGCAATTTAAAAGACGTTATTAAAAAAAAAAAAAAAAAAACCTTTAAACAACAGGAAAGTCAAACTGTAGCAATTAGGGATGCCCGTTTGGGTGACGACACCTTAAAGCAAGCACAGAAATCATGACCATGCAAGACAGAATAATGGAATAGCGGTTTCTTGCAAGCATCGGAAGGGGTATGACAGGTCGCCTGGAGGGCTTCTGGGATGGCAACGTTGTCTTAACACAGTCGCATTCACGTTATAATTCACTTATCACTGAGTTACACGTTTTACGCAGTTTTCTGTATCTCTGCCATCGGCTGCAATTTTTTCAAAGTTTTAAAACCATATAGATAGGACTATCTGGACTTCATTCACTATATATGGGGTTATGGCACTGCCCGATGAAAATCGTGGGTTTTATTTTCCTTTGGTTTTAACATCACTATTTCTATTCCCTCTCATTAAATCTGAGAAGAGCTCTTGGTGTCCCCAAAGAAAAGGCAACAAGTTTTGACGTCTTCCGGCGGATGAATTATTCTTTGAAACGTAGATGCGGGAAGTTCTAGTCTGTTCGTCGGGGTCCGCTAGGTTTGGACGAGTTTATAGCAGCGTAAAAGGAAGGAAAGTCTCCGTGGCGAAGGCAGTCCTTTCTGAACTGCAGGCGATCTCTTCTTCCCTGCTCCTCCAGCCAGACACGCCTCGATGTTCCCGTCTACAGGAAGAAGTCACCGGTGAGACCTTACCTAAGGTTTCTTGAGGTTCTAATGTCCTACGATTCGGTGGGAAAACCTCCAACGTCGCACGTGGCTGCCCTGTGCTCCTAACCTCTCACGCGATCTTGGCTCTCGAGCTACTCATTGCCTTAGGGTTTCAGTCTTCCTCGTCCCTTTGTGTTCCTAATGATGACAGTAAAAGTCACCGAGGGAAGACCTGGCTTAACGTGATATTCCTGGGGCACGAGCGCCCCCCGAAAAGACCCCGGCCATCGCTCCCCGCTGCCCCCACACACCATGCCAGCTCTGACTCCCACTCCAGCCTCTTCCACCCATCACCCCTGCTGCCTTTCCAGGTACCTCTCAGGTGTATGTGTCAGGAGCCTCCCCTGACCCTTGGGCCAATGTCCATCCCTGGCACGCCATGCCCCGGTCTTAGCACAGCCCGTCACACGGAGAGCGTCTGTTCACGTGTCTGTCTCATTCACTGGGGTAGAACTGGATCTCATTCATGTTGGCACCCTAACACCTGGCCTTGCACCCGCACGCAATGGGTATGTTTCTAAGTCAGTAAGTGTTTATTTAATCTAAGAGAACTGAACCATTGATTGATTATCTCAGATTGAGAGGGGGATCACCAAGGCCCCCCCCTTGCTCTACACCCGGCGTTCCCAAACCGCCTGGCTGGTCACCAGGATCATCTGATACAATTTTAAAATACAGATTCCTAAGCCCTGGCACAGAGAGCTTAAAAATCTTCCCCAGCATAATTTAGATACGTCAACCAAGTGTCGGAACCATCACTCGAGTTTGGTCGGAGAAATCTGCCACGAGGTAAAAATGATGCTTCGGGAGACATGGAAACGAAATAGTAACATTCACCAAAAACGCTGGTCATGAGTGCTGGAATTTTAGCTTTTTGGCACAAGTAACCTCAAGCAAAATACATTTAGTCAAAGACTTCGTGCGAAAATTCAGAGCACCTGTCAAGTAAACCACTTCTTTCCAGAAAGCAGAAGGGGGAAAAAAAAGTAGCAGGTCTCTTTAACTGAAAGTACAAACTCGAGTCTTTGGTCAATGCCAAAATATCTTCGATAACACATTTACACACCTATAAAAACAAAATGTTTGGTCAGCAATGCCAATACATGATTCTGAGCCTATATGGAAGCCATACAGCTGCAAAAACATAAAATATAATCTCAGATTTTTAGAGCAACTGCTTCAGAAAAACCAGTTCAGGAGTCGAAATAAAATGACTTTTTTGAAATGTGAACGGTGGAAATAGGGTTGTCTCTGACTTTTTATTTTACGTGTTTTACCTATGTGTGCAAAATCGAGTGAAGACACAGATGAATACTATCAGTGTTCCTCAGGACGGGTGAAAAAAGTTTGTGATTAGGGAACTTTTTTCTGGCCTAGCCTCCAGCCTGATACCAGGCAGAACTGTGGCCATTAGCACAGATGCAGATGAGGGAGAAAATAAAAATGAGAGTGGCTATTCCAGAGCCGGCAGTAAGAAGAATGTTTCATGCCATCCTGAGACGCCAGGCCAATGATGACTAGAAAAGGGATTTGTTAGATTAAAAAAAAAAAAAAAAACACTAACATTTCCCATGGTACCCACTGGCTCCCCTTGGGCCTGTGTGTCCATGAAGCTGTTTTCAGCTGTCACAGGTGTCGTTTCTACCCGTTTCGGATCCGGCTGGATGTGCTTGTTTGTTCAGCTTTTCCCCCTGGGCACCGCAAGGAGTTACTCTGTTGAAATTCCAGAACCAGCTTGGTGCATCTTCAACAGTTCTTGTGTTATTAACTTAGTGACTAACTGAGAGGTGTTTGCCTTTTGAAACAGTGCCACCAAAGCTTCTCTCTCATCTCCGGGTGACGTCAGCCCCATAAATGGGAGAGCCGGAGGAAACAATACAGATTTCAGTGGTAAGTAACATTCAATGAGGTGGACTCTTATTTTCCCCAGATTTAAAATCACCTCCGTGTTGTTCTGCACCGGGCAGCTCAAAGGATCAACGAAGCAATCTAGGATGTGGATTTAGATGGAAGGGTGGTTTTGGTTTTTGTCTTTGAAATTCTCTAGGAAAGAAGCTCGAGATGTCTTTTGACGTTCTCCACTAGCCGATGATTTCAAGCGACTCATAGGAACTTTATGAAAAGAAATTGAAGATTTCCCAACGCACTCGACCCAGATGATCAAAACAGCCCTCAAAGGGAGGAGACAGTGAGTTTAGACTAAAGGACGTGAGCCTCGTAAAATGCTTCAGGGGAGAGCAGTACCCAAGACTCTTCTGCACAGGGACTTTTAGGTTTGTTCGTAGCTAGAAAAACAGCCTAGTCATCAATGTCGCCTAAAAGACTAGGTGCCCCCAAAGGAAAGACACACAGAGTAACGACATTCATTAGAAATGTGACTTCAAATCCATGGTGTAACTTTTCAGAGCGATTGTGAAATGCAGCATCCACGTTGACCTGGTGAGAGCTAACGCATGATAGTAATTAATGGTTCACAGGACCTTTGCCAAAACACACAACGCTGTGCTGACACAGCCCAGTCTCTTCAACCAGTACAATTAACGTTTTGCTTTGTGTGTGTGTGTGT
>NW_011888830.1:5507342-5510248 GCF_000151845.1 Pteropus vampyrus
AGAAGTCAGTGTGGCCTGGACGGACGATGCTCGGGGTAGCTCATCTTAAGTGGAGTGAGGTTGAGATCACCTGAGCCTACGATATAACTGGCTTTCATCAATGCAGAAAACGCAACAAAAACTCGTTATTATAGCATAGTAGTCAACAATTACTTTGAATAATAACTAACAGTGATTGTGCATTTATTAAGTGCCAGACACATTGGTGAGCGTTCAACTGAGTTACCTGATTTCATCTGTCCCTCAAAATGTGACAAATTAAGTAGTAAAAAAAATCAGAATCCAGGTAAGGTTCTCTCAATTATCAGGTATGTGATGTTGGCAAAGTAATTTCTCTAAGTCTTAGCTCCCTCATCTGAAAAGGAGGTCATGGTGCAAACCTCACAGAGACCTTGTAAGGATGAAATGAGTGACATATAGAAAGCATGAGGTATGTAAGTGTCCTTCCCTTTTCATTTATGGCCTTATTTTTAGCTGATTTGATTTACACTTAGCGAGTAAATTAGCAGCGATAGCATCTTCCAAACACCTCGAGTATGATCTTTTACACAGAAAGATGAAACGTGTAGAACAGAAGCGTCATCTTACGGATTGCCCGAGGGAGTTCAGCTTTCCAGCCGGGCTGCAGAGGGGTGGGTCGTTCCTTCGGCCCTCGCACATGTGTCCATCACAAAGTTTCTATCCCCAAGAACCTTTCCACGTTGGATGGAATCATCCTTTCGCCAAAAACATACGGGCCCCGGTGCTTTTCAGAAGAGCGAAAGGAAAGACTAAGGAAAGGCTTGTCTCCTACGAGGCCAAGTTCAGTTGGGATGCTTCTAAGAGCTGTTCCTTCAGCCCTCCATGCCTCCCGAGGCCTATACCAGTTTGCCATCACTGTGTCCTTTAGATCAACTGCTCCAAACTCCGCTGGCGGGTGGATTCCTCTTTCTCCATGACCTTGCTGCAGAGAGATGGGGCGGGAATTCCTCTCGCTGTCCTCATGACGTAATTATTTATTCGTATTGCAATCCCACTCCAACATGACCACCTACTTATTCCCAAGTGCCAAGACCTGGCCTCTCTCGGGACATTCCCACACCATTTCGCTGGAGCCCGCACCGCACAGCCGTGCTCCATCCTCACTGCCATGTTCAATGTCACTTTAAAAGTTATCAGGTTCTCTCGGTCCGTTCAAAGACTACCTCCTCGACGAGCAAACAGCATAGAAGGGGCCGCTTTTTGTGTTTTTAAATATTAAAGTCCAAGGGGCCCTCGGCCTTCTGTCAGTCAAAATGTCAGTCTTGTGCCGTGACTCTTCATTCCTCCAGGGAATAGAAAAGGCTCACCGCCCAAGCGAGGGTTGACTGTTCATTCCGATAATATGGCTCTCTCTAGCATTCCACCTACAACAAAATCTAATTCTTACAAGCGAGGAGGTTGACTAATGGCCTATGGAATAATTAGCTATCTATCATTTCACCCTACTGCCTGCTATCCATACATGAGAAATAAGCACAGGAAAATGTGATTCCTACAAAAGTTAAAAGCTGGATGGACACTCAGAGCAGAGGGAAGGATTGAATGCTTTCTGGATGTGTTTTAAAAGAATGAATGTGAGACGTTAAACGACCCACGTGTTTCGGGGTGGGGGGGGCTTGGTGAGTGGGACTTCTCATCAAGACAAAGGGCTGTATCTTAATTCCTCTTGGCAAAGGAAGAGTGATGGGCAGGATTATCTTTGTGTCTTGGAAGCCTTGGTGATGGTGATCTTCAGGGTGTTGAAATGTACTTCCACGTGCTCTCAAACGCCCAGGACGTAAACATTGGCTGGGATCTTTCGGCGCTGTCATCGTACGTAGTTTGAAACCCTCCCATGGCCCGTAGAGGTCTAGTGGAGGAAGAAGGGTGTCGGAAGACAGGGTTTCAGCTTGTGGGTCTCTTGGCGTCCATCTGTTTAAGATGCCACTGAATCACCGACCTCTGGGGCCGCCTCTCGGCGGTTCAGTTTAGCCACCTATGAAAGACATGAAATAATACCCGCTTTGCCTTTCTCCAAGGGATGTGGCTACTCGCTGGAATTAAGTAAGAAAGTTGAGGTCCTTGTATTAAAACAAAGTATTGCTCAAAAAGGCCCTCGAGATGGAAAATGGAAGCTGGGATTTCATCAACACACTTGCCTGCTACTCCTGAGTGAAGTGCCCTCGGGCTCTAAATGGTTACAGGAGAGGCCGGGCCGGGCCGGGTGCCACGGGCTCTGCCATTCAACCTGCCGCCTGCCCTCGTTTGCTCGGAGCCCTTGGGCAACTAGGTAAGCACCCCATCGTTCAGCACGTTCATCTATAAAATGGGTATAATCATACTCACCACCTCACTCGTGGTGCATGAAGGAGTTAATTAACAGCGCATAAAGCTTTTGAAAATATAGAGTGTGACGTACGTGCTAATTATTATAAATCCAGAAAAAACACCACGGTTCAATTTTTAATTACCTATATATTTTATTGAAAATACATAAAGCACATAATAAAATTAAGCTCTGTGTCAAAAAATTACTGCTCGCCTGTGCTGTCTTGTTCCTTCCTCTGCCAAAACTATAGTAGCAATTTCCTACACTAAAGTAATAATTGTATTTCGGCGGTAGAAGTTACACCAATATGACCAGGCCTAACCTATGATTTACTGTGCTGTAAAATAGCACCTCCCATTTGTGCCTCGATTTCTCTTAGTTATTATAACCCAATTAATGTAACACTAGGACCCGTCATCAAAACGTTTTAATAAGATAACAGGGTTTTACGCCAATTTTGTGCCCAAGGGTTTAAACGCTGGAGTGGGACTTTTTATTTAGATCTTTGAAGAATAATCTAAAATAGTCCATAAAAAGCGAAAGATATTTAAAGAGCAGTTTTAAAGACCAGTTTAGA
>NW_011888830.1:5511503-5522301 GCF_000151845.1 Pteropus vampyrus
GGGTACCCTCCCGGAGAACTGAGCACAGGTGACGATGAGCGAAATTCGTTTCATTGTTTGCAGCTGCAAACATGCTCCATCCTGCTTGGGAGAGAAAGCCAGCCTCCGCCATTCTGTTTGCTCTGTCCCACACTCGCTGCCATGCCCGCTCCTTTCTCTGCCCCCCGCGAGCTTCCGCGGACACGAGAAACACAACGTGCAGGAGGCGGCCGGCCGCGGGAAATGCTTACTGCAACTGTATCATGGCTGTGGCTTAAAATCACATCACTCGTCCACTTGGCACACACCCGCGGTGTTCAGAGAAACAAAAAAAAGGATGGTTAAATAGCACAGTGGTCCACAAACCATTAGATGAGGGATCAGGGTTTCCTAGAGAAAGTGTTTCCTCTACTTTAAATATGGGGGTGCTGAGAAAGTATAGGAGAGACTTCGTCAGCTTCCTCTAGAGTTGTTGTTTTTTTTAAGAGCTTGATTACGATGCATGTGAAACATTTTAAAGTTTGAGGGCTCCCCATAAACCTATGCCCTTTATGCTAATTGTTCTCAATAAAACCAGATCGAGAATGAATCTCTCAGCCCAGGACCAGTCCCAGCATGCCTGCTGGGCACAAGTTCAGAGCACGCAGCCCCAGTGGATGGGCCTTTTAGAAACAGATAGATGCCATGGTAGATAAATGATAAACAGACAAGATACATCATATTAATAGGCAAACGATCTCGCAAGGAGCTCAAGGTGGTGGAAAACGAGATACGGCAAACAGTTTGTCATCACAGACATTTCATCAGAGAAAAAGGCTTTGAAGGGAGGAGGCACCATGTTTTGGCAGCGGCGGGGACCCACACAAACCTTCAGACCCCTTTGAACTGGAGTTGGAACAGCCAAATGAGCAGAAGAAACAGGAAGTCAGGCGAAGTGGCTTATAGTGCATCCTGGGGCTGGCTGCCTCTCCCCGGGGCATCAGCTGCTCCCATACTCCAGCTAAGGACAGTGACAGCCAAGTGCCAGGGCTACAGAGGGCCAGCAAGGCAGCACCTTGAAGCTCTCGACCTGGATTTGAAATCGCACGTGCGCTGGCCTCAAAGATGACTGCTGAGTCATCTCAGAGTGCAAGGGGCTCCAGAACCTTCCTCCACCCTGGCCGTCATAGCTAACGACCCTGGGAAAGTGTTGTGCCTTGCCTACACCCTGTCTGCTCCGAGTTAAGCCTGTGCCCTACCGAAAGCCCTTCATGGACCCGCAGTCGGCATATCTGCTAACTCTTATACAATCCTGCACCGTTTTCTTTGGGAATGCCGGTTAGTGTGGATGAGAAAAAGCCGATTCCTTTGGCTGAAGCCACCAAACTCCTGTGAGATGGCGTGATTTGTGGACTAGATACCAGTGATTCTGTCCAGGCCGTTCACACACCGTTACAACAAGCAGGGTCAAAGCTCTCACCAAGGCGTTTGAGGAATTTGGCCCTAAAACAGTGATTTATTAAAGGTTCTGTCTGTGCAGTGTTTGGAAGGCTAGGGAGAGGAGATGCGTGTGTGTGTGTGTGTGTGTGTGTGTGTGTGTGTGTGTGTGTGTGTGTGTAGGTTTAGTGAAAGTGTCAGCACCAACCACTTCTCCCGCAGGCAAATTCTCCACTCACAGCTCTGGAATAGAGGTCATCTTCCCAAAGCGTGTTAGTCCAGGATCGCTAACTTCACACACACAAGGAATGGGGCAATATACCTACACAGATTAGAGTAACCCGTCACATGAATGTTAGGGTCATGAGAGAAAGGTAACTGATTCTGCCTCAGCGGTCCCATCCCACTGTGGCAAACATTTAAAAGATGGCCTTTGTACACCCTTGAGGATAAATTCTGCAAGAATTATAGTATCAGGAAAGAGCCTTCTAGTCCTGGCTCCCTGTCCCCTGGCAGATAGCTTAACGAGAGAAGATAAAGGCCATCTCTCAAGTGTCTTGTTGCTAAAGATTAAAAGAACATCGGAAATCATTTCTCTGGTTCATTTGGAGGAGCGAGATGTATGCCAGCTTGAAGAAAACAATGGCGATTTTCTTCATTTCGGTACCCGGCTGGGATTTCTCGGCAAGCCACAGCAGGACTAGCTGGGACTCGCTTTCTCCGGTCACGTGTCAATCTGCTTTCTGGTTTCCGTAGGAGTCTTTCCTCCAGCTTAAATACTACGATTGCATTTGTTGAGGAAAGGTCTCCGTTTCTCACTTTGATGAGTCAAATAGGTTACAACTTTTTTTTTTTTTTTCCTCATTGAGGAGGTACAACCTACAGGGAACATTTGGGGATGCCAGGACTTCGTGGGGGCATACCATTTTTTCTCAAGTAAGAGTGAGATTCTGACCACAGTATCCCCCGTTCCGCAGTCCTGTGAGCTTCTCCCCGACTTTCACTCTCCCCCAAAAGCAAATCACGGATTTGATTCCTAAAATTAATTATAACTTGCTATTAATTATAATAGCATGACAGGACTTTGGCCGGCTTTTGACTTTAAACTGATGAGCTTTCTTTGACTAAGAAGCTACTTAGATAATCAAATAACATGTGACAGGGCCCGGGGTAATAATATCACCTAACTAGTTCTAACGGAGGTTTGAGTCCCATCGGTATACCGCGGATGTCATCAGTACTAGTCAGATGAGAACTGTCATCGTTAGGTCATCGGGACTAATGACAAGAGAGTTGAAGGGGTCATTCTCAAAAGCTACATTCGACACAAAAATCCTACCCAGAAAACAGTTGTAATCAGGCAGTCCTGATTCTCGGTGGATTCGATGCAGTTTTTTTACCCCTAAAATGAATGATTTTACCTCCATTTATCCCAACAGATTAATCTGGATGATCAGGAATATAAAGAGAAACATGTGCCCATTTTCATCAGAAGGGGAGTCTCAGCCTCGTGCATTCTTCAGTGTCCTACACACCCAAAGCCAAATGAGCACTGTAGGGAAATAAAGATGTTTTCAGAATGACAATTTAAGACCAAGTGAACCTAAACTAACAGGCCTAGGAATAATATTTTCATAGCTATTCAAACTGATTCTGAATCCCACGGGAAGTGGCAGATAATTCCTATCACATATCACAGCAATCTCGGCTTCTCAGTGGTGGGAGGAAATTAACAATTATTCAGCATCTCCTGTGCGCTGGACGCGATGGGAGGTTTTACTCGGATTTAATCCCCACCAGCAGAGCTGACATTCAGCTGGCCCGCTCCAACACGGCATCCTGGCTGGCCTCCAGGGCCACTGGCCAGACATCACTTGTGATTGGCCTGTGCTCTCCATGACCTTTCAAGAGCTCTCTTATCATCATCTCGGTACTTAAAATGAAGAAACCAGAGGGCCTGTGAATCAGTAACTTACGGCGTCTCGCCAACGTGAAGGAGAAACAAGGATTCAGACACAACCAATCTCTTCTTCTGGTGCCTCGCTTATTTCAGTTTAAACGCTTTCGTGTCTTTATTTTGCTGAGAAAGTTGAGGTAGAGTTTTGGTATGATTTTTTTTCCCCATTCTCGGGAATGCAAGTGGTATGGTTTGAGTATACCTATAAGCATTCATCGAGGGCCCTGTTTGCAAAGCAGGTGAGCATGGCTTATTACCTGTATATATCTATGAAAGGGATTCTTATTTTTTTTAAGGTATTTATTGAAGGAGCTTAGAACACACCAGCTGGAGAATATTTGCCATGTGCTCACTCTGGGAGGAACATTCCCCCACCTACTGAAAAAACACGGAGCAGTTAAGAAGCCTTTTCTGTCTGAAATGAAGAAACAAAACAAAAGAAGTAGGAGGAACTTAGAGTGTCCTCCAGTCCCATCATCCGTCTGATGCTTCAACGTTTTGTACACTATTCCAAAGGAGGTCGCAAGGCCCGTGCGTGATACGCACAACCGAGGCCCAAATCAACAACTGTCTGCTGCCTCTTGTGACGAGCATCAGCTAGACCAAACCCAGAGTGGCATCTTCCTTACGCTGGCACGTCCAACTGAAGAATCTAGCCCCGTTGAGTTCTGTTGAGCTTTCTTCCACTAAATTGAGTTGTTGCTTGATGAAATTCATCAACTCAGCCAGCTTCTGAAATACCTGATCGGGCACCCCCATCCCAAATCCCTGTCTATTTCTCAACGAATACATCTTGATGTAGACTGCACACAAGTTAAGAAAGACCGGCGTGCAGACACACGTGTTGTCCACAAAAGCCGAACGATGCGTTGGGCTTCCTGAGGGTTATAAGGTTAATCTATCTCTTCTTAATGAATCCAAAACTCATTTTTTTTTTGTTCCTCGGAGAAATGACTATGAAATGAGAAGCCCTAGAAGCCACAATCTGGTCAGAGTGAAATTACGACCGTGCCTCTGTGGGGTGTCTCTTTCTCATTTAAAATTAGCCTGAAGACAAGCAAGTTGACAGGTCAAAATGACGAACTCGGCCTCAGAGGGTGGCTTCTTTGGAGCTTCCTGTTCAATTTAGTCCTAAGACATTTTCTATTAGCCCAAAACTCTCATAAGCCCCATTGTCCAGGTTTTTAAGGCATACATGACAAGAATTAACGGTGGTAACTGGGTTTTGGGTGTGTGTTTTTTTTTCTTCTTAATAATTTTCTTTTCCTTTTTTTTTTTTTTTGATGTTTTGCATCTAAAGTGAGTTTTTTTTTCATGCGCGCTTAACAGGTTTTAATTTTATAAAACATTGTGCAACCAGATCCCTTAGGGAACAGTAATTAACTTGGATTATGTTTTCATTTTAGTGAATTCTAAATGAGAAGCCTAAATACTGATTTTTGTCTATCACCAAATGGCAAAACACAGAGCTGTGTTCATTTCCCAAGTATATTCCTTTGCTTACGATAAACACTCCCCTAACGATATTTGCAATTTGCCCCTTTCTTAAACAGGCCTTCCACAGGAAACGCGATAGATTGTTTAAAATAATGAAAAAAGTTTACTTTTAATTTTGATAGCAGTCTCCAATCTACATTCTTCGCACCGAGGCCTGACCACCACCCAACAGGGGGCAGAATGTTCATTAACAAACATTTCTGTGCATCTATTATGGGTTGGGCGTGGCTTCAGCCACTGGATATTATCGTGAACGCGGCATCGTTTTCAAGTTGAACTCAAGGTCATTTCAAAATGAAATTATTCTTCCAGCCTCTCTCTTCATCTGTAAAACAAGAATAATCACTCCTACCTTAAATGGTTCTTTAGTGTTTAGTGAGCTACTGATACTTGGACTGTACTCAATAAGTCATCATCATCATCATCACCACACACATAAAGCACCAAGTGAACTGCACAGCCCCAAACAGCCACTACTCAGCAGCTGTTGCTCTTCCGCTCGCCCAATGAGAAGCCAGTGTCGGCAACCTGGTGCAACACATCGACATAGGCAGACAGGTGACGACGGTCTCTCTCCCTCTGGTCTTTACTTCCGGCACCTTGCAACCGAAAGATTGCAATAGAGCCTTCATCTGAATAAATTCTGTAGAATGTTGAAAAATATTTAATAATTATAGATGTCTCCTATGGATGATTTTTTTTTTTTGAAGTACAGTTTTATTCATTTCAAGTTCACTAGGCGATCAAACTAAGCTGGGATGATTTGTTACAAGTCCTTAGGGAACCCATTTTAAGCCACAAATGGGAGAGATTTGTAGTTAATCTGTCAATTGTGTCTCTCTCTACGGGTCCACTTTCACAATGCTTTAAGTCCTTGAAACAAGCTGTCTTCTTTCCACTGCTGATTTGCCTGATCTATGCAGAGTTTCCCCTATACAAAGACACAGTTCACCCCTATGATGCCTGCCTGCCTTTTAACACATATCTCTGAATGAAACTCCAGTCCGCTCTCTGTGCGAATAAGACAAACAAATTCCAAAGCGATCTTAACCGGTTGGAATAATTATCGTGCGATAGCACAAACTTTTCTTGTTTGTGGCCTCTTGAAAGGAAATGCATGTCACTGTGAGTCTTGGTTTGGGGAAACTTGCACCAAGAGGAAGAATAAAATAAATGAGTTTTCATTGAGCAGTCACTGACTCTTCTAATGGAGTTTGGTGGCCAGACTGTCAGGAAGTTCATAGGTTCAGACTATTCAAGTGCATCTTTGAAAAATGAGCCAAATGACTGATGTCCAGTGTACAATAGAAACAATGAATGTGCTAACAACAAGTCACTCTTAACTCCTCATTACTGTGGGTCCCCCAAGAACTTCCAACAGTCCATACTGCCAACACAGGTTGGGTTACCAATCTGGCTGTTATGTGAATGTTATAAAAAGGCATTTATTCCAATAAGTCACTTTTGCATGTATTTTTTACATAAAAGACACACACGTGCCCCACCAAGCAACCCATTTCTTTCCATTCTATGAAATATGACCATAAACCTTACTCCTCACCTCAGATTTCTCTCCACACTGTTGCTACCAAGGGCTTAGGCAAGAAAATAACGCCAACTTGAAAATCATTTTCATTTTATGCTATGTTTCTTCCTTCGTTTTTGTTCTTTCCTTGGAGCAAAGCACTCTCTTATTTGTGGATTTCAACTTGTGGCATAGGACTCACCTTAGCGAGAAAGAGAACAAGAAAGACATTTACAATAGTACAAGATTATGAATTTTCTAAGTAAATCATTTCACTTGATATATTCATTCAAAAAAGTATCTACTTGACTACTGCATTTTAAGGACTAGGTAAGGCACTGGCGATGCCAAAAACGAAGCCGGTATCTGACCTCAATGGGTGTGCCGTTCACCCTCGTTCCAGCTAGAATATTATTATGCTAGCCTCGTAAGTGAAGGAGGTTAAAGGACCTGGTTAAAGTCACACAGCCAGGAAGTGCCAGAACTGAAGTTAAACCCGAGGTCTTTCTTCACTAAGTACTGTGTCCATTCTATTCCATAACTCTGCCTCTCACCGATGGAGAACTTTCGCATCTGGTCAGCACTAAGAATTCAACGAGCACTTACTAAGGATTCGGCATAACAGAAGATTCTTCTGCAAAAGACATGCATGATGATTATGCTCTGAATCCACCTCAGACTCACTGCAATGGAAGCCGTACATTTCGCGTAAAGGACTTCTGAGTTTCTTTCAAGTTTTCTGTATGGCGCAAACTGGAGGAAAATGTTTTAAAATCGTGTTTTCCCCTTAACTACGTAGATTTTGAATAGATAGCGGGTATCATCTGACATTCAAACACCTACTCTTTCATCTGCCTTTCAAATATTTACGCTTCAAGAGTATGACAGCCATTGACATACACTCGAAAATTATTTTTTATTTTTAAAGGCAGGGAAGCGACTTGATGTTGTATCCGCACACAAAATGAGTATCCGAGAAAAGATCTGTATCTAATCGAGGGGATAAAAGGAGCATCGCATTAATTTGAGGAAACCTAACGGACACGATCTTAATCGCATTGCCAAGAAAAGAAAGATGGCGTTCCAGGAAGGGGAAAGAAACTGCCTGAAAATGCACTATTTGTGAAGCCATCCAAGCAGTAGGAACTGCCAAGGTGCGATCACTAGCTTCACAAGTCAGGGACTCCCCAGCACATGTGCTCAGCCTCTCCTGTGCCTTCAGGTGGAATTCTTCTTTGGAAAAATAGCATGCTTAGCCATTGTGGGGCTGTCGCTTTAAAGCCAGCTTTCTGGCCTTCATTTTCCTCTTACACGTCTAAGTGCAGGTGATAACGCTTCGCACCTTCCTGCCCGTTCTAATTCTTGCCACCGGGACTTTTTTAGCCTCTAGTTCATGGCACCTTCCATTTCCCCTATAATTTCTCGGGCACAGATGCAAAAGAAAACATGGAAGCAGTGTAGGAAAATGGCCATCTCTGTGATGCACATCTTGGTCCCGTGCTGGAATATCCCCTGCCGCTGGAGCCAGGCTCGGATGCACACAGAAGAGTCAGCTACGGTCCTTTCGAAGGTTGCTGCCGGATTAGAGTGAGCGAGGAGAACAGGAAGCACCAAACTGGCAGCAGAATAGTGACTGCCCTGGTGGAGAAGAGGTTGGCAGGGGAAGTTATGCGCTGTCCAAGATGACAGCCACTGGCCACCTGGGTCGGAATATTTGAAAAGTGGTTAGTCCAAAGCAAGATGCATTGTAACTATAATATATACACAGGATGGAGCAGCCAAAAAAAAAAAAACAAAATAACTATCTATGAATAATTTTTATATTGATTACATTACATGTGTAAATGATGTCATTCTGTTGTGTTAAAGAAAATATAGTCTTAAAATTAAATTTCACCTGTTTCAATTCACTTTTGTAATGTGACTGTTAGAAAATTTAAATGATATACATGGCTTATGTTAGAATTCTGTTGGGCGTTGCTGTGATAGACTAACTTGGCTTATCCTTAGCCAACCAAAGTAACCAGTGCAACCGAGGAGTAGAAAATAGACACATTTCTCTGAAAAATTCTTTCTTGACTGAGATATCCCAAAGGGAAAATGGCAGAAACAAAAGTTTGATTAAGGATTCTTATACTCACACTTCTTTATTCTTTCTTCCTCCCAAGCAGGCCTGGCCTCTTAAATGCTCTCAAAAAAGCTGTTGTCAAAATTCTTTCCTTGACCCGAAATAAAATCAGAAAGAATCTCCAAATCTTGAAATAAGCCTGACTCATAGAATTTCTAGCTTACCTTCGGATCCTGGACATTCCAACAACTATGTGAACTTGATGGTGATGAGTCGATCTAAAATGAATCATGAAAGATTGAAAAATACCATTTCTGGATCAGAGAGTCGCTTGGTATGGCCCTATTCTCCATGGCCATTGCTATTGAATCCTTGGACCGTGTGGGAAAATGATAGAAAAATAATTCCTGAAGCATTTTAACACTGTCGAAATAGTTTTGAAAAGGAACATGTCCCGCTTGGCTGTCATATAGAAGGACATCGATGCCCTTTCATTAGTAATGATTCTGTAAAAAACAGTTTGCTTCTAATTAGTGACATTTGAAATGGTTATCATAGTAATTCGTACTTATTAAACGTCCATCAAAGAATAAGATAGATACAAAAATCTAAAAATTGAAAGGGGGATTAGTTATGTATTTGCCTGATCACAGGTCACATAAAAATCTAGCATTATAAAGTTAAACTATTCCGTATGACACTATAATGGTAGATCCATGTCACATTAGACGTTTGTCCAAACCCATAGAATGTACAACACCAAGAGTGACTCTGATGTCAACTGTGGACTCTGGGTGACGATGATGTGTCAATGTAGGTTCATCAGTTATAATAAATGTACCATCTGGTGGGGAATGTTGATAATGGAGGAGATTGTGCACGTGTAGGGACAGGCGGGATATAGGAAATCACTGTCAACTTAAAACTGCTCTGTAAAATAAAGATACATATAAACACACACACACACACACACACACACACACACACACACACACACACACATATAAACATCTATAAACCGGAAATCTGCAAGCAGACTATCCATAGCTGGTGCTTCTGCTCTGTGCTGCCATTAGGGGTCCAGGCTCCTTCTGTACATCTGCTCAATGATCCTCAGAGCTGTCACCTCGTGGTTTCAAGATGGCTGCTAAACACCCAGGTATTTCCCTGTCCCAGGTAGGAGGAACATGAAGCAGCAGTCCCTGTTTCAGAAAAACAAAAGCCTTCGGTTCATTCTCATTGGCCAGAAATATGTCACATGACCAACCCGGTTACAAGGGAGGCTGAAGAAGTGAGTGTTTTTAGCTGGACTTAGTGCTCCTCTGAACAAAATCAGCATTCTCGTACCAAGGAAAAGGGAGCTGCACTGTGGGTGGGCATTAGCGATCACTGCCGTGGGAGGATCTGGGGAGTTTCTCGAATCACCTTGACATAATGAAACTCAAACGACTGATAACATTGACCTTCGTCGAGTATGAAAAAGCTGAAGAAAAACACACAAACTTTCAGGAAGCTATCGGTTTATAGATCTGACGAGAAGCAAATAAGACAGAACATTTGTTGACTAGCCACTTGAAATCAATCTTGTCGATTATAATGATGCTTTTGTAAACAATTTGTACAACTCTATTTGAATAATAATGAGTTGTTCTAATAGTTATCAGAATAATATTGAGCAAATAGCATTTGACTATAAAAGGTTACTTATGAGTTCAATGGTGAGAAAAATAATTTGAAAAAGACCAAAGAGAAAGAACTTATAATAAACCACAGCCTTGGTTTCTGTGAACACCGTCTTCTAAATGGCATCTCTAATTAATTTAACCATCTTCTCCCCTACCCAAGGAATATATAAATATTCTCTTCCAGTCAGGTCATTAGAAAGGGAGTCACCGAGAGGCCACAGATATTGTCAGTCTACCAAGAGGAAATGACATCATCTAGCCAGTCATTCATCTTGGGGGTTTATGAAATGTGTCCTTTGAAATGGAATGGAATCGGATGAGATGGGATGGAATAAAAATGCATTATTTGTGATAAGGGTGGTATTATTCTAAGAGACTTCTGTCTACGGCCACGCCACCCTGAACAAGCCCGATCCCGTCTGATCTCGGAAGCTAAGCAGGGTCGGGCCTGGTGAGTACTTGGATGGGAGACCACCTAGGAAGACCAGGTGCTATAGGCGTAAATAATTAAAAATAAATAAATAAATAATAAGAGACTTCTGGTTCAGTTATATATGTGTGTGTGTACTGGGCACGATGTCAAACACATTTCTTTCTGTGGGTTGTGGTCAAAAAAGTTTGAAAAGCCACTATCTCAGCAGTTTCAGAAAACCCGAGAGCAGCCATGAGCA
>NW_011888830.1:5523256-5532439 GCF_000151845.1 Pteropus vampyrus
TCATCGAAGGTCCACAGTAACTCTTCTTGCCATCATCACTGTGAGAAAGGCATAGTACCCCAGCCTCTCTCCTTTGCATATTCTGTCCTGCTGGGACGTCTCCTCTGGATGTTTGCTAAACAGAATCTTAGCTGCATAAAAAAAGAAAAAAAAATGTTTAAGAGTTAGAAAGAGCGAGCCATGATTTATACAAGCCCTCAAGAGACCCCTTCCGTGTTACCTTCCGTGAGAAGGGTACCCTTCCTCAAATAAGACAAGCCCTCTTAAAAATCTGGAAAAGTGTTTAGGAAAATACCTAAATGAACTTTGAGAAAAATCCATTCTAACGCTAAGAAAGATCGTTGTCAAATTCACGGGAATTGAGGCACGTGTGTATGCTGCTGTGGACAATTACTCTTTCTGTGCGTTTAGCCGCCTTGCCTCCTCCACCTCCAGGGGTTCCCCTGCCACTTCTTCAGGGAACCTCTGCTCCTCTTCCACTGTAACTTAATTTTGGTCAAGTTGCTAATTAAATACGCAAAGCCCCCACCACAGGAATGGAGCGGTAGGGACTTATCGCCGAGGTTGTTTGAACTGAGCCTCTTAGGTAAACGTGAGTTGGGAGCTTTGGGTGGCCATCTTCTCTGTTATGAGCAGAAAATCGATCTGAAGAAGAAGAGAATTAAGAGCAACGTGGAGCTACAAGCAGAGCCAAAAGGAGAGGATGGCAAGCTGACGACCTCATACAGGTCTCTGGATAAAGTCACTGCTGAAACCAGATGTCTCACAATGTGAGCCAACGCATTCTCTTCTTGCATCCGTCAGAACTCATTTGATTGTAAGTGACAGCAAGTCAACACTACCTACTTCAAGCAAGAAGAGAGGAGTCAGGTAGGAAGTATGGATATATCTGGCCCTGAGTCACTTACCATGTCTTCTCCTCCAGAAAGCCTACCTTGACCTTCCAGGGGAGAGAAGGCTATCGACCTCTGTTTTCCCAGAGTGCTTTGAGCCTGCCTCTTTTGCAGCCTTTCTCTCATTGTTGGTCTCTCCCAGTAAACCATGAGCCTCCGGAGTCTAGAGCACAGGGACTGGACTTCCTCCATCTTTATCTGCTAGGTCCAGAGCAGTGTCTGGTACGTGAAAGGCATGATAGACATTCAGTAGAAGTCTGCCAGATAATTTTGGCTAAGGGAAAGCCAGAGAAACCGCCATTATAAAACATTCAGAGAAAGAACTCGCTCTCTATAGAATCACCACTTAACACCCTCTGATTTAAAAATGATGGGTGAAACACAAACATCCCCTCAGTGAACTACACAAGTTATGGACCAGTTTCGTGTCCACTTCTGTGGGCTCTGCAGAACAAGAAAATCCCACGTGATAGCTATTTAATCGATCAATGTGTTTATTTATTTGTTCAATAAGAATACATCGAGTACCTAAGATTAAACTCTATGATCTGAAAAGGTAGATCGTCACCACTTATGTCAGCCAGTCGAAATCGAGCTTAGTGCATAATACCATTGGTTAAAGGATATTGGGTTTAGAAAATAATATGCAGACGAATATTTCTATTTTCTTTCTTTTATGCTTTTAGGTTTTCTTTCGGGATTTCCAATACTGTAAAAACTGTAAATATGTGTACTCTCTAGGGTCTTTTGTATTATTGGAAGCTGAGAAGTAGGTAAGTTAAAGAAAATTTTTTGCATCAGTAAGTGTTAACAAAATCATTATAAGATTTGCAACCCGTGCCATCTGTGGTAAACCCTAAGTTTTTAATCTATGAGCACAGCTACCATGTTTTAATGCTTCCATTTCAAGGCTATAGCAAAACTCTGAAATGTATCTTTGTCAAACTGACTATAAACCAGACAGTGCGCTTCAAGATTTCATTATGCTGATCCCACATCACTGGATTCTTTACGATCGCCATATCCAGGTGAAGAGTGAAACAAATCCGAACTATTTCATCAGGGCAGAGGTGTCAGTCTGAGTGGGGAAGAAAACCCTAGAAGGTCAACAGAGTTGTGTCATTGTTTTAAATGACAGACCAACAAACTATTCTGGAGATTGCAGAGCGGTAATTGACACGATGGTTTGTACAGATAGTAATATTTTCTAAGGATATTCATCTCTCGGGTTTCTTTAGCTGGAGGACAAGCGCTTAGCGAAATCAGCCTGAGTTTTGTGAATACAGCTACAGGTAAAGAAAACTCTTTCATGAGATACCCAGGAGAGCTCTCATCATGTAACGGCACAAAATTCTATTTTGCCGTGAAGGCAGCAACAGCCCTGTGGTTCTGTAGATCGAGTTTTGAGTGACTTCTCGACGAAGTGTTCATCGTTGTTATTCGGCTGTGATGTACGCCAGCTGCTCTCAAAGTGAGCTCTGATGGATCCAGGGTCCCCAAGACCCTTTGCGGGGCATCAGAGATACAGAACTGAACTCAGAAGCAGACAAGAGAATCCAGCCATTTTCTTTAAAGAGATGAATACAAATGTAAAATAAGACTACGCTTCTCACTAATTTTATCCTGTTTTGGAAACTATAGTTATTTTTCACGAATCATGTGGTTTGTTAATATGGAATGGATTTGTCGTGGTTATTTTTTAATAAATTTACAAATAAATATTTTTCAATAAATTTACAAATAAATATTTTTCAATAAATTTACAAATAAATATTTTTTAATAGATTTAAAAATGAATATTTTTCATGTCCCATTTTAAATGCCTAGTATGAGTGAATATCACAGATAGAACACATAAACAAAAGCACTGTGAGGTCTTTCGTAATTTTTAAGAGAGGTAAGAGATCCTAACACTAAAAAATTTGAGAACCACTGATATATATACCCTGATTACATTTTCCAGGACTAGTCCACATATTCTGATGTTTCTTCAGTCTACTCTCTCTCTTCTTGATTTTTATATGTCGTCAGTTCACTGAGAAGTAGATCTATACAGGAATCTTGCTAGTGCAGTAGATGAAGTTACAGCAGATAAGCAGTGATTGAGAACCTAGTATGCGCAAAACGTCATGTAGGTACACAAAGGCCGAGACAAATGTCCCTTGTAGCGATCCCCCCTGGAGGTGTCTAGGTTACAGCAAATCTACAGCACGCAATACATAAAATACTCCTATGGGTTTGGATGACCAAGGTGGAAGAGTTTGTCTCTGAAAACATCCAAGAGAAATGCCAAACTTTCCTAGGATGATCGCCTCTTACACTGAAAATAAGAACCCGATTCTTTCTTTCCAGGGTTTTGTAAAGTATATGGCTATTTGTTCTTAACCGTGGCAATGAATGCTGTTTTTGATTAGAACAGGACAAGTTACAACACTGACTTTTAATTTCAAATAATATTAGCACACTTGACACAGATTTGGCCGTTGCAAACGGCTTGTGACATAACCTCCGATTGCATTCTGTGCTTAAAGATGGGAGTAACCAGTTCTCTTACTTCAAGGGCATTTGGAAGATCAGAAAGTAATTATGCAGAAAACAAACAGGAAATACGAGGAATGAAATTTCATCATTGCGCCTTTAAATCATCTTGTCAAATGTCTATAGGATTATGTCCCACTCAGGTCTAGTTTAGGGGATTTTGAATAATCCAACTAAAACACGGTCTGTATTTGCCTATTCATTACCATGTCAGCAAAAATAGTACATTAAGGTAACGACTACCCAGACAGCCTTTGTACCAGTACACCCTACGCATCTCTTTAAATGAGTACAGAGATGGCTGATCATTTTATAAACGAATTATGGGCAATTAGTAAATTCTAACCAGTTGGTTGTAATTGCCATTTTGTTTTGCATTGTTAGAGAAGTAAGTTCTGCCCATGCTTCTTTCTAGATCCGTGTATTTCATTGTATTAGAGGAATGGTCTCTCTATGTTTTCTGGTGAGCACACAGTGCTCTAGGACAATTAGACTCTTTGAAATCTCTTCAGATAGTTTGTTTTGGGTGCAATTAAAGAGAAAGCGGTAGCTCGTGCATCTTGAATTTCATGTAAAAAAAATCAGTTATTGTCCCTTGAATATAACTGTCAAATAAACATATTTCATTAGATGATAAACATTTTTAACATATCGGGTACAATAGTTGGCTTGGTGGTAGAAATTTATTGGTATCTACTTTGTTCATTATCTGAAGACAAAAAGAAATTAGTCAGACAATAAGCCCTGTTCATATCTTCCGAACAAAGCGATCCTTGTTATTTAAGGTGGTTTTCCACAAAAGTGGTGTTCAATCTTGGGTATATGGCAGAAAAAGTAATCGAATCCCCTTCATCCTCCTCCTTTGTCTCTTTCTTCATCTTTCTTTCCCGCTTCTTATCATTCTGTCATCTTTTCTCTTTCCCTATGTTCACGTTAAAAAATATTGATGAGTGCCCTGTGTCTCATTATAAAACCCATGTGCTCACCTGGCTGGAAATTGGTCCCTATGTCGCATTTACAGTGGAAGGATAAACCTTTGGCGTTCGATTCAGCTTAATCTTGGCCAAAGATCGACATGGAAGCAAGAATCACTTGCTATGTCCAACAAAAGATACTTCGTCACCCTTAGAAGTTCATGTGACATCACGGATATCTCACGTCATCGATGGCTGATGTCATCATGAAAGGCTTATGGTAAGATGACTTTCAGCTCTGGAATACCACCAACGAAGGCAGGATTATGCCTGGCTGAGCCCATCAGGACAGAACGCACCTTTTCAGTGTTTGAGACCTTTGCTTCAAATCTCAAAATACTGAGATTTCTCTCTCATATTTCTAAAAGCTCACTTATGCACTTCCATAGGCAAAAATCAGTAGAGCTCTTTTAAGCTGTCTGTAAGGAAGCGAGTGGAAACATGGGATTGAATCTGGGGGGTGGGGGTGGGGAGGGGGAAAGTCATGTCAAAAGTAAACAGAGCGACTGCCCTTCCACTCACTTATCACATGTCATAAACCGACATAATAAGTGTGACTTTCCTGTAGCTTATAGCTCAGGCTTATTTTTTTCCTGAAACTTTTTCACAAAATAAATTGAAGCAATTTTATAAAATTTCAGAAAGAAAATCATTTTAGGGCCTGAACTATCTGGATATGAAAGGACAAAAGAGTTTATTTTCCAAATTATTTGGATAAGGCATTCGAGTCTTTGTTCGTGTCGAAACACCTCTGAAATGCTCATTTTTAAAGTCATCAGTACGTCAACATCGTAAGTAAGCTATGAAGAAAAATTAAGTCCTGTATTCATCAGTCAAACATTAAATATTTACTTAAGTACCTACTATGCGTCCTTCACGGTATTTAACAGAATGGTTGATATAATACAACGCACTTAGCTCTTGTGCGCAGTTTATCCCTTCTTTGTTAAAATGATTGCTGGAGTTTTGTTTAAATACATTTTTAAATTCGAAATGATTTATTAGTCATAAAATTGATAAACATCTTAGAGTTGAAATGGACCTTAAATGTTACGTAGCCTACACTCTTTTAACAAGGTAAAGTTACCTAATTATTTTCACAGACAACTATACCAGACTTTTATAAACGCCGTTTTGCAATTCTAAAATCAATTATAACTGACCTGTGGAAGTATCTCGCAAATGAGTTTCTTATAGTATTCAGAAAAAAGTATACAGTCCTTGAATCCCATATTTTTAAATTTGTGCATAAACTCATTAGCCAGGAAGTGTGTATTGAATTACTCATATGGGATTTTCTTGGCAGCAATGCTCACCCTTTCTGAGCAGCGTTCTGCCAAAATTTCCAGCTCCCACCTGCTCCTGTTCTTCAGAAAGCCATCATATCTTTCCATCAGTTGACTAAACAAGAACCCAACTAAAATCAGCTTTTTTAATCAGCTAGGTAACTTGGAACATTTAAGAGATAGGTTACTGCATATTTAATTATTATTGTCAATTAATCTAAAGTATGAGTATGATATTTATAGAACACAACAGAAATAGGTTACATAAAGAATATTTACTTCTGGGCATCGCTTCAGAGTTCATATCGCAATCATTTATTTTACCTGCAAGCACTATTTATTCTAAAAACCTCGGTGCTTTTGGAAGTTACAAAAAAATATTTTTAGTGGCACTGTTTTATCTCATTTCGCCTAAGTTCATTTAAAAAGAAAAGAATTTTGAAAATTATAGACTCTTTTTTCAATTACATGGTGCCAAATGACTGCATTCATTGAACTTTTCAATTTGTTATTCGGGTAACATTTAGACACAGGCGAGTTTCACGAGGAGTGTGCAATGCACATTAAAGATTCTAATTAATCATTCCACGTTGGAGATCAAGGCCATTTCCATTCATAACTTTCCTTCTGCCTTCCAGGAAGAACAAGTTAAGATTAAAATAGAGTGAAAAAAAGATAACAATGTTGTGTGAAGAGAAGCACATCAATGGTCTTGGGTAAATGTGGTTACGGAAAATATTTGACAAGCACAAAGGTGATATTTAATAATCCGTAGCTGTCTAATACTGAACAGACCGTGGATTTTCAAGTTTGCTGTTTTCTTCTTCCTGTTTCCTCTACGTGGAAATCGCTCTCCCACCTGGGGAGCCCCCTACTCCTCCTTGAAATGCAACTCACGTGTCGCTTCTGTAGAGCACTCTAAGATTCCGTGTTAAGTACATACTCCTTCGAGCACACGTATGTACCACGTAGCTCCACAATCATTGTGCCTTGCCCTCCCTCGTTCCACGTTATGGTCCCTTATTCACCTCGGTGTCCGTAAGTACCTAGCATGGTTCCTGTGCCAGAGAAATGGCCTCTGAAACTCTAGGACACTGGTTGCAAAGTGCAGTCCTGGGACCAGCAGCATCACCTGATTCATCTGTTCTCACCTGGGAACTTATTAGAAATGCACATTGTTTGTTAGGCTCCACCCTGAACCTGGTAGAATCAGTAATTCTGGCCCGGGGTGGAGGTCGGGGTGAATGGGGAAGGGACAGAAGGTTGAACGAGCCCTCCGGAAGATCCCAATGCACACCGAAATTTGGCCTTTGGCAGGAAAATCCCGAAGCGAGGAAATGGAGCTGAAGCCCTCTGCCCTTCTCCTTGACTTTGAACGTGTCCTTGAGGTTCTGTCCCTCTGACCCCACCTGCTACTACACTTATTTCCCTTTAAAACTCTAACCAATGACAAAGGAGGCAGCTGGCTATGTCTCCAGTTCCATCGGTTTAGCTGACTCAGATCATGATTTTCAGAGTGTTCTCTAAATTCAGAGAAGGACAAAGCTTTAAAAATGAAGAAAGACTAGGAAACAGAGCACAGTGACGTTGGCAGAGCAGTTGATTACCTTGTAGTTAACTTGAGCCAGAAACAAGGACTGTCCCAGTATACATCTAAGAAAAGGATTAATTCTGGTGCCCTATAATACCATAGGGCATGGTACACGGCAGACTCGGACATCCTGTGGGCTAAAAATGGTCCCCAACACAAGTGCAAGCCCATCCTGTGGGCTAAAAATGGTCCCCAACACAAGTGCAAGCCCAGCGAGGCAGCATAGAAATAGCCCTGAGGGTGCAGAGGTCAGGGGGCCTGGCTGACCAGCTCTTAGACAGATTATCAAAATAGTCCAGCTTCTCTTTTTGCTCCCATAAAATAGAGATAATACCCATTACCACATGATCATCTAAGAGCAGAATAAGGTCATCTCTGAAAAACACACTTTGTAAGCCATAAAACAGCAGTCCCCAACCCTTGTGGCACCAGGGACCGGTGCCCCTATGAGAATCTAACACCCGATGATGAGGCGGAGCTGAGGCGGTGATGCTGGCGCTGGGGGGTGGCTGCAAATAAAGATGAAGCTTCTCTCACGTGCCACTCACCTCCTGCTATGCGGCCTGGTTCCTGACAGGCCATGGACCTGTTCTGGTCCACAGCCAAGGGTTTGGGGACCCCTGCTATAAAACACTAAAGCATCATATATATGATGTCCATATATAATATTTACAATTATACTAATAATAAAGCTTGCTAACTGTTAACACATATCACAAGTGCTAATCACATTTTGAAAGATTAACATCATCAATGAAGTTTATTAAAATAGAAATAGATTTCAAACTTAGATAAATTTTTACTTTCCTAATTTTCAAAATTTTGTTGGAGAAATATTGAAAAGTAGAAGAAAGTAAAAAAAAAAAAAGGAAAGAAAAAGAAGGAAAAATTGCTTGGATACCCTACCAGAAACAAATAGATCACGTTTTCCATTTTTCTGTTCATTTTTGGCATAAAATTAGAGTCGTATAGTAAATAGTACATTGTAATCTCTTATATTCACTCGGCAGCATATCATGAAGCTTTTTTCTATTTTGTAATATCCTCCCACAAAATTAATTCTACTGACTGCACAGTCATCTCCCACATGGATACGCCAGGATTTATGTCACCATATTCTTGGTGAGACGTTTAGGTTGTTTCTAGGGCTTCACAATTATAAAGGTATATTTTGTACATTTATTCTGATATCTCAGTTTCCTAAAGATAAAGTCTTAGAAGCAGAACAGCGAGGTTTGTGTTTGTCAACACGTTTAAGACTTGAATCTCAGTGCCAATCTGCTTAACCCAAAATGTATAAATTTACATTCTCATCAGCAGCAAATGAAAGTGCTTGATTTCTGGTGCTATTGTCAACATAATGTCACTATTTCTTTAGGCTTCACCAGTTCTATAGGGGTACGATGCTGTCACATTTTTGTTTCAATTTATATTCATTTGATTACTACCGAAGTTGATATAACTAAATGATTAAACGTAGTTTAGAACGTAAAATGGGAAGATTGTGGAGAAATTGTCATTTTACTTATCGGAAAGGTATGTAGAAATAATGCATATTATCATTAAGATCAGAAAATAATTTAGGTCTTATAACTACCGATTGCAAATGATTAAATTTATTTTTACAGCTAGATGTATGTAAACATGAATATGGATTATGTAGACACAGACAGAGATCTGTACCAGCCAAGTACAAAGCACTGCAAACGTTGCCTTTTATAACCTTCGTATGAGTCCAAATTCATCCTTAGCATCATGGGCTCTTTGAAAGCCCTATTGTAGGTTACGTATTAGGGTTGTATCGACCCTTTAACAGGTATCTTTAACGCTAGTTTCATAAATCTCCCTAAAGTATGCCAGTGTCGGAGGAGGAATACTGCCGATATAAGAATTTAATTAAT
>NW_011888830.1:5532699-5536741 GCF_000151845.1 Pteropus vampyrus
ATTAACATCATCAATGAAGTTTATTAAAATAGAAATAGATTTCAAACTTAGATAAATTTTTACTTTCCTAATTTTCAAAATTTTGTTGGAGAAATATTGAAAAGTAGAAGAAAGTAAAAAAAAAAAAAGGAAAGAAAAAGAAGGAAAAATTGCTTGGATACCCTACCAGAAACAAATAGATCACGTTTTCCATTTTTCTGTTCATTTTTGGCATAAAATTAGAGTCGTATAGTAAATAGTACATTGTAATCTCTTATATTCACTCGGCAGCATATCATGAAGCTTTTTTCTATTTTGTAATATCCTCCCACAAAATTAATTCTACTGACTGCACAGTCATCTCCCACATGGATACGCCAGGATTTATGTCACCATATTCTTGGTGAGACGTTTAGGTTGTTTCTAGGGCTTCACAATTATAAAGGTATATTTTGTACATTTATTCTGATATCTCAGTTTCCTAAAGATAAAGTCTTAGAAGCAGAACAGCGAGGTTTGTGTTTGTCAACACGTTTAAGACTTGAATCTCAGTGCCAATCTGCTTAACCCAAAATGTATAAATTTACATTCTCATCAGCAGCAAATGAAAGTGCTTGATTTCTGGTGCTATTGTCAACATAATGTCACTATTTCTTTAGGCTTCACCAGTTCTATAGGGGTACGATGCTGTCACATTTTTGTTTCAATTTATATTCATTTGATTACTACCGAAGTTGATATAACTAAATGATTAAACGTAGTTTAGAACGTAAAATGGGAAGATTGTGGAGAAATTGTCATTTTACTTATCGGAAAGGTACGTAGAAATAATGCATATTATCATTAAGATCAGAAAATAATTTAGGTCTTATAACTACAGATTGCAAATGATTAAATTTATTTTTACAGCTAGATGTATGTAAACATGAATATGGATTATGTAGACACAGACAGAGATCTGTACCAGCCAAGTACAAAGCACTGCAAACGTTGCCTTTTATAACCTTCGTACGAGTCCAAATTCATCCTTAGCATCATGGGCTCTTTGAAAGTCCTATTATAGGTTACGTATTAGGGTTGTATCGATACCTTTAACAGGTATCTTTAACGCTAGTTTCATAAATCTCCCTAAAGTATGCCAGTGTCGGAGGAGGAATACTGCCGATATAAGAATTTAATTAATAGTGTTTTTATACAATCTATGTGCAGAAACGAGGCGTTCTAGCTCCTTCTACATTTGCAACCCTCCGCTCCCTGCCCTGACGTCACAGGGGTTTCGTATCTCTCCCCTCACATAACTACCCGCCACCTTGGTATTCTCAAAGTGGCAAATCGTGGCCGATGTCCAATGCCCAGAGCCACCAGCCCTATCTTCCAAGAATAGATCCCTCTCTCTTGACTTAGTTTGCTACTTACGTTGACTGCTACCTCCTTCTCCCCACCAATCCAGTCTGTTTCTTCCTTACCTTCGGCTGCTTCTATGTTCTCTTTCTCTTCTTGTCTCTAACTCTTCCCTTCCTGATCTATTTTGAAAGTCAAGGGCAGCTCAAAATTGCCCTTACTATACAACATTTCTCCTTCTTACTCGATCTGAGGACTGATGTCAGCCCACTGAGCACCTGCAAGGGTTTGTTCCTTGGTCCATCCTTTCTGTTTTACCAAAAAAAAGATTTCCTCTTCCCGGCCGAAAAGATGGCGGACTTGGGGGGTGAAAATCCAGATTTAAGAACCAAATGAAGTCATTTCTCGGAGCCAGGAAACTTCAACTCTGAAGCACTGTGTGAATTAAAATAATTCATTGAGTCAAGGTTTCTAGAGGTTTCAGGAAAGCGTCTTACTTTATCTCTAATTTGCAGTGCGCCTTAAATGGCAACATTACAACAAGGACCCAGTGAAAGAAACTAGGCGGGAAAACTCCTGCTCTATAAATACTATGACTCACATTATTTTTATTATATATAGTAAATTGCAATAACAATAAGGCCTACTACCCCAAATAGATTTGAAGTATAGAAATCTTGATTCTGCTAATACAAGCTCAGGATACAAATTTCTCCAGTGCTATGTGATAGTACTTTAAGCCGTTTTTTTTTTTTTTTTAACTTATTAAAATTGTCATAGATGAGTCTTTTCGGCCCTTGGCACTCCTGGATGGGTGGATATATATGCTGATACATGCACAAATGCAGTGCACTTAAGGACACAGCTTGTCAAATCACATCAATGGATAGGTGGGTCTCTTAGCTGATGAATTCACATGGGAACATGATTACTCAATCACGTACAGCTGCATCTTCTGTAAACCAGGCTTGGCTTTAATTGGATTGTATCTTGTAGGAGAGATGCAGTGACTGTGACACTCACCTAGAGTTGCTCAAAGGAAGGCCATCGGGATTACATCATCCTGATTGAGATTTAACCCCTGGAGGAGCCTTCAGAGGGGATTCTGCAGCCAGCACCTATGGCTGTCCTGCCGTTCTGGGGAAAGGCTTTTGATTTGAGTTGCATTTCGGTTCTCAGGAGGTGTGAGCCTTCTGTAAGATAAACAATTCTTTGTTAAATTTGCTGCCCTGACAGCTTACTGACACAGCCAGGACCTCAGAGAACTAACCACCTAGGACCATGCCTGGCTCCAAAGAGGTCTTCCAGGTAGTGATCTTATTCCTGAATTCAGGGTGTATCGGAATTCTAACGCCATTGTGGTTCATGAACCTGGGTGCTAACGATGAAACAGCAAAGTAATGACGCCTATGGTATTTCGCTGGTTAGTCAGAATTATAGAATTTTAGAAATGAAAAGAATTTCAGATGTCGTCTAGACCGATTCATTTCCAGATGAAAAAGTTACATACAAAGGCGCAGACTGACTCAGGTTCATACGATAAATTAAGGAAATCAAGCCTCAGGTCTGTATGAAGAAAGTGAGGGTTTCAATGGTAAATGATATAAAATGCCCTCGCCCAAAGTACTCATATTTAGAGAGATGTGTTTTGTAATTCGTTTGGTGAAAATTTTAAAAATTATCATTCAAAAACAATAAATAACTATAGTAGACTTCTCTGCAATAGACTTATACTCTTTTTAATTTTTTTTCTCCTACGGAAATCTACTTATATTTTTAACTTTTATTATGAAAATTTTTTAAGTGTATACAAAAATGAGAGAAAATGATAAAATGAACCCTTATGTCCGGTGTCATCGCTTGTCACCGATCCATGACCAATCTTCTTAAATCTTAACTCTCTGTTTCCACCTCGTTTTTTTTTGAAGTGGATATCAGCTAGCGTGTCATTTCATCTGTAAACATCTCAGAGAGCATCTCCAAAAGATAAGGACTCTTTTCTTAACGCGTAACCACAATACCATTATCACTCAAAAAAAATGTAACAACAATTCCAGGATAGAAATAGATTGCTAAGCTTTCTATGCATTATCCTTTGCCTTGGGACAATTCCAGGCTACTGTAATTTGATAAATACTGTTTCGTTGATCTATTCATTGAATAAATAATTACTGAGCATTCATATAAACATTCACAGGTATTTTGTTTGCATGGAGAGTTGTGGAGAAGGCCCAGAGTCTTACTTTTTGAGAGGCAGTAGAGAGTCGAAGGAGAGAGAATTCTGGAAACAGACAGAGTTGGCTCTGTAGCTTAGTGTCATCCCTTGTTGAATGTGCAAATGTCTTAATCTCTCAAAGCCTCAGTTTGGTTATCTGTAAAGTGGGGATAATAATGCCAATTTAAAAGAGTGACTAAGAGGGCTAAATGAGATTAGATACATTAAGTTACAGAGCCCCAGGCTAGACGGCACTAAAAAAAAAAAAAGAGGTTTTTTTTTTTAAGGAACAAACAAAAAAGAAATAAGAGTCATAGATACAGAGAACAAACTGATGGTTGTCACATGGGAGGGGAGTTCGGGGGCTGGGTGACAGAGATGAAGGGATAGTTAAAAATCGTCATGGGGACGGGAAGTCCGGCATAGAGAACATAGTCAATAATTTTGTGACAACTATGTATGGTGCCAGGGGTACCTGGCTAATTGGGGGGATCGCTTCGTCAATTG
>NW_011888830.1:5536791-5539101 GCF_000151845.1 Pteropus vampyrus
ACTCTTTTTAATTTTTTTTCTCCTACGGAAATCTACTTATATTTTTAACTTTTATTATGAAAATTTTTTAAGTGTATACAAAAATGAGAGAAAATGATAAAATGAACCCTTATGTCCGGTGTCATCGCTTGTCACCGATCCATGACCAATCTTCTTAAATCTTAACTCTCTGTTTCCACCTCGTTTTTTTTTGAAGTGGATATCAGCTAGCGTGTCATTTCATCTGTAAACATCTCAGAGAGCATCTCCAAAAGATAAGGACTCTTTTCTTAACGCGTAACCACAATACCATTATCACTCAAAAAAAATGTAACAACAATTCCAGGATAGAAATAGATTGCTAAGCTTTCTATGCATTATCCTTTGCCTTGGGACAATTCCAGGCTACTGTAATTTGATAAATACTGTTTCGTTGATCTATTCATTGAATAAATAATTACTGAGCATTCATATAAACATTCACAGGTATTTTGTTTGCATGGAGAGTTGTGGAGAAGGCCCAGAGTCTTACTTTTTGAGAGGCAGTAGAGAGTCGAAGGAGAGAGAATTCTGGAAACAGACAGAGTTGGCTCTGTAGCTTAGTGTCATCCCTTGTTGAATGTGCAAATGTCTTAATCTCTCAAAGCCTCAGTTTGGTTATCTGTAAAGTGGGGATAATAATGCCAATTTAAAAGAGTGACTAAGAGGGCTAAATGAGATTAGATACATTAAGTTACAGAGCCCCAGGCTAGACGGCACTAAAAAAAAAAAAAGAGGTTTTTTTTTTTTTAAGGAACAAACAAAAAAGAAATAAGAGTCATAGATACAGAGAACAAACTGATGATTGTCACATGGGAGGGGAGTTCGGGGGCTGGGTGACAGAGATGAAGGGATAGTTAAAAATCGTCATGGGGACGGGAAGTCCGGCATAGAGAACATAGTCAATAATTTTGTGACAACTATGTATGGTGCCAGGGGTACCTGGCTAATTGGGGGGATCGCTTCGTCAATTGTATAAATGTCTAACCACTATGCTCCACACCTGAAACTAATGCAATATTGAATATCAAGTGTAAATGAAAAATTAAAATGAATAAATACAACAGGCAAGTAAAAAATAACTTTTTCTCTCAGATTTGTTTAATAATGTTCAAGTATCGAGTTACTAATATTTGTGTCACCAAACAGATTTATTAGCTTTAACTAACTGATGGGATATGTGAGCACATTTTAAGGGTCATTATTCTCTTTCTGAGCTGCACAAACAAGGTTTTAAAAAAATAGTCTATTTCTCACAGAGGAACTTAAAGTCGAAGTGACAATAGTCACAGAGCCCTAAGAACTGTCGATTTGTTAAGGATCGTCAATTCAACAGATAATACTTGACGAATTCATGAGTGAATAAATAAATGAGGAAAACTGGAGACACCCCTCCCTCTCCTGAAAACCTTTCAAAAACAATTTTTTTTTTTTTAACCCGCTTGGAACAATTAAATGTAATAGTACCAACGGGTTAGGTAACTTTTCCTTACGTCTTTATGCTGTGTCCCTTTCAGAGACGTGTCCCTATTATTAAAGGGGAAAGCTTTCACCCAGGGCGACTCTGCCAGGTAAGCTACTATTCCACGATTAAATGCTAGAACATTGCCCGACCGACGTTTGCCTTTGATGAGGATGTAACTCTAGTTCCTAATTCAGCATTCACGTAGCACTAATCGTTAACAAACCCTTTAGCATGTACGGATCAGACAGTCATTTTACTAGACTTTTCTCACTACACCCCTCCGAGGTAAGCCACTATTATTGTCCTCACTTGATCGATGAAGAAACCGAGGCAATGAACGTTTAAGGAATTACTTTCCGGTGAGATGAGCCCCAGCGGAGAAGGGCCTAGAACGCACGGGTCTCGGCAGACTCCCCTGAGGATGCGCCGAAACATATCAGGCTGTTGAACGCTGTGTCACAGCTCTGAGCCTGGCCAGTCGCCACCATCTCTGGGCATGCGCCCCCCACCCCCACCCCCACTCTCACCCCAGCTCCGAGGTGCCTGAATCGTACCCATCTGCAGCCCCGATGCTAGCACGCCAGGCACATAACAAGTGCTCAGTCAACGTGCGTGAGATGTTGCTGGGACCACTGAGATGCAGGTCCAGGTGACTTGCAAAGAGCTGATTCTGCCCCGAAATCGTATGGCGGGGAGGTGACCTGCTTACTCTCCTCCCCGGAGCCCGACGCATCACGGGGTGTCACCCTCTCCTGTCTTCACAGGACGCACTCACCGCTGCCGCTCCCCTCTCTCCACGGGAGTCATCCTCTCCCTCTCCTCGGTCC
>NW_011888830.1:5540291-5549192 GCF_000151845.1 Pteropus vampyrus
GTCCGATCTTATTCCATTTTGATATTTTATTCTATGCTCTGAATTAAAATAACCAAATGTCATCACTGGAGGAGAGTTTAAAGGTCTTTCCGTTCCACTTGATTCAACCCAGGCTCCTCGGTGCTCTATTGATCAAAGCCACCAGGAAGGGGCCCTTCAGCAGGACAGTGGCTTCCTGAACCCCTGCTTCACCCCGTCTTCACCAGAAAACTCTGCTTTTCTAAATTGTGATCCCATAGAAGCTTCTGCAGGAGGAAATGATTCAGCTGCTAAAGGGGGCGTCGAAATACATCAGGCTAGTTCGGCTACTTCGTGACCCAAACTAGGAGACCGAGGGCCTGCCGACAGAAAGTGACTGGTGCCAAGTCCCAAAGGGAATTAATTGCAAAGTTAGGGGGTAAACCGCCTCTCTACGGTCACCTTCCAGAGGACCGATGCCAAATGGTCAGTTTGCAGCCTGAAGGACAGATGCCAGGAGAGTAAAATGAGCGAGTCGTTCATTACAAAGGACAGCAAGGAGGCTGAGCTAGCACATTGTGAAATAAAAGTCAGAAACTAATAATTCTAGTGATGATATATGAATCTTATTTTGCTGGCTGCCGTTTTCGATATTACAAAACCCCAAACTAATTTTCTCTTCAACCTCTGTTTAGACAAAGACGTACATATCTCGAGTATCTAGCCTGATCTCAATAACTGCAATAAATATTATACGAACAGCTTAACAACTGAACAAAATGTCTTTACTCCTCCTGATCTAGCTACAATGTCTCCTGGACCCGAGAAGGGCAGAGTGACCAGGTGCTATCACTGGTTAGTTCAGATGGCCAGAGTACAGTGTGAGGAAGACGCAATACCTGTCAGGGTCTGTCAACACTTCCCTTTTCCATAGCTAACTGCTCCCTAGTCCTTGCCCAGCAGGTACGTCATTGGGCCATTGGCAGCCGGGCGCTACCTACTCATCCTTCAAGGCCAGCTCGAGCATCACTCATGCCATCTGCTCTATAGTCTCTCCACTCTGACTTCCCATAGTTGTTAGGCGCTATCATATCCACTCGGCATATATCTTCGGATACTTTGCATTGCTACTTAATTTCTTAGCATATGTGGTCTTCCCAATCCAATGATATCCTCTCTGCTGCAAAGGTGTCGCATGCTTCCTCGTCTCAACAGGGTCTGACACCCTGCCCTTGCGTACAACTGGGCCTCTTTATATAGCAGGTCTGGAGATGGTTTGCCCATGAAGCACTTGACACCTTCCATTTTAAGAGTACAGGAAACAAATCGAGATATAATGTTATCATTCATTCATGCATGCGTGCATTCAGCGAATATTTATAAAGGGACAGCATTGAATGGAAATCACACTTGACTTCTAGACAAAGGCTCAGATTTAAATCTGGCTTTATTATTTAGGAGCCGTGTGGCCTCTCTTTGTCTTAGTTTCTTTGCCTGTAAAATAGCAATAATGATAAAACTGACCTCACAGGTCATTCTAGATATGAACAGATGAGTAAAGCACGGCCCCCAACGGGAGGTCACGGAAACCCCATGGTGACATCTGGCTCAAACCCAGATCTAACAAATAAGCTTCTCGATATTTTTCACACCAGAATAAATACTCGCTACTTCTATTATGGCTGCACGATCAGAGGTGCTGAAGCCTAGGAGTGAGACGCAGATAGCGAAGACGATGGCGACATAGGTTCAGGAAATTAGAGCTGCAAGGAACTGTAGACGTGAGGTAGTTCAAGGGTCCTCATCATTTTCTTGAGGAGACAGCATAGACTGAAGACAAAGATGCCTGGGTTCGAATCCCAGCTCTGACACTTTCTAGTTGTGTGACTTGGTGTAAATGGCAACCACCTTTCACCTCGTTATCTTATAGAATGGGTATAATAAGGGCTCTGACACAATTGTGGAGTAGATTAAGTAAACTGAGATTTGAAGATTACTTGGAATGAAGTAAGCTATTTGCAAAGGATGATCTTTATTAGTTATCTTTATTATTTTATTATCACTTTTATCTTTTTATTATCTGATTTATTTTTTGTTATCTGAATTGAGACATAAGAGACATGCGACATTGTATTTGCCTAAGGTGTCCAATATCATGATTCGATATATGTAGTGTATATTGCGAAATGATCAATGATAAGTTTCGTTAACATCTATCACTGCCACAAAGTTAGAAATATTTTTCCTTGTGATGAAAACTCTTAAGACTTGCTCTCTTAGCAACTTGCTCTCTTAACAATGTAATATTGTTAATTACAATCACCAGGCTGTATATTCTACCCCCCAGGATGTATTTATCTTATAACTGGAAGCTGAGATCTTTTCGTGGCTGGGTTAAGGAGGGGTGAGGCGTATGGTAGCCGAAGAGCAAAGGATTGGAGTGAGAAGTAAAGCCTTTCTTTGGAATAGAAAGAAGATATCAAATTGAGTTTCGTCTCCTTTCTGCTGGAAATTCTGACAAATCTAGAGAAAAGGAAATGGCAAGAATGGCACAAAACTGACTCATAACTCTGCTGGAAGACTCTAGTGAGTTCTAGTAGAAACAGCCTACTCGACGGGGTCAGGGGCTCTAATCTAAGTCAGTGGGGAAACCACAGCCAACAAAGGCTGTGCACCTCGGGGCCAGGTGGGTGGGTGATGGAGCCGGAATCCACACGCACATCTTTGTACCATACCGAGCTTTGTATGCTCCATTAATCCATTCAAAGACATGCACCGGGCACCACCCCTGTGCCTATAATTGTGATCATGGGGCAAGGCACGACTGTACTCATGAAGAAGGTACAGTGTTAAGTGACGGCCATAATGAAAATCATCTTGATCTAAAAAAACCAAGGAGAACATTGACCGGACCATCTTTCTTTATTCACTTTTCGCTCTGTTTTGCACATCAGTCGGAAGAGATGCAAATGGTGGCCCGTGACGGGAGGGCAGGAGAGCAATCTCGGCTGGCCACCTCGATTTCCTGCTCTGCCATCTCCTGTGCTTCAGAGAGGGACTTTCCTAGGTGGCTGGTAACCTACATTTCTCAAACTATTAGATTCTTTGCAAACTGAAACCAGCAGAAACAGAAGAAAAGTTTTAACGCGATTCACTTAAAACAGAATCTACTTTAAAAAAAAAAAACAAAACACATGTGCAAACGTGGAAACTTTTTAGTAAGTCCGAATGCTGTACGACTGAATCTCACGCATAATTCTGTTGCCTGAGAAATGTTAGTGGCTACACAACAAGAATACCACATCCTAATGAGTAACAGAGATTACATAACAGTCGAGATAAGCAACGCCACCCACGGATTTTGTGTCAATGCTAATATTGAATTCTTGGCCACGGTGTGAGATAAAGGGGTAGGAACGCCACACGACCCAACTTCAAAACGCGACTCCCGATCACGACCCACGACCGCCATCGGTTCTCCACGCGTGTTCCTTTGACCTTTTCCTGATTGTCGGCTCTCCGTTCTGGAGGCCGCTTTTTGGTTTCATTCGCAAAGCAGAGCGTTTAACTGCATACGGAAGCCCTGGCTGAATGGGGACCTAAAGATGGCCTGTGGGCTGATGGAGCTAAGTCTCGATAGGACAGTCACATCGTCGCCTGCGTCACCCATCGCAGAGCTTCCCACGAACCGTCCCTCGGGATGTCTCATTTGACTCAGCCTTGCCGACGAGTGGGGCATCTCTTCCGGAGGGCCCGTGGGTGTTTAAAGCATGGACGCCTTAAAGCCGTGTTCTCAGACTGACCTCGGAACACTAGTTGCTCAAGATAATAATGATAATTATTATTATTGTTATAATGAAGGGGGGGTGGATTCTATAAGTAAACGGTTCAGAGAATACCATATTCTGTATTCCCACCTTAAAAGCTCAAAATGGACTATTAGCATATTAACAATGTTGAGAAGCCCCATAGTCACGATGCCTCTTTCATTTCATCTTCTGAGCAGAATCCTGCTCCCACCACCCCCGCCGCCCCGCCCGGGCCCAAACACCAATTATTGGTTCTTAAAATTGTTCTGTGACATACACAATGGGAGATTCTGTCAGAGATCACCGGTTCAATCTCTTCAACTGCTGCTTGAGGAACCTAGAAAGATAGCAACTTGCAAACGTTTTGAATGGGAAAGTTATAAACTCCCACTCCCCCAATCCCCAAGCAAAAATATCAACATTCCCTTATCTTTTTTTAAGTCGCTGATCAATTCCTTTTGGCAGAATGGATCCCACTGGTTCCACGGACCCGCTCCTAAATATAGACACTGCTCAAAATTGCTCCCCTGTGTTGGATGCAAGTGTTCCCGGATACGTTCAAGGCCGTCTCGGCTCATGCCCACGGTTCAGAGGTGCATCGTTGTTTGAACTCCTATGTGATGCCGCCATTTCAACGCCTTAGGGAGGAAGGAGAGGACTTGGCAGAGAGTCATGTCAGAGCAAGGAGTTTAGAGATCATCTCATCTCATCTCTTTATTCTGTAGCCATAATTAACTATGGCCTAATGAGAGAAGTTGACATCTCCCAGGGGACAGCCAGAGAGTGACAAAGCCAGAAGTGCAGAGCCTCTCCAGTCGCCTCTCACCCCTGCATCCCTCCATCCACCTCTCCTGGGATTACACAAGCCTGTTCCCTGAACTTCAGTCTAGAAAAGTGGGCTTAGTGGCAAAAGCACTTGCTTACCAAAGAGTTTGCAGAAGCCAACTTATTGTTAACGCTGTGTGGCTTTATTCCAAGTGCAAAGGTGAAGAGATTTCCACCTCTGACAGTTACGGAAGGATCACGGGACCGTGGAGAAACACTGGTTTCCTCACCAGCATCTCTGCACAGACCCTCCAGGTTCCAGGTGAGAATTCACCTGGAACCTGAAGGTTACAAATCTGGCCAGAGATGGAAAGAAAATCGTTGAAAGGAAAATGGAATTGAGTAGGTCAAGCTGGGAAGACTTTCAGTATAAATGTCCTAACAGCTCCCTCTCTACATATAGAATTTAGAGTTAAAATTTGATGTCTGCTATTTTTTTCACTTTGGATTTTTATTTTACGTCCATTGCACGATAAAGAAGTTCCTTCTCTCCATTCACCCCTGGGGACATTTAAATTAGACTTTATTCTTGAAAACGAGCATTTTTACTCTTAGCTATCGATTTCAGAATGCTATGAACTTTCCCTAAAAGTCATTTCCTTCAACCTTCTACATACTGAGAGAGTCTTACCCCTGCTCCAAACAAGGTCACATTTCAACAGATCTTGTGCCCTCCCGGTCCTCCCCATGCCTGACCCCTAGGAAATAAAGGCACATGTTGCGTTGAGATGGCTATTATGTATCTCCACTCATCAGAATCACGGTCGCCAGGTGGCGAGAGTACAGGATGACAAGGAAACAATCCCATCTTTCATGTCCAGCTTCTGTCGCACACGCCCCTTCGACCTGAAATCAGACCAGAAAAATCCAGTGAGAAAAGGTTTGAAAGCCTCTGCACCAAGGTGACGAGGAATCACAAAGTCCAACTGTTATCTGTCTGGCAAGAAAGGGTTCACAGGGAACCAGAAAGAACTCATGTGTTCCCTTTGCTTATCAAGCGAAATAAAATAAATTGTACTCTCCGAGTCAGTGATTCATCTGGATTGTTTAGGGCGGTTTCCCTATTTTACGTTGTCTCTAAGCTTGGCCTGGCCTTTAAAAAAAGAACTGTCATTTCTATTCAATTAACTGCTTCCCCCTCTGACTTTAAATCAAGGGCAGTGTCTGTTCAATTTAATTACTTTCCAAGTCACCTGCATGGCAAAGCAGCAGCCGCTAAAGTGAGAGAGCCATGTGGTGCTTTATGAGGTAAAAATTCGAGATAATTTAAGGCTGTTCTCCTACCCGAAAATGCAGGAAGACTGATTCCCCGCCCCCCGCCCCCCGCTGCATTTGTAACCACTTGATATGTACTATGTTCACAGGTCAAGTTTTAGCTCAACAGTTTGAAGCAAGTAAATTGGGGCGAGTGTCATTTACCCTCTGGAAAGTCTCTGGGAGGACATTTTTGAAGGGCGTGGGCCACCTCTTCTGATTACATGTGAAGAGTGATCTTCTTCCAAGAAAGTGCTTATTTTTATTATCCACGTGCCCAAGATTTTCCAGCACCAGCTGCATTAATAATTACAGCGACATTGGCGTAGTCACCATCAGAAAGCAAAAGTGTGTCAAAATTGTGAAGTCATAAGGCAAAAACTGCAGAAATACAGCACAGCCAGGACGCCAGGGCCCTGATCCTAACCAATGAGCTGTGGGGCGTTGAGCATCTTGCCTGACTTCTCAGAGTCTGTTCCCTTAGCTGCAAACGAGGGAGCTCCATTAAATTAGCCGTAGGACCTTTGCCTCTAATATTCATCAAGACTGTCAAATGACAGCAAGGTACCTCCCAGTGGCCAGTTACAATCTCACGTGGAACATCCATCCCCCGTGGAGCAGAAGAACCAACGCAAGGACAGTTTCAAGCAATAACGTAAACCTCAATTATCCGCAAAGAGAAAACTTAGGGCGCGACCAGCCAAGATGACGTTGCTCTTTTTAATTAGTGGCATCGGATGGTCCAGGAAAATTCCAGTCAAATGAAATGTTAAAACGTGAGGAATTCTACATTCGAAAGAGGGATGTGCAGGGTATAATCAGATGTTCTAGGATTTAATGTCTTCTGTGGTTAAATATTTTCGTTCATGTACGATGCACACTTTGCACAAACAATCTATATGGAGACTTTTTTGTTCTGTGGACACTACACAACTACTTGATAGTACAGAAAGCAAGTGAAGATCAAAGGAGTATCCACACTTGTTTACTAGAAAGTTCTCTTTTGCACTCTCAGAGCCAAAGACATTGGATTCTCCAGTCAACTGCAAATTAACAGTGGGTCTTCAGATCACACATTAGATCTTTTCTCTTTGTTTCTATAAGATCCATCTACCCAAGCTGACGCTGACCATCAGACAGTATGATTTAATTAACTGTGGTTCCAGGTGAATTCCAGGTAGCAGGAAGCGGGAGAATACTACTTTAGCTATGACAACTTTTAAAACCCACCTGAATTGCTAAAATTATATTATCTGAGACCTTAGAAAGCCGTAGAAGAAAAGAGGACACGATGAACTCGACCAAAGATAAGCAAGCTTTTCCAAGATGAGTAGGCAGCCACTGGCTGTTTTCTCTCCCAAAAGGGTTTACCAATTCTAACTGCAAGATGAGGCTTGAGGTTGGCCTGAGTACAAGGACATTACCACGGGAAAGAAAAACTACCAAAGCTTTTGGACATTGTGTGAGACTGGGACGATAATTTGGAAACCTCATAATCCCTAAGTGCACAAAGGCCATGTTCCCCTGTGGAGTCCAGGAGTACTTGGTAGGTGAGGGAGCATCTCGGAGACAGCAGACTGAAATAGACTGCAGTGTCACAGTAGCGGGGAGATGAAGCCAATCTCGAGGAGCAGCATCTGCTGAAGGCATCTCCTCCTTAAGGCATCTGCCAAATTTGGAAGAAGCTTGGGGCTGGAGACTAGAGAGCAAAGTTCAAAACTGCCAAAAGCCAGCCTGACTGCCCTTTGACCTTTGCAGGTGGAAATGGGGGAGGCAGGGACCTGCTATGCCAAGAGTCGAAAAGCAAAAAAGAATCTATTATGACACTCTGAAATGTTTGAAACTACAGATAGACTGAATTCGACTTAATCCCCATCCCTGATTCAATCAACCAAAGGGCAAATCTTCTCTGAGTCCAAGTAATTTAAACTCTAATCTCTACTATTTTCTCGTGCATAGTGTCTAGCATAAAATGAAAAGTTACGAGACATGAGAAGAAGCAGGAAACAAAAAACAGCCATTTGGAGCAAACAGAGAGACGAGCTACATGTTGGCATTAGCGGACAAGGTCTTAAAATAACTATTATTAACATGGTAAAGGAAATAAAGAGAAAAGTGGACAAATGATTAAAATATGGAGTATTTTAAGAGAATTGAAATCTATGAAAAGAATTAAAAGACACTCTAAAACTGAAAATTTAAATATCTCAAAGTAAGAATGCATTAGATGGGTTTAACATCAGACTGAAGAGAGAGAAGCCAAGATTAATGAACTCAAAAACAGGTAAACTTTAAAATATTTAGAATGAAATACACAGAGGAAAAAGGAACAGAACAGAAAAGACCCATTAGACATACCCAAATTATCTAACAAACGTATAATTGCAATCCCAGGAGAGGAGCGTATGGGGAAGAAGCAATATTTGAGCAACATGGCTGAGAATTTCCTAAAACTGGTGAAAGATGTCAATCCACAGATTCAAAAAGCTCAACAAATTCCAAGAAGGAGAAATATAAAGAAAGCCACACCAGATTTAACTGATCTGAGGTTAAGACCTCAGCACCGATATTTGCGCTAAGAATCACTCGTCTAAAGAATGCCGTATTAAAAAAGAATGTACAGTTTGCTTAAAAATTTTTCTATGTTTTCAAGGAATCATTAAAAAAAGCAAGTTCTAGCCTCTTTTTCCTCAAAATGTCCCCTAATAAAGAATCGAGGAGCACATTCACAGCTCAACTATCATTTCTGTAACTCAATCGCACAGTTTTCAACTGATGGCATTAATACCTGCTTTCCCCATAATCTAGTGAGCACCACAGAAAGGAAAATGAGATGGTATAGATTCAGTGTGGCCAAGAATCTTTCTGAATGAAAAAAAAAAAAAGCATCAGTCAGGAAGCCGTTACAGGAAAGAATACAAAACTGCTTCAAATGTCGCTCTCTGCCTCGATCCTTTAGGAGAATCGAGAGAGAAGACACGGGGATAAGTTATAAAATGTCTAACCACTATGCTGGACACCTGACTCTAATACAAAATAATATCGAATGCCAACT
>NW_011888830.1:5549242-5551992 GCF_000151845.1 Pteropus vampyrus
GATTAAAATATGGAGTATTTTAAGAGAATTGAAATCTATGAAAAGAATTAAAAGACACTCTAAAACTGAAAATTTAAATATCTCAAAGTAAGAATGCATTAGATGGGTTTAACATCAGACTGAAGAGAGAGAAGCCAAGATTAATGAACTCAAAAACAGGTAAACTTTAAAATATTTAGAATGAAATACACAGAGGAAAAAGGAACAGAACAGAAAAGACCCATTAGACATACCCAAATTATCTAACAAACGTATAATTGCAATCCCAGGAGAGGAGCGTATGGGGAAGAAGCAATATTTGAGCAACATGGCTGAGAATTTCCTAAAACTGGTGAAAGATGTCAATCCACAGATTCAAAAAGCTCAACAAATTCCAAGAAGGAGAAATATAAAGAAAGCCACACCAGATTTAACTGATCTGAGGTTAAGACCTCAGCACCGATATTTGCGCTAAGAATCACTCGTCTAAAGAATGCCGTATTAAAAAAGAATGTACAGTTTGCTTAAAAATTTTTCTATGTTTTCAAGGAATCATTAAAAAAAGCAAGTTCTAGCCTCTTTTTCCTCAAAATGTCCCCTAATAAAGAATCGAGGAGCACATTCACAGCTCAACTATCATTTCTGTAACTCAATCGCACAGTTTTCAACTGATGGCATTAATACCTGCTTTCCCCATAATCTAGTGAGCACCACAGAAAGGAAAATGAGATGGTATAGATTCAGTGTGGCCAAGAATCTTTCTGAATGAAAAAAAAAAAAAGCATCAGTCAGGAAGCCGTTACAGGAAAGAATACAAAACTGCTTCAAATGTCGCTCTCTGCCTCGATCCTTTAGGAGAATCGAGAGAGAAGACACGGGGATAAGTTATAAAATGTCTAACCACTATGCTGGACACCTGACTCTAATACAAAATAATATTGAATGCCAACTCTAATTGAAAAATAAAAATAAAAATAAAAATAAAAAAGAGAGAGAGAAGACAATGAGAGATCGAAAGACGGTAGACTTTTATCTCTTATGAAGATACCCCAAAGTCAAACTAACTATGGGTAATTGATTCATTAGCTGGAAGAGCCAAAACGAAGACAGACGAAGGCTAGGAAGCAGACGACAAATCTCCGTGGGGCTTCAGACACCAGGTTTGTCTGCTGGTGTCTGTTCCCAGAAAAAGAATTCAGAGTGGAGAGAGAAAGGATTGTTCTGGTCAAGTCTGAAGATGAGATTAAACCCTGACTGATGATGCTTCGTGGCTGATGAGAACACGACAGTTTACGGAATCGTTATACAGTATGAGTGTATGTATTTTTTACAGAAGAAATAGAAATTGTCACATTAAATGTGGACTATCCCAGACCTTAGAGCCACCAGGAGAATCTCTACAAAACAGGAGTGCGTGACTAAAAGCATCTCTGCGTTCTGGCGGCCGGCTAACTTTGTCATAGTCAAAAGCTCCCCCGAATACTGAATTTCCCTAAATTTATAAAAGTGGCTAGAACAAAGGTCAGAGTTGTTGCCCTTATGGTGACCGAATTTGAATGTGTAAAGGATGAATCAGCACAAGAGAGACAGAGCGAAGTAGAAACTATTCACCAAGTTGACCAGCAAGCTCCTTGCCACCCAGCCTGTCCCTACCCATTGTACGTGTCCCAGTGGAGATGCAGGCTCCCGGGGCAGCCAGCCTGGACTCTAACCTAATTCTGCTAATTCTCGTGCGAAACAGCTCTGCTTCCGAGCTGCCCTCATGTTCTACACGGTCTCGACAGGAGCTACCAAATTTCTCATCCATTTTTCATAGTGCATCCCATCCATGTGACAAAAGAATTTGCTGTTGACTTCGGGTTTTGTTATATTCTCCCTCCCACGATTTGTCATCTATTTTTCCTGACTTTTAAATATCACTTCAGCTGATGCGCCTACTACATGAAACCGGTCGATTCTGCCGAGGTTCTGTTTTTGCTGTTTACCCTGCCAGAAACCTCAGGATTATCTCATTTAATCCTGTCCTTGGGACCACAACTTTACTTTTCCCTGCGGAATTCTTAGAGTGACTCAAAGTTTGCTGGTGCCCCTGATCTGTGTAAGGCTTTTAGACTCCTTTGTCCTCAGCACCAATGTTCACATTCCTCTGTCGCCCGGTCCCTTTTTACATACATACTGGTTCAAATCATTTATCCGTAGATTAATTCAAAAGCCTCTAAACATCGAGTTGGAGTCCCAAGGTTTTTGCTGCTCTTTATCATTTTTTTTTCCTGTTACCACTCACTGCAAAATGAAATCGGCATAAATTCCTTATAATGTATTTCCTTTATTTCTCATCTTACCGCAGAAAGCTGGCCTCAACCTGGATGCTAGCTGCCACACGATTATAGACATCGAAGAAGTTTATCTTTTGAAAGAAGAATTATTGTTTTTGACCCATCATGTTTTCCTATCAGCCAAGACACGGTACGAAACTTCTAATAAGACTTTATCTGAGAAATACCTGTTTACATATCAATCTTCACTCCTAGGTGTGACAGGTACCTGGCCTGGGTCCCCGCTGGATGAATGGATGCAGGAGTCTGAGGCAACGCCCCCACTGCAGTCGCTGAGTGTCATGTGACCGCGAAGTGGACACTTGACCTTTGAGTGCCTCTATGATCTATGATCTTTGTCCCTTACATTTATGGGTTGATTGGTTTGTTTTCAAACTATAGAGGTGTCAAGAGCTCCTTAGTCTAAGCATTATATAAAACCGAGGAATCTGTAAG
>NW_011888830.1:5552962-5560245 GCF_000151845.1 Pteropus vampyrus
AACCTGGATGCTAGCTGCCACACGATTATAGACATCGAAGAAGTTTATCTTTTGAAAGAAGAATTATTGTTTTTGACCCATCATGTTTTCCTATCGGCCAAGACACGGTACGAAACTTCTAATAAGACTTTATCTGAGAAATACCTGTTTACATATCAATCTTCACTCCTAGGTGTGACAGGTACCTGGTCTGGGTCCCCGCTGGATGAATGGATGCAGGAGTCTGAGGCAACACGCCCACTGCAGTCGCTGAGTGTCATGTGACCGCGAAGTGGACACTTGACCTTTGAGTGCCTCGGGGTCATCTTATGATCTTTGTCCCTTACATTTATGGGTTGATTGGTTTGTTTTCAAGCTATAGAGGTGTCAAGAGCTCCTTAGTCTAAGCATTATATAAAACCGAGGAATCTGTAAGAGAGAAAGAAAGTTTGCTTTTTGATTAAAATGTTGAATAATCACTTTTCTCTCGACAGACGTTTTCTCTGCAGAAGAGCAGAAAGTTTGCTTTTTGATTAAAAAAATCGAATAAAGGGAACCTTGAATTTCTTCAGGGAGACGAGCGGCACCATATAGACATAGTATATGTTACACAGACTTATATCTGCTGCTGTAGACACATGCGTGGGTGGCAGCCCTCTCTGAAGGTGCACAGTGTCGCTTTCTGCCCTCGGGAGAGGGGAAATCAGAAGTCAGCATTGCCGCTCCACGCGGGCGATCAACCAGTATGTGGAGGGTCCTCGCGACCCGCGTCTGCGACAAACCACGACCCCCTGAAGTACAGTTCCCCCTTCCTGATTGATGCTAAAGGCTTCTGGCCTTCCCAGCCTTCCCTGGACCAAATTCACGCAAATGTGTAAGCAGCTCTCTCCAGAAGGGCTCAGCTGACTGCGGTGCCAGGACAGTCGTGCAGCTTGTACATTGCACAAGGCAGCCGACCCAGGGGGAGGTGCGGGCTGGGATCCAGCTCGCGGTTGGCTTGCCAGCCCTGAGCCCTGGCACTGGCTCGTGTCCAGGTGGAAGAAGGGGTGCCTTTCCCTTCACACAAAGGCGCGGTCTGCTTGCCAACCCCCGTACCTGTAGGCCCAAGGATATCCAGCGGTGGCACACACGAAAGTCCAGCCCAGGCTAGTGGGAGCCCTGGACGATTGTCCAGAGTGTGTGCACACGTACGCATGTATGTGCATTATAGTCACACGCGCATGTAGCTATAAGTGTGCCACCAACGGGCAAAGTGCCTGGCCTGGCTGCTCCATTTCTTTGCATGACGTGAAAAGTGCAGCATGACCTCCTTGGCATTTTCTTAGGCCTCCCACTCGAATGCTCTCCAGGTCGTCAGAGGATATTCATTCCCTAACACCCCCTTCTCTTTCTCTCCTCTTAAGCCCACCCCATAAGATCACCTCCTAGCCTCCTCCTCGACGTCCCAATCCTCCCTAAACAGTGATAAAGTACCACGATTCTCCCTCCTTACCTTGGCATATTCCTAAATCACAGACATTTGCTGAATGCCAGGGTGTTTCTTAGTTACTCGTTAGTTATGAATTCCTCGAAACACAGCAGTTTAAAACAATGAACACTTTTCTCTCAACAGACATTTTCTCTGCAGGTGCAGAATCCAGAAATGGCTTAGCCGGGTCACTCCTAAGGCTGCAGACGAGCTGCGAGCCAGGGCTGCAGTCACGTGACTGGGTTTGGCAGAGACCGCCCAGCTCACCGTGTGGCTACTCTAAGCTCCTCTTTGGCTGCTGGTCGGAGGCCTTAGCTGCTCACTGCAAAGGTTCCTCCCAAAGCCTGTGATCCTAGAAAGACAGAGAGTCAGTGAGTGGGAGAGCGCCCAAGACAGAAGCTGTAGTCTTTCATAACCTGATCTCAGAAGCGATACATCACTTCTACCAAACACTGCTGGTCACACAGACCAACCCTGAAACAATGTGAGTGAGTAGGAAACTACACCGGGGTGTCACTACCGGGTGGCAGGGACAACCGGGGGCCATCGTGAAGGCTGGCTCCTCCAGATGCAATCCTTTGCTCAATGCTACTACTAACTCCGTAGAGGAAGCGTGGTCCACCCATCATCCACTGAGATGTCCCAGATCCCATTTTTGTTCTTATTTTGAAGGTGAGGGAATTAAGCCTTGGACAGATTAAGCAATTCACCTACAGTCACAAAACTAATAACAAATAGATTCCTTTTGTCCTTTCTCCGACATAAATTCTTACTCTTTCATGTTTATAGTATTCTTTTCTGCCCTCCAGCTCATCCTTTATGCATTTATTGGAGTTATCTTCCTTCTCAAATATCTTTCAACTCAATAGAGGATCGAATCTCCCCATAACAGCACTGAAAGCCTACAGGTTTGCTGCCATCTACTTACGGTGGTTAATTTTATGTGTCAACTTGGCTGGGCCACGGCGCCCAAATATTTGGCTAAATATTATTCTGGATGTTCTGTGAGGGTGTTTTGGGATGAGATTAATGTATAAATTAGTGGAGCTTGAGTAAAACAGATTGCTCTACCTCTCATGGGTGGGCCTCATCCAATCAGTTGAAGGCTTGACTAGACCAAAAGGTTGGCCTCTCGGAACAAGAGGAAATTCTCCAGCAGACAGCCTTCAGACTTCATCTGTGACATCGACTCGTCCTGGTCCACCAGCGGACGGCTCACATTGAAGCTCTTTCCTGAGTCTCCAGCCGGCCGGCCTCCTCCATTGGATTTTGGGCTCACCAAGTTTCTACAATTACGTGAGCCGATTCCTCCAAATAAATCTCTCTTCCTTCTTCTCTCTGTCCCGCCCCAGTCTCCAGTACAGTGCTTTGCTTGCTAGGACTCAAAGAAATGAACTGAATTCTTCATCTGTTTTCAAAAGATGTCCATATTTTATCACATCTCACTATATCCAAGGCAAAGGAAGAAATATATGTATATATATAAACCGAGACTGATATGCTAATAAATATTTTTAAAATAATAGAATAAAAGCTCTAGGAAAGGGACAATATTCTACCTCACCACTATTTAAAAACAAAATGACACATCCTCTGGAAACCTGGTGTGCTGGTCATCGAAAATGACCCTCCTGTTAAAAACAGCTAAAAATCTGGGGGAAAATAAACATAATCTCCTTAAAAGCATCAACGAGCTGGCAAAAATGTGAACAATAACCAGGCCAGGGACTGAGCGAAGTAGGACTCACAGAGAGGCAAGAGGAACAATGAGCCTCGCTTTTGCCCTAAGGGTAAACTCGACTTTGGCTTTGTTTTTTTTTTTTTTAAAGTGATGTGCTAGTTTTATTTAAAACTCAAAACTTACAGTGTGCCAGAAATGATATTCTTTGCAACCATGTAAAATCGCAATGTGAAATTTTGTAATGTTAACTTTCAAATGTGTGAAGGAGTACATAGCTTTTCCAAATCCTTTTGAGGGTTACGCAAACAAAAATATGAAGCACTTTGGATAAGGGGCATCATGGGAGCGAGGGTGATGAGGAAGTCGGTAATTTTTTTCCTTAAAAACTAGTATTTCCAGTTACAATACCTGGAAAGTTGACCTCATTGGATATTTTTAAGCTTCTCAGCAATATTTCGACAAAAAAGATATCGTCAAACTTTAATTCGATGCCCAAAAATACCAACGCTTTTTTTTTTTCTAAAAACGCTTAACTTTTACATTCATGTTCTTCTTTTCAGAAACTTTGTCAATGCCAGCTTAGTTTTATTTCCTGTATTATAATGCGTTCTCTCTTTCCGCCTGAGATCACTTTCCTTCTTCCTGCAGAATGTCCTTTAAATTTTCTTTAGCAGGGTCTGCTGCTGGCCAGCTCTCTGTTTCTGCCTTCTTCCTGTTGAGCCTGTTTTCACCTGGATAGAGGGGGTAGAAGATAAAGACCAAGGCAAAAACAGAAACTCTGAACTCCAAAAGAGAACCCATTATAATGTAGGAAACCAAAACTAAGCTGCATTAAAAAAAAATCATTATAATGCCTCGAGCTATTAAAAAATATAAGGAATTTTATTTATATGTGGAATCTAAAAAAACAAAAATGAACAGAGACAAAGAGAACAGAAACGGGGTGGGGGGGGCCACAAAATGGGTGAAGATGGTCAACGTGTATACGTTTCCAGGGGTAAATAAATAAGTCCTGTGATGTACAGCTGTGCATGTGACTATAGTTAATAATACCGTAATGCACATTTGAAAGTTGCCAAGAAAGTAGGTCTTAAAAGTTCATATCATGGGAAAAAAAATTCTATAACTATATACGGTGAGTCCTAACTAGATTTTTGGTGGAGATCATTTCACAATCTATACAAACACTGAATCATTGTATTGTCCAACCAAAATGAATATAATGTTATGTCAGTCATACCTCAATAAAAAAAAGAAAAAGATAACATTAAAATACAGAACAATGATATCGTATGAATTGGGAGAAATAGAGTTGGAGTTACTGCGTTCTAAGATTCTTGTATTTTTGAGAGGAAAACAAAGATATCAACTAACTTAGACATTGTTAAATTAATAAGCTTGTTTTAATTTCCAGGCTAGTGACTAAAGAGACATAAAGTATACGACTTCAAAACTAGTAGAGGAAAACAAAGCAGAATGGGAAAATAAATTACCAATCAATTCAAAGAAGTCAATAATGGACAGAAACACATGAAAGATTTAAACCCAAATACATCAGTAATTACATTAATGGTAAACAGACTAATGTTTCCAGTTAAACACAAAGATTGATACACTTTATAAAACAAAGTGAAATCCAGCCATAAGCTGTTTTTAAGCAATACATCTAAAACAAAATACAGAATGATTGAAAAGGAAAGAATGGAAAAGAATACAAATTTAAATATTGACCAAAAGCCAAGGGGATATAAGCTATGTTAATATCAAATATTTATTTTTAAAAAGGGTCACTTCATAAAATGAGACAGTGAAGTCGCAAACAAGATAGAACAATGGTATATCTATTTGTACCTCATAACATAGGCTTAAAATACATAATGCGAAAAACTGACAAAACTATAACAAGTAATAAACTAATCTAGAATCATAGCGGAAGAGTTTTCGCACAACTCATTCAATAACTGATACAGCAAGCAAATAAAAAATGAGAAAGAATATAAACTTTGAGCAACATGAGCAATAAACTTTATCTAATGACATATCTATATAGGACATTTCACCAATTTGTGTAGGATACAAGTTCTTTTCAAGTTTTTATAAAATTTGACCATATACTGAGCTATAAAGCAAGTTTCAACCAATTTCAAAATTTATCATGTTATCTCATCAGAATGTAATTAACTGTAAATTAAAAACAAAAAGATAAGTAGAAAACCCCTAGGTATTTAGAAATTTAAAAATGTACCCTTCACAATAGCCTTTTCCAGGTTTATTAAATACCTAAATGTAAAAGGCAAAATTTTACAACTTTTGGAAGAAAAATACTTTAATGACCCAAGGTATTTTTTATATTTTTTATATTTATATTTATATTTATATTTATATTTTTTAAAAAACAAGATATATAAAGGTAAACCGTAAAGTAAGCGATTGTTAAATTCAACCACAGTAAAATCAAGACTTCTGGTTCGTCAAAAGATACCAGAAAGAATGAAAAGACAAGGGAAGAGTTCTTTGAAATATCAATAACGGGCTAGCATCCAGGGAATGTAAAGAACTCCTGTGGATCAATAAGCAAAAGATAGATAAACAATCCATTTGAAAAATGGGCAAAGACGGGACAAAAAGGTATCTAAATTGTCAATAAACATCAAAAAGAAGCTCAACCTCGTTAGTCATCGGGGAAATGCATATTAAAACCAGACTGGCAAAAATGGTTCAGGTCTGAAAATACCAAATGTCGACAGTGACCCAAAGCAATAGAAATCTCATACGCTAGCAGAGGGACTGTAAATATGTACGACCGCTTTAGAAAAATATTGCTTGGCAGTACCTAGCCGAGGCAGAATCCGTACGCCACGTGACCCAGGAATTCTTCTTCTAAGTATGTACCTTAGAGAAGCCTGTGCGTGTGTTCTAGAAGCATGCCTAAGAATGTTTGCAGCAGCATTGTTCGTATAGCAAAAATCTGGAAATAATCCAAATGCACACTAGCACAGGTAAATCAGTTATCATATGGTCACACCACAGAATAACCTACAGCACACGCTCTGTCTAGCCACTGACGTCACTTCAGTATTTACAACCACCTCGTCAGTCCCTCAGCTGACGAGCATATTCGAGTGCCAAAAAGATGCGAAATGTCATCTGGCTCTCAGGTGACCCTGGACAGTTCCAAACCCGTCCTGAAACAAATCGTTGGAAGTTTTCAGAGCCAGGACATTATGGCAATGTGACTTTTCACAAGAACAAGCCATGAAAGGGAAGTGGCGAAATCTCCCATTTTTCCTTGATTTAATAACCAGACACAATCAAAGAAAGTTTAAAGGACATGTCGATAGGTAGCAAACAGGACTGCCATTGTTGGTACCATTCCATGTACGTGGAGCGTTCAGAAATTACTAGAATCTGGATCATCGAGACATGAAGTCTATGAACTGGACCAGGGGTCAGCAAAATTCTTTGTGTGCAGGGCCAGAGGGTAAAAACGATGGCCTTGCTTTATAATTATGCAAAGATCCCTATGGTAATTACGAAAATGACGTGCACGGTTGTGTCCTAATAAAGCTTTGTTCATAAATACTGAAGATCTAATTTCATATAATTTTCTTATGTGTCATGAAATAGTATTGTGCCTTTTAATTTTTTCTTGACCATTGAAAAATACAGAAACATTCTGAGCTCACAGGCTGTACAAAAACACATGACAGGATGGCTTTACACACGGGCGTTTCTCTGCTGACCAGCCATTACGTAAGCTTTCCTATTGCCTTCGATAGCAAAGCCCCGCTGGTCTTGGCCAGTTGTTTCATATGCTAGAAGATGGTATATTCCACCCCAAATCATCTTGCTTAGCTAACGCGGGATGCCTTTAACACTTTAAATAGTGGAAACGAGATATGTAAAAACACTGAGAGATAATACAGAACAAAAACAGAGAAGAAAGGCCCGGATCGAAATCCCAGTGCTGCTTCTAATAGGCTGCGTGACCTTGGGCGTAATAACTCAAACCTCTTTCATTTCCTCATCTATAAAAATGGAAATAATAATACATACACAGGCATTTGTTATTTGCAGTTATGGATTCTTCTACCCTTGAACTTCGAAACCCATTCTTTTAAAATTAACTACATCCTGCTTTACTTTCCTGTCCCC
>NW_011888830.1:5560295-5565779 GCF_000151845.1 Pteropus vampyrus
TACAGCACACGCTCTGTCTAGCCACTGACGTCACTTCAGTATTTACAACCACCTCGTCAGTCCCTCAGCTGACGAGCATATTCGAGTGCCAAAAAGATGCGAAATGTCATCTGGCTCTCAGGTGACCCTGGACAGTTCCAAACCCGTCCTGAAACAAATCTTTGGAAGTTTTCAGAGCCAGGACATTATGGCAATGTGACTTTTCACAAGAACAAGCCCTGAAAGGGAAGTGGCGAAATCTCCCATTTTTCCTTGATTTAATAACCAAACACAATCAAAGAAAGTTTAAAGGACATGTCGATAGGTAGCAAACAGGACTGCCATTGTTGGTACCATTCCATGTACGTGGAGCGTTCAGAAATTACTAGAATCTGGATCATCGAGACATGAAGTCTATGACCTGGACCAGGGGTCAGCAAAATTCTTTGTGTGCAGGGCCAGAGGGTAAAAACGATGGCCTTGCTTTATAATTATGCAAAGATCCCTATGGTAATTACGAAAATGACGTGCACGGTTGTGTCCTAATAAAGCTTTGTTCATAAATACTGAAGATCTAATTTCATATAATTTTCTTATGTGTCATGAAATAGTATTGTGCCTTTTAATTTTTTCTTGACCATTGAAAAATACAGAAACATTCTGAGCTCACAGGCTGTACAAAAACACATGACAGGATGGCTTTACACACGGGCGTTTCTCTGCTGACCAGCCATTACGTAAGCTTTCCTATTGCCTTCGATAGCAAAGCCCCGCTGGTCTTGGCCAGTTGTTTCATATGCTAGAAGATGGTATATTCCACCCCAAATCATCTTGCTTAGCTAACGCGGGATGCCTTTAACACTTTAAATAGTGGAAACGAGATATGTAAAAACACTGAGAGATAATACAGAACAAAAACAGAGAAGAAAGGCCCGGATCGAAATCCCAGTGCTGCTTCTAATAGGCTGCGTGACCTTGGGCGTAATAACTCAAACCTCTTTCATTTCCTCATCTATAAAAATGGAAATAATAATACATACACAGGCATTTGTTATTTGCAGTTATGGATTCTTCTACCCTTGAACTTCGAAACCCATTCTTTTAAAATTAACTACATCCTGCTTTACTTTCCTGTCCCCGATTTATGTTTCTCCAATGTTCCACTCAGTTATTCTTTTATGCAAAAGCTTGTGAGAGTTCAGCAGGGCACTAATACTCACATTTCTTAATGCCCTTGGCATTTTGGTTATGGGACTCGAAAGGTCACCTCCCATTTTTGGCATAACTGTGCAGCTCTACGGTCCCCTGTCTGCTAAATCAGAGCGACGAGAAGGAACGCAGTTTAGCAATAGGTACCGATCGCCTTAAAATACTCTTAAAAGTAGTTTGACCCGGTACTTTTGCTTTGAGGAATCTATCCCAAAGTAACCATCTGAAATATAAACCAAGATTTATGCACAGAGACCACCACCAAGGCATAACAATATAGGATAATAACAATAACATAATAACAACGAAAGGGACTTTGAGGAAATTCTTCATTTCTTTTGGAAGAAATATATATATATGTATATATCTGTAACTCTTTATGTGCTTCCCATGGGATTACGTATATAATGTATCTCACGTATTATGTATATTACATTGTGCATAAAATCGCATGAATGAGACCGCCTAAAGCATGGCTTCTATTTTAACACTAATATTTGCGCTGTCTAGAACTTCGGCATCATAGACAACCAGTATAATGGCGGAGTCCACGGACCCTACATCATTACATTTATTGAGACGTTCATCTGACTCTTGGTGAAACTGAACCTGTGATACAAGAAGGTGCTTTATTTATGAAGAGTGTCTTGTCATAAGTTATAACATTTCTCTCAAGATTTCTTTGACCACCTCAGCCATAAAGGACAGAGTACCAGATTTTATTCCACCATCCCCACATCGTTAGGTCATTGGGCCACGCCAAACACAGGACTTCTCTGAGAACCATGCGGTCTCCTCACATGATGCACTAGCCTGAATTTAATTGGACAACACCAAAGCCACATTTGGAAGTTCAAAGACAGCCTTTCTCACTCTACATGACCTGAGTTTTGCAAATCAAGAGCACTCACTGTTACGCTGCTGTCCCATGATGGATTTAGAAGGCCTGATGTTCAAAGTCAAGGCCGAGCGAAACCATCTTTATTTGTCTACGTTATATCTATCATCCCTGAAAGCAACAGAGGTCCGTATTTCGACAGGTGGAGCTGTGGGGAAGTGGGAAAACTTAGGAGGTAACTAGGAATGAAAACACATTGATCTAATATTTTCAAAACCGTGACTTGTACTACCCCGCGGAAATCTACCTCTTCACTTAGCAGTCGTGAGGGCTGCGTGAAATGATGTCCCATGCCCAGCAGGTGTCCAATCTCACAGGATGCATCAGTAGACATTAGCAAGGAGGTGGAGAAGGTGAGGGAGTCAGCCGCTGAGGTATCGGAGCGTTGCAGAGAGAAGGTACACAAGTGCCAGCGCTCATGGCTAAGAAAGAGCACAGAGGCCAAAGTGTGTCTTTGGCAAGTTCAAAGCAACGAGTGGGTCAGGTCTCTTCGCCGTGACGGGAGGGTTCTGGCCGGAAATCCTCGGAAGGTTTTGAGTAGAAGAGATTTTAAAAGGGCCACGCTTTTGGCTGTCGTCTTGAGACTGGAGTAGGAGAGCAAATGTGGAAGCAGAGGACCAGGTAGAGGCCAGCTGGCAATAATCCCGGTGAGAGGTGTCGAAGGTCAGATGATTTGGGGCCTCAGAAACAAAAATGGTAGTTACCATGAACTAAGATGGCAAGGCTGTGCCGGGAGTAGGTTGGGAGAGGAGACCATTTGAAATCCGGTTTTTAGGCACGTTACATTGGGGAAGCCAAGTGGAAATGTCAGGTGAACAGGCAGACGAGTGACCTGGAGTTCGGAAGGGAGGTGCAGGTGGAACACGCATCCAATCGGGCATTGTCAGTTCCAGAATCCGTGTTTCAATTCAGGAGACAAGACGATGGCACGAAAGGGGACAGATGAAGAACATGAGAGGCCCGAGGGAGGGGCCGGAGGGCACCCTGACAAAGAGCAGTCGGGGGGATGAAGCAGCAGCCCCAAAGACTGGGAGTGAGCAGCCCGTGGCAAGAAGAAACCAACCAAGTACGCCGTGCAAAAAGTTAAAAGGAGTCTTTCGAGCTGCGACCTCCTGCATCGAAAACTGCGGATAGCTCAACAGCGGCGAAAATATCTTCACGACAGCAGCGGAGTCGTTGACCGAAGCCGAGCATCGAATATAAAATCCTAAATCTAGGCTGTTATATTCTTGATGTTGAACTTTATCGTTCCCGTTCTCATACTCGAGGATTCAATAAAGGCCACTCTCTGTAAATCTTGGTTCGATTTTTAAATATGTTCACTATCTCTTCAAATACCTAGAGTGATTAATAAGAAACAAAGATGAGGTGCTGAGAGCCACTGAGATCCAGATGGGATTTAAAGACTGCGAAGTAAGCAGACGAGAAAGGACGCTCCGAACCACTCGCTGAAGAACACGTCCTCCCTACTCACCTGTTTGGCAGCCAATTGGTGGCGAACTTCTGTTCCTTCGGGAAAACGTCAACAGCGCATTTTAGCAGGACTGCTTTTTAAAGTGACAATACCTATCGCTTCAGGAAGACATTATTTTTAGAAATGCCCAGGGCATCGAACCATCTCCCTCCTTCTGTGCCCAAGTTCCTCCTTCTGTCTTTGGCAAGTTCTTTCCCAGACCGGCTTATGCCACCTTGACAAAAATATTCCATTACCTTTAGGTGACCTTTCCCTGAGACTTGGAAATGGAGTGTTTCAGTGACAGGTCAGGCACTGGATGACTTTACTGGTGCTCTCTGAAAGACAAGGCTGATGAATAGCATTTGAACCCTGTTTCCCTAATCCTTCAGGCAGAATTAGAGGCTCTCTGTGGGGGAAAGCGTGAGTGATTCATGATGCCTGCTCCATCCAGCACAGTCGCACATCATATAAATACAAATTGACAGTTCGCACACACTGGCCTCATCATGGTATTTTCTTAAAATCCTCTCAAGTGCACTCCCAATGGCGGCCGTGGGGACAGCTCTCTGGTTAAGGTTAGCAAACAAAGAGGCACCAGCTTGTCATCTCCAGCCCCCAGACTTAAAAGAACACAGGGGTCTTTTGAACACTCAGCTCTGTTTTCGTGTCCCTTGGCATTTAATGGCCATTGGGTTGGGCAACTGGTTTGTTAGTTGGTTGTGAAGATAGTCCTTTAACAAACAAACAAATGAAAAGGCAGTTAACTGGGACCTGTGGATAACCTCTTCGGCTGTCCTAAAGTTTCAAAGATGGAACCAAAAAAAAAAAAAAATGAGCCTAGGAAATTGTAATTGAGGAGGGGAAATCCTGGGCTATTACTAACCTGCTGAGAGAGAGTTTGAGACACTTGGGAACGCTATAAAGCCCTAATCGTTGACGATGTGAAGGGAAAAACTCACACAGAGACCCCCAAGAAAACATTTAATTCCGTTATCTTCCCAAAGGAATCCTGGTAGATAATAAAACTCCGATAGGCAGGTATCAATCAATGGTTCTTGACGTCCATCGTGTTTTCAACACTGGCAACCCCAGTGCCTCGAAGAAAATGTCAAGAACAGAAACACCACTCACTTAGAGCGATGTCAAAGTCATCCACGCAGTAGCATCCTGGCTGCTAACCCTGGGCTCAGGAGGGAAAGCAAATATGAAGCAGGATTTGGAAAAGAGTGGAATTCGTGTAAATAAAAGCAGAACCAACTCGGAACCGCCTCGATGCTGGCTCTTAACACAGGCTGCTTTGGTGGGTAAACGCGGTGTGAAATAATCTTTTTAATGGTCACGGGCAGACTTGATTTCCTTTGTGTGTAAGCCCGTTATGTGTTTACTTGAAAGAGCTCCCTTCTCCTTTCTGGCTTTCTCTGACATTCGCCCTAATGCTCCCCCTTTTCTTGTCGGATCATGAAGCAGCACCTTTTGGAGATGAGGGTGGAAAGAACGTGCCACCCAAGCAGACAGAAAGCTGGCACGACTCCAGCAAAGGCTTCTGGGAGGGAAGCTGCTTTCTTCAGGTCACCTGTTTGTATGCTTCGTGCAGGAGGACAGGTACGATATTATTTTATTACTGTTCTTAATTGGTAACCAATTCCCTTTACCATTTGGATCACCCCTTTGCCTCATACACCTTACCTTGAAGTTTAGAAGGCAGAACAAAAAAATCAAGGCTACAGATTAAGTAGGAAAGGATGAGCTACTAATTAAATGCTGAGGGAGACACAGACTCTCAAGAGCACTCATAAAGCCCATTGAGGCTCTGCAGTGTGCTCACTGCTTTCTGACAGGCACACAAACAACCTCCGTAGAGACTCTCATCATCGAGGTGCCATTTGCTTATGGCCTGACTGGTCTGAAGGTACAAATGCCCAGTCATCGGTTATAGTAACTA
>NW_011888830.1:5566219-5573548 GCF_000151845.1 Pteropus vampyrus
AGACTTGATTTCCTTTGTGTGTAAGCCCGTTATGTGTTTACTTGAAAGAGTTCCCTTCTCCTTTCTGGCTTTCTCTGACATTCGCCCTAATGCTCCCCCTTTTCTTGTCGGATCATGAAGCAGCACCCTTCGGAGATGAGGGTGGAAAGAACGTGCCACCCAAGCAGACAGAAAGCTGGCCCGACTCCAGCAAAGGCTTCTGGGAGGGAAGCTGCTTTCTTCAGGTCACCTGTTTGTACGCTTCGTGCAAGAGGACAGGTACGATATTATTTTATTACTGTTCTGAATTGGTAATCAATTCCCTTTACCATTTGGATCACCCCTTTGCCTCATACACCTTACCTTGAAGTTTAGAAGGCAGAACAAAAAAATCAAGGCTACGGATTAAGTAGGAAAGGATGAGCTACTAATTAAATGCTGAGGGAGACGCGGACTCTCAAGAGCACTCATAAAGCCCATTGAGGCTCTGCAGTGTGCTCACTGCATTCTGACAGGCACACAAACAACCTCCGTAGAGACTCTCATCATCGAGGTGCCATTTGCTTATGGCCTGACTGGTCTGAAGGTACAAATGCCCAGTCATCGGTTATAGTAACTATGCTCACAGGGCAAGTGGCCAAAGTTTTACAGTTTATATAAAACACAGTAATAATTTTGCCTTTTCTGAGTACATATAATATCTAATCCAACAGAGTCTAAAGATAAACTATACCAAAATCACAATATCCTTCTCTTTCTAAAGACAAGCAACAGACTGGATGAAAATATTTGCAAAAGACATATTCGATAATGATCTGTTATCCAAAATATACAAAGATTTCTTAAAATTCAACGATAAGACAACAAATAACCAGATTAAATACAGGCAAAGACCTCAATAGACACCTCACTAAAGAAGCTCTACAGACAGCAAGTAAGCATAAGATAGATAAGAGGCTCCACATTATATGCCACCAGAACATGCAGATTAAAACAATGAAATACCAGCTCGCCCCTATCAGAAAGGCCAACATCCAAAACACTGAAAACACCAAATGCTGGCGAGGACGTGGAGCAATGGGCACTGCCATTCACTGCTGGTGAGGACGCGGATGGTACAGTCACCCTGGAAGACAGTGTGGTGGTTTCTTATAAAACTAAACACACTTTTACCTCATAATCCAGCAATCCTACTCCTTGGCATTTACCCAAAAGAGTTGAAAAGTTACATTCACACGAAAACATTCACACAGGTGTTAGAGCAGCTTTATTCATAACTGTCAAAACTTGGAAGCAACCAAAATGTTCTTCGGTAGATGAATGGTAAATAAACCGTGGTCCATCCAGACGATGGAATATTATTCAGTGATAAAAAGACATGAGCTATCGAGCCATGAAAAGACATGGAAGAACCTTAAAGGCATATGACTAAGTGAAAGAAGTCAATCTGAAAAAGGCTATTTAGGGTGTGATTCCAACTACACGACATTCTGAAAAGGCAAAACTATGCACATAGTAGAAATATCAGTGGGGAAAGGATGAGTACAGAAGATTTTTAGGGCAGTCAAAATACTCTGTACGATACTACAAGGGTGGACACATGTCATTTATACGTTTGTCCAAACCCACAGAATGTATAACGTGAAGTGTGGACCCAAAGGTAAACTGCGGACTCTGGGTGACGATGACATGTCAGTATAGGTTCATCAGTTATAACAAACGTACCACGCGGTGGGGGATAGTAGTGTGCGGGAACGCCGTGTATGTGTGGGGGCGGGGCTTATATGGGAAACCTCTGCACCTTCCTCTCAATTTTTCTGTGAACCTAAAACTGCTCTTAAAAAAATAAAATCTTAAAGTTAAAAAAACAATCCGACAGTCCAAGGGCATTTAGATTATATAATTTGTGCAAAACGAAGCAGGGACATGTTCATATCTGATGGCAGAGGGGTCAGCATCCTCGGGGACTTGAGGAAGCCAGTGTCCCAGTCTGGGAAAGTGCCTGCATATTCCAGAGGTGACCTGGTTCACCTTACAGTCAAGCCACCTCGGTCATTCAACAAAGTGTATCCAACAAGCATCTGTGGGGCCTCACGTGCGTTCTCATGTCCTCTGAGTTTTCATTCGGTGGGACCTACTGTCCTACGGTGCTCACTCATCCACATGCTCGGTGATGCCCTTTCACAGTGAAGGACTCTGAATTGCCTCCTCCTGGGCCCACCCCTCAAAGAGGTGAGCAGGTGAGAAGCATAAGGAGAAAGCTGGGTGCCTCAGGTACTGTTTCTTAAAGGTAATGTGAGAAAATTCTTACTTATTACTCAAAGAACAACTTGTAGAGTGGACCCTCGGGAAGTTTATGCAAGCCCACCCTCTGATCCTGGAGCCCTTTGTGACGAAAGGAATCCAATCGTCATCAAGCTCTGCTGTAATCAACAAGTTGACAAGTCTGCCATAATTTGCCTCTGGACGGGAATTCCGGTTGACACAGGAAGTCCCATCTGGGGGAGGACCTTTGATTGACGGGAAAGAAGGACTCCAAAGAAAGGAAGACCGGTGAGTAAAAGATGGTATCACAAAAATTTTTCATTTCGACTACGACGCTCTCCCTCTCTCCCCTTTAAGTTATAAAGTGTGAGTTCGAGTTTTCTCAGTAACCCGGGGGAGCTCCAAAGGCCACTGACCTGGGAGAAGGATGGTAAGATTTGGAAGGACTGAAAACAAGAGTGACAGAGGTGGCCTCTAACGACAGTGAGGCCTGGAAATTGCCTGCAACAGAGACCGGACAATACAAAAGTTAAACCAAGAAGCTTCCTGCGTGCAAAAGAAGAATTTGACTGGCAGGGGCAATCTTGGCTTCCGAGTGCCATTTCCTGGCTTTATTTTCATTTTATATCTCTTTTTTTTTTTTTTCACCCCCAGTAAGTGTTTCTAACAAGGCAACTAACAAGTGGATTGAGCGAGCCACACCGTCCCCAGGAGAGAGAGGGGGCAGGGCAGGGAAACTTTGGACACCGAAGACACAGAACCAACAAAAATACCAGAGTCGATGTTTTTCTGGCGAGGATGTGGCCACGATGTCGTTAGATGATTCTGAGGCATGGTAGACAAGTTCGGCCCCCTCGGACTTTTTAACGTATGAACCTCCGAGTTTATTTTGGGAACGCACGACGCTCGCCACCCTCCAGGTGTCCATTAGCACATTCCCGCGTTTCATTACAGTCCTTCCGTCCTCGTCATTTGGGGTATTCATTTTTCAAACAGGTGAAGCGCGATCCTCAGAAAAGCAGAGTCATTAGCAGTTAAATAGAAGGGTACAAATAATTAAACAACATCTCGAACACCACGAGGGCAGCTCGAACGGCGTTTTTCTTCCTTCCTGTGTATCACAGAACGTGAGTCAACCCAGCCTAGAGGTTGACCTGAAATGGGGCAGAAAGATTCGGATTCCAGCCCTGAGAAGAAGTTACCTTTCTGGCTGCAGCTGTTGCCCTTCACATCCAGGAGAGTCTAATTCCTAATAGGTAAACAGCCCTGGTAGAATCGCGACTAGTTGAAGCCATCGGAATGCAGTCACATCTATTAAATAGAGCATGGTGGGAAGGGCTAGGCCACCAGGACAGAAGTCTGCATCTGCCAGGTGCTCTGTCGCTGGCCGTGAGCCCCCTATAAATAGCCTGAGCAGAAAATGTATTAAAGGCTGTTAGGAAGCTCTCAGAAGCTCCTGCAGAGTCAGGCTCGAAAGCCATCCAGCCTAGGACAGTCCCCAAATTGCCCCTCCAGAGTGCTGCAGGCACGATGCCAGACAAGGGACCCACAGAGGTCACTTCCCATCAGCAGCTCATGGAAAGATATGGAGAGGAAGAATATTAGGCCATAGAATTTAACGGCATCCCTTCTCCATTGCTCTTCATGGATTCATTTCTATCGTTCCTTGCTTTCTGCTTTCAGAAATAATACATGCTTATTGTGAAAAAAGTGCAAGATACCAAAACAATATCCTAACCTTCTGAAATTTTATCGTATGTAGAAAACGTACACATCTTGCTGTGCATCTTGACAATCTGTGTATGACACACACACGTTCTGCACATACGTACTCAGGTTACTTTCCACGTAATTATTTTATAATCTGGATTTTCTTTTCTTTAAAAATGGAATGACAATTTTTTATCATTATAAAAGCAATGTAGGCTTATTATAAAGATGAAAATAGTAAAAACACTAAAGAAAAAATAATAAAACCATCTAGAATCCCACTACCAAACGGAAACTGGTGCCGTCAGCATTTCATCACAGTAGCTACGTTTTTCGCCCTCTTTACGTAAACAGATTAGAGAGAGATTTTTTTCTGATAACACTTCATGTATTCTTTTCTAACTTTTTTACTAACAATATAGTAAGATGAACAGACCTCGTGTTGTTAAACATTCTTTACAACATGAATGTGTAATGGCTGCACACAATCTTACCACGCAATTATTCTACCATTTACTTAACCGTTTCTCTAATGTCCTAGTTAGGTAGTTTGCGATTTTTTACTATTACAAACAACTCTGTGGCGAGCATTATTTTCAGTTACCCTTTGCTCAAATTCAAGTTTTTTAGGGTAAACTCGTGAAGATGACATTATTGAGAATATCACCCTACTCTTGTTGCTCACGGAAAATCTGTTAGGTTCAGCGCATGCCGCGTGTTAAAACGCCATTCATCAGATTTAGTTTTGAGATAATCTCCATTCTCTAAAAAAGCCAATTGATTCCCTCTTTTTCAGAAGACCAAAAAGATATGAAATGATGCAAAATGAAAAGCGGTGGTGGAGTCCTGGGCGTGGTGACTGGATCTGAGCTGTTTGTCACACAAAGGCCCTCTGGTCTTGAGCAAAAATACCTTCAGCTCCCATGGGGCAGATGAGACTGTCTGCCATGACTGCCCTGCTCAGCTGGGGGTCTCCTCCCACACCCCACTCCCTCTCTCCCTCACTCATCCCTTAAACTAATGTCTGTTCTGCCCCTAGCCCTTTTTTCTTCTGTATTGTTAAATCTTCTGATGACCTCTGCTTTTAAATGTGTATGTATTGGAGAGGAAAAGCGTGTGTGTGTGTGTGTGTGTGTGTGTGTGTGTGTGTGTGTGATGCACGAGCATGCACGCAGGCGCACATGATTGTAGTGTGAACATTGCATGCCTTTCTTAGTCAAATGGGTGACATAACTTACTAACATTTGACTACACTTCATCCACGTGGTGAGTCTAAAATGCTGGGTTTACGTACGCCACCCATGGTTTGCGTGACCCATGGTCATGCGGGATTCGTAGCTACCACGGGCTGTGAATACTAACATATCTGTCACACTGAAGATGCCAATTGTTCGTATTGCTGAGTGGAATTTGTCTCATGCAAATATAGCAATCAACTAAATATAACGTTGGAATATTTTTTGAATTGTAACTTACAAATATCATCTTAAATACTCAGAAAGGTGATATAACTAAATGATTAAATGTATTTTAGAGCTTATACATTTCCAAAGATGATTATTAAAAGCTTAAAATGGGAAGACTGTGGGGAAATTGTCATTTTACTTATCGGAAAGGTACGTAGAAATAATGCATATTATCATTAAGATCAGAAAATAATTTAGGTCTTATAACTACCGATTGCAAATGATTAAATTTATTTTTACAGCTAGATGTATGTAAACATGAATATGGATTATGTAGACGCAGACAGAGATCTGTACCAGCCAAGTACAAAGCACTGCAAACGTTGCCTTTTATAACCTTCGTACGAGTCCAAATTCATCCTTAGCATCATGGGCTCTTTGAAAGCCCTATTGTAGGTTACGTATTAGGGTTGTATCGACCCTTTAACAGGTATCTTTAATGCTAGTTTCATAAATCTCCCTAAAGTATGCCAGTGTCGGAGGAGGAATACTGCCGATATAAGAATTTAATTAATAGTGTTTTTATACAATCTACGTGCAGAAACGAGGCGTTCTAGCTCCTTCTACATTTGCAACCCTCCGCTCCCTGCCCTGACATCACAGGGGTTTCGTATCTCTCCCGTCACGTAACTACCCGCCACGTTGGTATTCTCAAAGTGGCAAATCGTGGCCGACGTCCAATGCCCAGAGCCACCAGCCCTATCTTCCAAGAATAGATCCCTCTCTCTTGACTTAGTTTGCTACTTACGTTGACCGCTACCTCCTTCTCTCCACCGATCCACAGTCTGTTTCTTCCTTACCTTCAGCTGTCCCCAAGTGTCCAAGCCCAACAGTCTATCTGAGCATCTTCGGGAAGAGTCGGCCACCGGACACAGCCAGGGTCTTCTCCTCACATCTAAAGCAACGAAGGAGACAAGAACCTCTGTCATCTTGAAAGAAGTAAGTCAAGACCCAAAGGTATCTGCCTAGACAAAGTAAGAAACCGCTCAAGTTCAAAGTAAACTCTATATTAAAACTGATGAGGGAAGACCATAGGCGTCTTCAAATTTATATAAAAATGGAAGTCAAGTCAGGGAAAAAACTCGTATTTTAATTCTAAAGAAAGGATTCTGATAACGTCCTTAGTGAGACCGCAAACTTACATTAACAGTTCCCACCACCCACCACCTCAGGTGCAAAATTTAAGGACGTGCAAAAAAATTCTGTAATCAAGATCGAAAAAATATTTTAACGCGACATTTTTAAAGTAGAAACTGATATCAAAATATGTATGTAATCCAGGATCATTTATTTTTTTGCTTTTAATTTTTTTTAATATCACATTAAAGTAGTCTTTATCTCGATTACTGAGTTTGCGCCTGACTCAAGTGTTTCTCTCTCTTCACCCTTGGATTCCAGTCTCAGGTGTGAGTTAAAATCTCGTCTATCCCAGGCAAAGAGGAAGAGGGTGGGCAAAGCAGCCTTTTCCTACAACCCTAGGACTATCTCAGGCTCAGAATTTAGCAAATAAAAATACCCCATGCAATGTGAATTTCAGGTAAGCAAGGAATACCTTTTTTAGTATAAGTATATCCCAGGCAATATTTGGGACATACTTATACTTGAAAAGAAAAATTACTCATTGTTTATCCGAAATTCAAATTCAAATGGGCATCCTGTATTTTATCTGGCAGCCCTACCTCCACTGCAATCCCACGCCTCCCCCAGGAAGCCTACCCTACCGAGAGAGATGGTCACTCTGAAGGCCCCTGTAGCAAGAACAAAAGAAATAAAAACAACAAAGGAACTGAAAGCCAGCCCAACGCGGAAAGAATGTTAGTGCACATTTGCTGACAGAGACCGAGGGAGATTCCAACATAAACAAGGAAATTTAATCTCTCATTTGCAAAAGCTTCCCATGTGCTAATTT
>NW_011888830.1:5574108-5576017 GCF_000151845.1 Pteropus vampyrus
TCTCTCTCTCTCTCTCTCATAACGTTTATTGCTCTTGTCATTTTCTCTATGTAGCTTTCCTTTGTTACAAAATTGGATTGTATTTTTGTAGACGATTTTGTATCCTGTTTACACCTTCGCCCATTTACATTAAAAAAAATAATAAACGCTCTCCACCTCCGTAGCATAGAGAAATAAAAATAAGGACTTATGCGCGTGTAAAAATTTTGAACAACCAACTCTCAGCCAAACTGTCCTTAAAACTAAAAAAACTGTCACTTCTATTTGAGACTAGAATCAACACCTCAGGTTCTAGAATGTGGAGCTGGACAAGTCAGTTCACAGTTTAGGCCTTTGTATCTTCATCTGTAAATGTGAAATGAACCATTTTTTACAAACGCTTCTAGCTCTGAGATTCTAAGCTGAAAACATTTCTGGTATTACTTTTTAAGGGTTTAAGAGGTTTGACCAACATGGGTATAGTAAAGAGAGTCTTTATATAGGAAGTTATAAGTCCTGAGGATGTAATATAAAACATGATGACTACAGCTAACAATACTGTGTTGTATATTTGAAAGTTGCTAAGAGAGGATATCTTAAAAGTTCTCATTGCAAGGAAAATAAATGAAGCGAGGTAATGAATGGTAACTAAACTTATCGTGGTAATCATTTCACAATATATACATATATCAAATCATTATGTCGTATATCTTAAACTCACACAGTGTTATGTGTCAATCACATCTCAATACAACTGTGAGAAAAGGGAAGAAAAAGAAACGTGTGCTTATGAACACAACTTGATGTCGATATTAGGAGACTAGGAATTATTTCAACAATATATCCTTGCTCAAAAACACCTCCAGTTAAACTTCCGTCTCAGGCAACCGAAAAATCTTCCCTACTCTATACCACTCTCAAAATATCAGTCCCTGACTTTATTGCAGCCATTACAGAATCAGCGAGATTTTTTTTTTTTTTTTTTAATGAAAGCCAAGGTTTATCACCGGCCTTTTTTATAAGCCTACTTTCCATGCAACACTTTGGTGCTTCTCGAAACCAAACCTATCAAAATATAAAATTCCTTACCTTTGTGTAAGTTCAGAGGAATATGTCATGGGCTGTGAAGGTGATATAAAAGAGAATTCTGTCGGAAGCCAGCCGACAAAGTAATTGAGGGTACCTGAAACGGGGAGCATGGACTGAGGAAAAGAAAGAAGACAGACAGAATTGCAGGAGGGAGCACAGATTCAAGCTGTGTCCCCGAGTTTATTTAGAACACACTATTTATAACATTACAATAAGAAAGACAGTAGTCAAGAACCAAGGGTAGCCAGATTACTATATCTAGTAGAACAATGAGATTCTCACAACTCAGAACTCTCTGCTAAACTGTAGCGAGGAATGTGCAGTGATGGCTATGTGAACAGTTACCTCCCGGTTTTTCCCAGCGCTTTACAATCTCAACTTCTTACATTGTTGCCAAGTACACAAATGTCCTTGTTCCTTGTTATATGATTTCACATGTCCATAAGTGACTCCCCACAGAATTCAAAAAACGGGGCTAGCCAATGGCAGTGTGGTTAAAATAAACATATAGCCCACCGAAGCTACCACTTAAAGCAATACCGTATTCATTCACGTGTCAACATCCCAGAATTTGTTTCCCAAAAAATCTCAAATCATGGTCTCCAGTTATAAAACGGGTTTAGAGACAAACATGCGATTGTCTCCAATCTCTCCTGAAACCCCAATAAAAATAACAGTGAGGAGATTTATTTTAAGGAACGAATCCATAAGGACAAACTAATAGGAGAAGGGGGAGAGACAACAATTTTGGAAGAAGGATGATGCAGTAGGTACGAGCACGCCAAATCGTTAGAGGTGCCATCGTGCTGCGAAACGCAGCGGCCTCGACCCTAAACCACAG
>NW_011888830.1:5576067-5577812 GCF_000151845.1 Pteropus vampyrus
ATCTCAAATCATGGTCTCCAGTTATAAAACGGGTTTAGAGACAAACATGCGATTGTCTCCAATCTCTCCTGAAACCCCAATAAAAATAACAGTGAGGAGATTTATTTTAAGGAACGAATCCATAAGGACAAACTAATAGGAGAAGGGGGAGAGACAACAATTTTGGAAGAAGGATGATGCAGTAGGTACGAGCACGCCAAATCGTTAGAGGTGCCATCGTGCTGCGAAACGCAGCGGCCTCGACCCTAAACCACAGTGGGGAAATCCAAGAAATGACATTTACCACCCAAACCCTCGAAAGGGTCAGACATGACTGATAGGCGCCCCTGCAGTGGGAAGGGGACGCAAGGCTCTAAATAGGAAAGTGGGGTGAAATCATGTAAGAAGGAAGGAGACCCATGTTCTCTACGGTCAGGTAACTGCCCTTCCCCACCCTCACAGAAATCTGAAGGTTGATTCCCTGCAGAAGCTAAAACGAAGGATCTCTAGATTGGGGTAATCAAGGCACGATTAAAGTGGGCGGTGCCGCAAGAAATCAGAAGGATTAAAAAGCTGACATTCCACAGATGGAGGTCCCCCGCCCTCTCTCCCACTCACCCAGAACATTGGCACCTAAGTTTCTTCTTGTAGAATGGAGACTAGGACAGTCCAGGACGTTATCCTCTAGATAAGCTGAGGAGCTTATAAAAAAAAAAAAACAAGCTTAAAAACTGATGTGGGGATTTCCCAAACGAATGGTCCAATCAGGTTACACCACAGAGACATCTACGATCAACACTCTCATGAGTACCGAGAATCCAATTAGTCTTTTTTAGCTTTCCGCCCTTAAAATATCAGCAGACACTCAAAAGAAAAGCCTTTAACAGGAAAAGCAGAGGCCAAAACAAATAAAGGCAACGAGGAAGAAAGACACACTATGTAGAAAAAGGAACACTTCAAAAAAAACCATCATCGATATATTTAAAAGGAGAGCATTCCTTTTAAAAAAGAAAAGTTGGAAAATCAAGAAAGAGCTCTTGAAAGTTAAAAATATATTATCATACGATGTTAATTATGCCTCAGTCAAAAAAATATATACATATATGCTATCAGAAATAAAAATCTCAGTCAAAGTGGTTATAAGTTAAGGCCTGAAACTGCCCCAGAACATAGAGCATAAAAATGCAAAACAGAAAATACGGTAAATGAAAACTAGAGACCGGTTCTGGGATTCTACAAAGAAAGAAAAGAGTAAAGAGAGATAAGGGTGAAATTATCAAATAAATTATTCAAGAAAACTTCCCAGGGTTTAGAAGCACGAGTTTCCAGGTTCAAGAGCCTGAATGCCCACCGGGTAGATGAAGAGAGAGCCTCACCGAGGCACAGCTTTGGGACGTTTCAGTCACTGGAGACAAAGAAAACAAAATCCTAAAATATCGTGGCGAGGGAAAAGATTCACATACACAGGATCGAGAATCCAAATGGACTCCAGGATCTAGAAGATGACGGGTAATGCCTTGAAAGCGCTCAGGAAGAGTGATTTACCACCGCACGCTTTACACCAAGCCCATTAAGTGTGAGGCACATCTAAGGACATTTTCAGACACGTATGGTCTCAGACACTCCTCTCCCAGGCACCCTTCCCAAGGAAGCTACTAGCGGAGGCACTGCCACAGGCGAAGTGAAGAAAGAGGGGGAGACGTGAAGACACGGGAAGCAGGAAACAGGGTTCTGAGCCCCCAAAGGAGCACGGGAACCCCTAGGAC
>NW_011888830.1:5580047-5582048 GCF_000151845.1 Pteropus vampyrus
GAACACGAACCCCCTAGGTCCACGCTGTGATGAAGCGACAGAGCCAGGATACACACCCAACCGTCTCAGTCCAGAGCCTCTGCCTCTTCCAAACAGAAACGACCGATGGGGGAAAACAAAACAAAACAAAAAACAAAAAACGATAGGTCAAGGTTGAGGACGCCACAGGAAAGAACCCGGAAGTTCTTTGGCAGTAACGTGGGCGGCCGTCGCAGCCAGCCCGGGTCTTGTTTTCAGTCTTTTGTTGTTGTTGTTGTTGTTGCCATTGTTAAGAGATGATTTTCTGCTACATTTTAACTTAAATGACTAATCGCTAAAAATTTAACCACTTAAATGTAGGTGATTTAACTTGCTTACCATGAAACCGTCGGTAAGTGACAGAGACACAGGTGCGAGGCTCTGGGCTCGATGCTCTGTCTTTGTGACCGCCCCCCTCCCACTGGCTTCTGTGCTTGAGAATGTTGATTTCCCACGTGCAATTTCAAGCCTCTCCTTAGAAAAATGTCTCGTGTGGTTAAGACGACATTCACTCAAGAGTCGTCAGAGTCAATAATTCCATTTTCCAGCGTGCACTGCAAGTTAAAGCTGGGTTAGAGGCAAAATCGCCATCTATGCTTATGAACTCCAAGAGAGGGAGAGGCGGGGAAGGGAAGAGAGAGATTAGGAGAGAGGAAGTCGCGCCTCTGGCCCCGGGGCAATCAGTCCTGTGGGATGGCAATGTCTGTCTGCGTTGAACTTGGACCGTAGTTTCTGTCTGTGTCTTTCCTTTGGAGCTCAGTGCAGGTACTGTTTTCTGTCCTTTCTGCCTGTTTAACTCTCCTTGTGTGAGAACCTTACTTTCCTCCAAGCACCTGGAGGGCTGGGACCTCGCTCCATCCTCGTCCATGTCCCTGACCTCCGTACCTTTGCACAGCTCAAGGCCACACACAGCCCGCAGCCTGACAAATACTTGTCGGATTTACTTGTTCTCATGGGAGGAGAGAGAACCGGATGAGAGCAAATGGTGGTACTTAAGAGCAAATCCACTTCCAGTACTGGAAAAAAAAAAAAAAAAAAACCCGGCTCAGAGTAGCATATTCTACTGATTTTGTTCCCTTCGTTGGTGCCACTGAAGAAAATGCTCCACGCGGTACTGAGGGCGCCCGGATGGAAGGAAAAGTGACTCTGTAATGCTGTAGTTGAGAATCAAGTTTCTCAGACAGTTCCGTCTCCATCAATGCTTCTGACATTTTCCCCATCTCTCTCTCCCGCTAGTGCTGTGGGCGTCCGAGGTGCGAATGTCGGCAAGTACTTGGAGCCGTGGGAGGAAGCACATCTCGCGATGGTGGCACTTGATCAAGAATCGGCATGAATAGCAGCAATGATAACAACAGTGGCCCGTGACTTGCGACACGAAGATTTGAGGTGCTTTGTTTTTCCTGGGTCTTAGGCAGGATAGAACTAAATGGAGCATCTGCCAACCAATGGAAAGAACTTTTCAAAACACGGAGCTGGACTCTCAGGAGGAGGATGCCCCTCGAGGAAAATGCGTGTAGAGGCTACGGCTGGCTGCGCTCGTAACCCCTATGACGCAACCTCGGGTGACTCCTAAGTGTGCCTCAGCCCTGAAAGGACATTTCTTCGAAATCCCTTTGTCTGTATGTAGCACGATAAAGGTAGATTGAGTGATCTTTCAATAATCTCTATTGCTTTAGGATTTTAGAATATTTGGTGTTTCTCCACATCAATGCACTCCGAAATAATGTATTATTACATTAAGAATTGAAGGAGAATTGTCTTTTTACTCTATTTCTCCTCAACGCCCCCTCTGGACCAACCTCCCCCACAAAGACAAACAAGCAAACGGATACGCCTTTGGTGCCTCTGGCACGGAAGGCTCAGCCGTGGTCAAGGCGAGGCATTCCCAGAGAGCGACAGCACCGGCTCCGACCCCAGAAGCCACAAGCAGCTGCAGGCTTCAAGCTAATCTGAATGTTTTCACCCGGTCAATAGCACGTGCTC
>NW_011888830.1:5584933-5587498 GCF_000151845.1 Pteropus vampyrus
CCCGGAGACCTCCCTCGACCACCCCGTCCACCCTCTGCCCCCCAGGAGGGCTGCACAGACCCCTGAGAGCGGCCAGCCCCAGGAGAGGAGAGCCTGGACTCGGGCTCCCTTGCCGTCCTCCCTAACGGGGGCCCGCGGCGTGGCGGATTTGCTGGCTGCAGAAGGCAGCGTCAGAGGAACGCGGGCTCCCACGGCTAATCCTCTCCCCGCCGTTCGTCAGAATGAGGTCCCCTGCACGCTGCACCAGAATCGCAGGCTTCAGCTCCACCCAAAGCCTGCTGGCCCACAGGGTCGGGGTGGACACTGGCACCCTGCTTCTTTTAACCTAATCGTGTCTTCTTCACGTCACCACGAACTCGATTCCATTTTAACCTCCTAAAGACCAGTGCAGGTGGGAAGAAGGATGACTTAGCAACTAGAGACAGCTGTGTATGTCGACAGCCCCTCCGACCTATTAACGCGGGAGCGTCACTTGTGGGCCCGCCTGGCCCGCCAAGCCTCGCCGATGCTCCGGCCAGCCTTTAGAAGTCAGTCGCCACCCCAACCCCCACGCCCCTGTTGGCAAGAGAAAAAAGCATCTCCTGTCAGGCCACCCATCGGTTCTTACCTGAGACCCCAGCGAGAACAGTGGAGTCCTTAACCCTGGCTCAGGCGAGACAAGCTGCACAGGTGTGTGAAGAGCAGAGTGTTTGTCTCCAGGCTTCCGTGTCAGGTTTTTAAAGGTGAGATAAAGTTCCTGGAGGACAGGAACTAGTTCCTTCAGCGCTAACGATCTATCGATCGCCATGCTTTCTGTGGGACGGTCCGTTCGGATCATTTGTATTAAAGCAAAGAGTGGTCGACTCGTCTCTTCGGTCAAATCGGTCACAGTGGTAATGGACACGGACCCGGCCCAGAATGAATGGCTTGTGACGAGGCATCAGGACAGGACAAAAGAGAGAGAGATGGAGACTGAGCAGAGTGGTCTCTGCTACTTATAACGTAAAACTGCAAAAAGGGTGGAACGCGCCTGAAAACGTGATATGATGAAAAATGAGAAGAGGTGTGACAAGCGACACAACGTAGATCCAAAAGGGAAACAGGTTGTCAGTGCAGCTCTGTCCCGTGGGGGAACTATGTGAAAACGGGCGGGGTTAAGCTTGGGCATCTAATTCATACGTTTCAGCATCGTCATAGAGTACATATATTTCTCTCTTTTATAATCAGGTCTTTGTGGTACAAATGTCTGAGTCTTTGTCCCCGATGTACTAGCCGACGAGCCCAAATACCCCCAGTTAGAAGTCCTCCATTTCTTCTGAAGTCATTTACAAAGCTGAACTGTGGGGAGACACAGAGGCCTAAGAGGGGAAAGGGAGGTTTGCTGAAGACGGTGACGATGATGTTGATGAAGACGGTGACGTGCGTGCTCTTTCAGACTCTCCCCCAGAAATAGAACAAAAGCCCAAGGCTCGGAGCCACAGAGAGCCCATCTGTCGACGGGCTATTCAGCCAACTTATTGTTACCAGTGAGATACCAGCTCGGTGTATCTAGAGAAAGAGGAAGTCCCAGGTGACAAAGTGACAGCCATTAAGCTGGTGGGGACACTGGGAAAGCGAGCCGTCGGGCTGCCCGAGAGGCTGACAGTCTCTCTCCCTCCGGCTCCGTGCCGTCCCTCTCTCCCTCACATCCTCGTTCTTCTCCTCCTCCCGGCTCATGCTTCTTTCCTTCCTCTCTTTATGCCTTTCCTCGTCGGGGTCCATCTGCTGGAGGAGAGACCAGGGCCCTTCTGCGTTCCAACCGCACCCTCATTCCTGAGCGAGGAGCCCGGATGGACGACAACTGGGCTCCCTTCTGAGAACCTGCTGAAGCTTCCACTTATTTAAACAAACAGCCGAGGAAGGGGAGAGACCGTTTCTGCCACCTCAGATGAACCTCAAACCATCCCCCCCACTTCCCTTGCAGGCGTGAGGGCTCATTTTCCACGCTCCACCCTCTCACCGACCACTCTCCCGCTCCGTAAGTCATTTCTTGGTTTCATTCTCAAGGGGCAAAGAAGCCAGAAAGGTGGGGCCGCCGACCTCGAAAAGATTCCTGCTTCAGACTGCACAGGTGCACCCGTCCCAGGGGCTCCCCCGTGTCCCAGTCTCGGGGGCATGTCGAGTCCCCACGGGGACACAGCTGGGGCTTCTCCCCACGACCATCGCCAACGTCAAGGCTGCCCTCGAGATGGCTGCGCTTATCACAGTTTCACGGTCTAAGTCCACTGGGCCCTCGGAGGAGAACTGTGAGTGTGATGTCCACGGACCTACTCGAAGCATTATATGTAATTATAGAGAGTGAATCACAGATGGAAGCATCTTAAATATAGGCATAAAAAAAAAAAAATAATTAACCCTCCAACAGGAAGTCGCCGAGCTATCGGATTGCATGGTTTGAGAACCAAGAAAAGCGAGTCAGCACACTACGAGCCCGAGAAAAGCAGAGGTTATTCAAGATTCTGGTCATGGCTACAGCTGCATTTAGCAAGGTCCTTATACGAGCAGAAGAGGCTATTCAGGGGCTGTGAAACCGCCCGAGTGGAAACG
>NW_011888830.1:5589183-5596516 GCF_000151845.1 Pteropus vampyrus
AGCGAGGACAAATTTTAATTTATTTTTCTTTGTGCTTATCTATATTCTCTATGGCTTCTAAAATAAGCATGCCTTTCTTTTGGCAAAAGGAAAGAAAGTTATTTTAAAATGCTTTTCCTTTCCTTCTGAACAAAGAAACACGTTGTACTAAATAAATCAAGGACACAGTTCTTCCTCTAGCTGAAATTGTCTTAATCACGGCTCTGATGTAAGAAAGAATAAAACAGTCGTGGATCGCAGTGGCTGCAAACTTTTTCCATAGTAGGGAAGTTTACGTCGACTCAATACACACATATAGGTATACATGTGACTGAATTTAAAATTTCAAGGAAAGACTGCATACTCTAGCACGTGTGATGCATTCTGATTATTTCATGTTTAATGCTATTCGAGTCCTTTCATGCTGGGTGCCTCGAACTGAATTCACCAGCCAAAGCTGGAAACGACCTGATCCATCGCACACTTCTTGTTTTGCAAAATAGGTGAGTGACCAGCGAGCTCGAGACTGCGTTCCAGGTTGGAAAGCCATCATCCTCAAGAAAGTTCTTTGGTGTGTCTCTCCACCTGCCACCTGAGGCCTCTCCAGGAATGAATCACAGTTCAGTTCTCAGGTCCACAGCTAGACGTTTCCAAAGCCTTAAACAGCCAACACCAAGAGCTGCCCAACAGTTGAACTCAGGTGAGAAAGTGTATGATAACAATTTCTCGATTTTAAACATGGAAACGGTAGAGGCAGTGCTTCCTCTTGGCAATGAGGGCGAACTCTTCTGAGCTTGGAAACCAGCATAAATTTCCACAGAGCAAAAGAGGAGAAACTGGACTCGAATTCAGTTACGACCTAGCGTGTCACATGGGTGCGTCTCACGGCTTTCAATTAATTCTTGTCTTTTAACTAATGAGAGAAGTGGATGCCATTATATTAGTAATCATCTTCTTCCAGCTCACAGACTCTCAGATGCCACCCAGGTCATGAAGAATTGGGGACTAGTCACTATTTATAAGACAGGTACACATTCCAGAACATGGCTTCCTTTTGGGACACGGCGTCATGCAAACGGCGACGCTCCAACGAGGACAGGCGTGAAGGAGGCAGTCGGGACGAGATGCCATGCCTTTGACGACCCTGTTTTCCCATCAAATCAGGTGGCTCGCTCTCGCGCTGCCGTGACCCACGAACACCAACAGGTCCCTGTGCCTGCTCCTCCATCGCCACGTGATGACTTGCTAACCGGGGCGACTGAAACGCGTGGTCAGAATGCTTTCTAGAACGATTCTGCCACCGAGAGTGTGGTTGCGGCTTCGCGTCCTGGACTGTGGTTTCTGGAGTTTCCATCCGCGGTTCGCGCTGCGATGATCTGATTAAGCCTCACATCTGCTACGGGTTTGAGGTGGAGGAAAAAGGGGAACTGAAATGGCTCTCGCCTCATCAATTCTGACCACATCCTCCCTCTCCGATTACCCCCCAGAGAATGGAAAAGAAGAGGAGGCAGGAGGAGAACGAGAGAAGGGAAGAAAGAGAATGGAAGGAAAAAGGAAAAGACGGGAAAGGAAAGAGAAAAAGGAGGCCGGACGGACCCCCGGAGCAACGGCGTCTGAGGACGGAAATCTCCAAAGACCCGGAGTTTTGCTTCATCTTCGTTTTTGCTTTCCTTCCTTCCTTTCTTCCTCACTCTGTGTACTGACTACACCATTTTAAATGACAGTCGTCTACGAACATCGATTCGGGGAACAGATATCCGGACATATTAAAATGGGGTCTTTATCCGCAATCCCATTAAGCGAAACTGTGTTTTTATGAGCACAGTATCCTGGTGTACTTGTTATCACGGTGGCGTATTTGAAAATAAAAGCTTCCAAATACAGCATGGAGGAACCTCAGAAATTTGAAAATAGGACGATCGCATGACCCAGCGACTCCTCTTCTGGGAATATATCCACAGGAAACAAAAACACTAACTCGAAGAGAGTTACATCTGCACCCCTGTGTTCGCTGCAGCATCGTTTACAATAGTCAAGACACGGAAATGACCTCGGTGTGTATCGATGGACGAATGAATGAATATTATTCAGCCATTAAAAAAAAAAAAGTTAATTCTACCATTCGCAAACACATGGATGGCCATTGAAGGCATTTATACTAAGTGAAATAAGTCAGACGAAGATAGTCATCACTTATACGGGGAATCTAGAAAAGGAAAGAAATCAAAAGAACTGAAAAGAAATTCATAGGACAAGAGATCGAACTCGTGGTTACCAGAGGCAGGGGTTTGGGGGCGGGGCTTGAAGGAAGGTGGTCGGAAGGTGCCAACTTCCAGTTATAAGACAAATAAGGAGGGATGTGATGTACAAAATAGCGACCACAGTTAACGGTGCAGAAGGATAGACAGGAAGACTGTTAGAAAAGTAAGTCCTAAGAGTTCTCATCACAAGAAGATCCGTTTTTTTCTTTTTTCCTTTTATTGTCTCTATATGAGGAGACAGATGTGAGCTGAACCTATTGTGCTCATCATTTTATAGCAGGTAAATCGAGTCGCCACGCAGTGTGCCTTAAACTTATACAGTGATATGTGTCAATTATTTCCCAATAAAACTGGGGAGCGGGGGGATGCTTTCGAATAATGATTTTTCTTTAGTTTCCTAAGCGAAGACATGCTGCTACCCTACCGTATATATTACCTTTCCAGTACAGTTTATTTCTTAGTGCGTTACCTGTGTCAGCGGTATGGAACCCAGTAGAAATGACAGGTGAAGAGGAAGAGGAAGAGGGTCCAGGAGAAAGGAAAGAAACAGAAGAAACACACACAGAGTCTGTAAGTCCCACAGCGCTCAAGCGTTTCGAAGTATTTGACCATATCCCTAAGCAACAGGTACATATTATACCCACAATGGGGCACAGGTTCTCAGAATTATTGCTGTCATCCCATCCACGACTTCCTTTTTTTATTTCAGGAAAGACCTGACCAGAATTTGCGTAACTTGCCTGAGGCCACAGCATGGCTGAGTCGAATGTATAATTCGAGCGTCCTCATTGCTTCATTCTGTCACTGCCTTCTGACCACCAGCCAGCGTGAGCTTTTCCGACGCCGCCTGAAGTCCCGTAGAGCCTGCCCGTGGAGTGATACAAACCGCCAGTTCAAAAGTGAAAAACACAGTCAAGCAGCTTGTTTTCTCTACCGACAACCCAACAACTAGTTCGACTCCCCTGAGTCAGTCAAATGGACTGATATTTATTTTTTTCAATGGATGAAACTAAATAAACTAACTTTTTGGGCACTCTAGAGACAAAGTCATAATGAGTCATTGGAACAGAAATGGTAAGATGATATTCAAAATGGCAGGCGATCAGAATATTACTGTTTCGAGAGATCATTGTGATTGGACCCTTGCTTCTCTGCCATAGATTACATGACTGGAAGACATACGTGGAGTCTGTAACTGGTTTTAGCAGAATATCCTGGAAAGTGAGATCCATAAGAAACGGAGAGGTCATTGATAACTCGACAGTTTCCTTCACACATGTTTTTACTCATCCGTTTTATCGCGTGCCTCTTCTGTGCCAGAAACGGAATGAGATTGAGTGTGGTATTCGAAAATAAATAAATATGGTCCCTGCCATGGTGGATGAGAGATATAAAGTGAGAGATAAATATAAATAAATTAGGCAGGATAAAATAAGGACTGCGTAGAGGTGCTTCACAACCTCTGTATACAGGTGGGCTCAGAGAAGTGTGATTTATTCCCACAGCGAGGGCTGGGAAGACTGCGCGACAGGCTCGCATCTGATCCAGAAGCTCTGGGTCTGAGACGCAGCACAGGACTGAAGCCATAAAGATCCTCCAGGAGAGCTGAGGCCTGAACCAACCTGGGCAACCGAAGGAAACGCAGCCACCTGGCTAAAATCCAAGGTAGGGAGGGAACCGCAAACTCACACTTCTCTTATAGGCCAAGACGTGGGGGATGAGGGTGGGTAGGCTCCTGCCAGAGTCTTGGGTAGAAACAAGTGGGGGACGGGGGCGGCAAGCTACATTCTGTTTCTTTCCACGTGTAAAGCAACATCTGGTCTCTGCCACAGCCTCCCATATTGAGTGTCTTTGTCTCCACGTTTCAGATCTCTTCAGTGGTTTCCGCTGACGGAAGACTTTCGCATACATTATGTCATTTAATCCTCACCTTCCTGCCCAATAAGTAGGACAGAAATTCCCATTTTATGAGAGAAGAAACAGAGGCCTCGGAACCTCAGCAGCTTGCCAAGGGGAGGCAGAGCCACTACGATTTCCACAGCCGATTACACAGCCGGCCTCGTACACACACACTCTCCCCAGCGTGAGTTCACTTTTTATCTGCGTTACTAGATAATCAATCCAGTTATCTGAAATCCAGCTGACAGATACCCAAGTGTGGAATAGCAGCCTCCAAATAACACCTCATGCAAGGTTTGGGAAATCCAGCTCCCCATTCTAGGAGTGACAAATGGCGAAGGCACGATGTTAGGAGGGCACGATTACGCCCCGTGCACTTGAGAGAGAAGGCTCAGTCTGAAACCCTTATTATGTCTACATGGCTCAGGTGAGACGACACGGCCCCAAGAGCCCACAAAATTATTTAGGAGAGCACGTTGTAGATCAGCCTGGAGAAAACCCAAATCGCAATTGCCCAAGTCTCAACAAAACTTACCGGAAAAAAAAAAAAAAAAAAAGCAAGTCTCACTTGGCAACTGTGCGAACGCCACACCTTACGCTACACATACCTGGGTTTCTTCATTCTTGCATAAGGGAGTTTCAGAGCGGCCAATAAAAATTTCGAGATAAAGCTCTTTCGACTTTGAGCACAGTTTTAAAAGTCCCCGGGCAAAAGCAGGCCCAGGGCTTCTCCAAAAACATAATTCAGCAGCCACGGCGGCGAACAGGCGAGTTTGATAAGCTGCTGACTATTGCCAACGAGAATCTCAGAACAGCGTTTTCCCCTGAAAACTTCAACCACGTGGGAACTCGCCCCCTGAGGCCCACCGCAAAGCAGTACTGCCAGCCCGAGAGGCATAAAGACACAAGGAAGCCCCGGACACTCTTTCGTTCATTCCTGCCTCCTCGTTCAATCCTTTTTCAATTGAGGATTATTCTTCTTCTCAGAGGTCTCCCAAGCCCAAAAGAAGCCTTCAGTCATTTGCTCTCTGCCGACGTGCAACTCACTCAAGTCTGAACAGTATTCAAGTCTAAGCCCATACTATAAACAACTGCACTGAAAAATAAACACCACCTGAGGCAATAGGCCAAATACTACCAAAAAAAAAAAAAAAATCAGTATAAATCTAATGGGGGAAAAAAGGCAAAACAAACGCTGACGTTTGTGCGTCTCCACATAGCTCTGCCGAAAAGGACTATTCACCTAGAAGGTCCGAAGAGCCTACACTCTGAATCGAGAATACCCGTGGATCCGCTCCAAGCTCGCTGCGTATCTGTAAAACGAAGTCAATCATTTCATCTCCTCGATCTCTCATTTTCTCTTATGTAATAATAATCATAGCTGTGTCCCATCTACAACGATGGATGGAAGACTAGCAAGATACTGTCTGTAAAGCACCTGCTCTCCTCCAAGATACAGTACTGTGTAAATTTCAAGTGCCATTACGACCCCCTGGTAGCACACATGAAAACTGAAAGGCCACAGACCGACACAGAACAGTCGTCCTAATGTCAAATCGGAGAAGGACACAGCACGAGGAGCGTGGACATCCAGCAGGTGTGGTAGGTTGAGAAAAGAGAAATGTGTCTATTCAAGGAGAAAAGTCGATGGTAGGGACAATCTGACCCAATTCTTGGGACTCGGTCACCAGACCAGAAATTAAAATAATGTGAACTAGAAGTTTATTCTAGAAGCTCCTAAGATCCCAACGACTCTAGGAAGGAGTTGGGGGAAAGCTGGCAAATTGGCCCCACTTCTATCCTGTCCATTCTGGGGGTTCGTCCAGAACTCACCATTATACAATTTGCACTTTCCACTGGTCTTAATCTTAATGTGAATGCTTTTTTAAAATACATATATATAATTTACTTGTATATACTTTACATATCTTTGTGCCATTTTCTGCTTTTTCCTTTATATTGTTCCATTCCAATTTTGTTTTCTAATATTTTCAGGCAAACATCAGGTCCAAGCAAAATCGTTTTTACCAAAATAGCTCATTCATTAATTTACTCGACTAGCATATACTGAGCACCTACTGTGTACATGAAAGAAGTTAGCCGAATGAGTTCGATGAACAGAAAAGCACTTAAGGCTTTGGTTCTAATAATCGTCTTAACAATTCTATATTCTATGTTCCTTTTAAATGACAAAGTATTTCCCATCTCACCTGTTAAAAGAAAAAACAGCAAAATACCTGCTCAATCAATCACAACTAACCAAAACGCAACCCGAATGCTCTAGCGTTGATGTCTCAAATTACAGAAATGTATTCCCATGACTAGTGGGGCAAATATTACCAAAATTACGCCTCGATATCTATATTCCTTTATCCATGGAACTTCACCAATTTTAGGATAACTCAAATCACACAAAGTATTCAAGTAAAAAACTTTTTTTTTTTTTCCGGCAAGGCGTGGATAATGGTATCAGTTTTGTTCTCAAGACTTCTCTGGTGGAGCTAGAACATCTCAACACCTGAATATCTTACCAGTTACTCAATAAACACCTTGTGGATGGATTGTTTGACGGCTCGTGACCCCATCCACAGTCGTAGGTCACGTTCCGGGCTGGTAAGTGAGAGCTTGGGGTCAAGGTTTTGTTCTCCCCGGTTCACTAACTTCCCCTTGCCCACACGGACACACACCTGCTACTTTTGTGCCCACTTACATTCTCCCAGGCTCTCCCTGCTCTGTATTCCCATAGTATTTTGCCATCCAAAGGAGTCAACTGCCATCAACGAACGAACTTGGAGATTTTTCTTGTGTGCTGGCACTGACCAAGGGCCTCTGAAGAAACTGCAGACCGGGTCAGCTCAGGCCTCGCTAGAGCTGTACTTTTCAGCCTTGGGTCCTCGTGGTCACAGGAGTGGGGACTGTCACAATATTCGAAGAAGAAAATCTAAGTCGGAGAAATCATAAGAGTGGGATTTGAATGCAATCATTTCCCTCCCTAAAAATGACACCATTTACCGCTTAACGTAGTGTTTATCACAAGCCCTCTCACTCTCGAGTGTCTTGCAAGTGTCGACTCATTTAGTCCTTATGGTGTCCCTATGATTGTCCTTGTTTTTCAGATAGGGAAACTGAGGCATGCGGTAGTTAAATAACTTGCCCAAAGTCCTCCAGCTCGGAAGTAGCTAGAATTCAAACCC
>NW_011888830.1:5597071-5614559 GCF_000151845.1 Pteropus vampyrus
GAAACGCACGATGGCATCGCGACAGGAGGACCTCGGCAGCGGGGTCCGCCCACGCCGGAGGAGGCTGGGACCTGGGGGTCAGCACTGAAAGACACGGAAGCCACATCATCGCACAGAAGCGTTCGTTTCTCAACGTCTCCACGTTTCCATCGGAACAAAAGATGGGACCGAACGCCTAGGGAGACCCCTCGTGGTCCCCACCTTAGCTTGGTGGCAAAGATCAGACATGTTCTAGCACGATGGGCTCGGGCCTGAGTCCTGACTGAACTTGGGCTTAGCTGGTGAACTGGGGCACATCCGCCTTCTGGGAGTTGTGAGGCTTTAATGATGCATGAAATCACTTAACCCAGAGAAATGGTGACTATGGACCCCAGTATTATTCATATTATTCAACGATATTCTAGATTTGTTTTTTTTTTAACTGTGCCTATAAGCTAAAAAAATTGAAGCAACTAGCTGAAACTTTAAAAATAAAATAAGCTTGTCTGAAATATTAAAATATGTAGAAAACCAAAGCTAGGTGATAGAGATTTCTTTGATTTCCTGGGTAGTTCCTTTCTTTTTCTATGTGTAGAATCAACCTTATTGTAAGAAAGCATAATAAATAGGATTATTAGACCAAAATCCCAAATCGAATAGAATAAACTCTAATATTTTCAATTATATAAAGATACAAACTCTTCTACATATGTCTTCTTCAGTTCCATGGAAAACCTCATATCTTCTGTTTAACATAGAAGAGAGTTTGCATTTTAGGCCAATAAATGTTTGTGTTTGGTTCTGTGTCCATTTTAATGCAATTTTTTAAAAACTGCTATGTAACATTCCCTGATGGCTCTAGTGAAAAATGATATTGCAATGCCCGAACTCTTTATTTGGACCATTACATCTATTTGGTTTGCCTCTGAGCACACAGTTCCTTAATGCACTACAGAACTGACAGTTTCCAGACTGACCAGAAATCAAACAAGCCCATCACCTGCGGTCATTTGATTCAATCACCGAAACAACTAAACCAGCTAAGATGCTGACTGGAATACAGTGGAGCCACTTCTTCTTAGTCATTAATCTGAATTAATGTCCGGTGTTCGCTCTGGTGGTCAGTATAGAAGGAGACAGACTCCTGAGATTTGTTTTGGCGGGTCACTCACCGTTAGCCACTTACATGTATGTGAGGCAGCATCGAGAGAGAGAGAGAGAGAGAGAGAGAGAGAGAGAGAGAGAGAGAGAGAGAGAGAGAGATGAGATGAGATTTTGTCTTCCTCTCTTGCAGTGTAGGGCTTTTTGTGTAGTTGGGTTTCAGAGCAAGAAGGCACCTAGGAGCACAGGAAGATTCCAGAAGACTCTCTTTACAAATCATGGTCCTACCTTTATCCAGGTGTCTTCTCACTGGCAGGAATTTGAAGGCAAACCCATTAGCTACCCCACAGCTTTGATTTAAAGACTTGGGTTGAATGATGTCCCTTAGAAAATACGTATTTCCTGTACTTGTGACCTAGCTGGTCTCACGCATTGGAAAACATGAGCAAGCGATGCCTGAACATTGTTAATGCAAAGAAAAGCCATCTGCTTGTGAACGGTGCGGCTGACCTAGAGGCTAGAAGATAGGGAGGTGCAGGTCGACCTGCAATGGGGAGCCATTCGCTACATTCGGAAAACAAGAAACCCTCCGTAGCATGCAAATACTGTTGTTTTCATTAAAAAATCAGGCCTTCCATGTGCGTATTTAATAACTTTCACTGGCTTTCTAATTGCGTTTGCCTCTGGAGATTTTTGGACCATTTAGGAATCTCAATAGGTGACCACAAAGATATTACCAAGAGCACAGACTAGCGGTGGGACACGAGCTGGAGGGGGAGTTTTTTGTTGGTGGCATAGTCCCAAGGGAAACGAGGAAAGCTCACATTTCTGCCAGTTTACCGGAGGAGGGGAAGAGTCCAGAAGAGATGGATTTGAAGGGTTTCTGTCTGAGACACCGGCGACACGAAGCAGGCACACTCGGACTCAGCCAGGGAGGGAACTACAGGGCAAGAGCGAGAAGCCAAGTCAAATCGTGCTGATCCCAAATGCAAAGCAGGATTTTTTTTTTTTTTTTTTGGTCCTGTTTTGGAGTTCCCATAGGAAGTCTAATGAATCCTTTTTAAATCGTTTTTCTCCCTGCTGCAACTTCTGCGGCTATGGATTCATGGTGGAAATGACACTGGGCTCTTCAGGGGTCCCACGACTTGAAGTTGTGTGACCCAGCGAGACGACTTAAGGAAAAGCGTCTGGGGATGCACAGCCGCCCACAGACGTGTCTCCACACGGCACTCACCAAACTGTTTGGTTTGCCTGAATGTTTTTCTGAATGTTTTGGTTTTCTGAATGTTCTTCTGGAGATGACGAATGTCATTCTAAATTCCGAACTCACTGACTTCACGGATGGCCATTCCGCGCCGTGATGCTCCCGGCTCCGTGTGGATGGAAGCCGTTCTCGGCGCTTGAAGAGCTCCCGGTCTAACGGGGCAGGCAAAGGAACGATGGCTGCAGTTGATGAATGAATGCTTTGACGCAGAGATACACAGGGCGCTGACGGAGCAAATAAAAGGCGGGTCCCTCCAGATCTCCATGGAGGGGGGCGGTTTCGGGGGAGGTGACAACCTAATCAGGTGGAGGGGTCGGCAAGGCCACAGGGTGACGAGAGAGGGCTTGGAGGGCTGACTGACATCAGGCCCACGAGCTGAGTGGTGAGGGTTGGGGCTGAGGACGTTGACCCAGGCCAGATAATCTCCTCGGGACGGCCTGCTTTGAAGATAGGATGCTATCACGAAGACCATGGGAAGCTAGTGCAAGTTCGACAGGGGAGGGACGTGGTCAGATGTGCAAGACAGAAAGACCTCGCTCTGGCAGTGATTTGGAGATAATTGAAATGGCCCGAGATGAGAGACAAGGAGACCTGTCAGGACACTGTTGGAAAAATCCAGGTTAAAAAAAAAAAAATGATGATGAGGGTTTGAACTAATGCCATCAGGATACTTCTTGAGGTAATATCAACAGGATTTTACGACCAATTAGAGGTAAATGAGGAGGAATCATGGGCCACTGCCAGGCTCCTAGTTTGGGCATGGCAGGGTGGCTCGCGGTGCCATTTGCCAAATGAAGGAACTACAGCTCCTTCGCTTTGCCTGTGGCGTCTTCTGACCTCCGGCTGGTCCCATTTCTCACAGCCTCAGCAAGCCACAGGGAAATTCCGTCCCGTCCACTTCATTCGGCCGTCTGCATCTACACCTTCTTTCTCCAAAACGTGGGAATCAGGAAGAGCTTCTACCTGGGAGAGGCGTCACCGTGAGACATAAATCAGTCAACCCACCAAACTGTCATCAAGATCCATCAGCCGAAGTTCCTAAGCTGAAACACCTACGAAACACCGTGACCTAAGGCAAGGACACGAACGCCCCCATTCTGAGGGTGTGAATGCTTACGGAAGTCGGATTCCAAATTCGCTAATGTCTTTGCAGAAATGAAGCCCAATTTGTGTCTTTCCGTGAGGCATACGGGCGAGGTGTACGTCATTGAAACAGGCCGTGAAATACATTTAGTCAATGACAAGTTGGCACATCTCAGAAAATATGGCGTATCTCACCTAGAGTGGTTGTGCTGTTTGAAAGTACAAACTCTTTTAAAGTTCTCACATCAGCTTTTATAATCTGCCTCCATCTGTCTTAACTCTGTTAAAATGTCCAGATCCGCCTCCTGCATTTTGGCTTAGGAGTTGTACATTTGAGATGATGACCACACCCCACACAAAGGTGAAAGGTTTGGGGAAAAGAAATGTTTCCTGCCACTGTCCCCCCCTCCTCAGTGGAAAGGAAGATACTAGCTGGCAGCAGCATTTGGAAGAATTAATGAATGTTTGTAGAGCACTCCCCGGTCTAAAGATGAAAGACAGTCTATGAGCGCAGCGTCTAATTAATGTTTGTTATTTTGAATGTTTCACTAAAGGACTTTTCTTATATAAATGAACTCTCATCCAGGAGCTTTGAGAAGGACATGGAACTGAAGAGTCTCAAGTGTGGTCTCCTACCCACATTTTTTTCTTCATCAGTCATTTCAAATACAGCAGTTTCCCATTCAGTAGTCATTATCCCGCTAGGTATTGACTTCAGGTGCTGCCATATTTACAGTCCAAACAACCATCGAATTCCATTTCTTTGGAAGTAAATGAATCCATAGATAAGTAAATAAATAAGCCCACACCTTCCAAGGGCTAAATCATTCCCTTTTCGATCTGTTTTTAAGCTGTGTTCAAATCGTTTTTTGTTTTTGTTTTTGTTTTTTTTTCTGGTATGTTGGATCTCAGACTAGGTATTTGGCTTGGCTAGGCTTTATTGTCCAATAAGTTGTTTTCATAATCCAAAGGCTCGAGGAAGAATCAAGTTGGTTTATTCAAGACCCAAGATAGGCACAAGTTCTCTTAATAACTTTGCAATAGTTTATCATCCAGGACCAACTCACTGCCCCGTTTGGTTGAATGTCTACGCATCCCAGGTTAGGAAGACAATTCAATGCCGTGACAAACCCACACACTAAGGCGACATGCCCCAAATCTAAACAGAGGAGAACTGACTCCTCAAATGATTTGCTTTTCTCAGACCCACGCAATCTAACAATCTTTCTTCTCTGTTCTTTCTTCTCTCCCTAAAGATTCATATTATTTAGGACAGAAGAAGGAAATTAAAAATTAAACCCACCATGTCCTCAGTTGAGTCAAAGCGTTAAGTTCTTAAGTCAGCACGTAAGACAGAGAGGACACTAGTAATCATAGATTAAGTATCACATTTTTCCAGTTTTTTTTTTTTTAATGGTACCAATAACTAAAGAAGCGGAGACGATCAATAAAGAATGGAACTTGGCCACCATTATGTGGATCTTTCCCAGTCTAATTTCGCCAAGCCGTGGGCCCGCTATCCTAGAGCTGACCATTTCCAAAGGCTTTCTACTTCAGGAAACTTCTCTGGGATATTCGTGACTTCTCTCTCATGTCTCTGTCTGTCCAAAAGAAAACATTTGAGGTTGACTTTTGGCTCGTGGTGGACACTGCTCTAAGTTAAAACAAAAGAGCCAGTTGTCTAGTTTCCAAGCTGGGTGGGCTTGGGCTTTGGTGAAGTCCACGGTGCTTTACTGACTGATGAAGATTCAAGAACATGGGAGATTAGAGGCCGAGATTCACCTGTCGTGCTAAAAATCATCTGAGGCCCTCTCGTAAACAAGCCTCCACCTCCACCCCACCCTTCATTCCAGAGAGTGGAACGCCCCTCCGGCCTTGCCGCCATTAAGTTTATCTCCTTCAAGCCTCCCTCTGGCTTTCTTTGAACAAGATTCTACTTTTTAAAAAATATTTGGTGGCGGGCGTTGCATTCCCTCTAAAGATGGAGATGAACTGGGAACATCTGAAACAGCACACCGCACTTGACCCTGCCCAGGCGAGGCACACGCAGAAGAGGCAGCGCAAGGCTCTCTGAGGGGCCCAAGCAAAGAGAGCCCCGTCCTGAAATCAGATTTTTTTTAAATAAAATTAAGCGAACAGAGGAGCAATGATCATCTGTTATGAAGTATCCCAATGACAGTAAAAGCTTTGTTATCGGACCCGTTGGGCAAGTGGCTGCCGGTAGGCTAAAAATCCTGGTCCGCGAAGGCTTTCTTCATTTCGCCTCAGGAGTTTTCCCTCTTATCTCTTCTCTAGCTCTCCCTTTTATAAATGAAAGAAAGTGGATCTGGTTTGTGCACACACTGCCAGTTTCAAAGCTACGGAGATGGAGAAATAATTCTGTTTTGCCAAAAGCAGCAGAAACAGTAGGCTCTGTTCCCCGTCACCCGGCCCTGCGGGTTCTCCCTGTTCTAGTCGGCTTTAGCTGGTCGCCTGGGTCAAGATGTCGTTTTCAGTTTGGGTTTTGTTTTTTGTGTTTTTGTTTTTCATTACTCTATTCAATACTTTGGGGTTGATTTTACGACCAAAAACAAGATGCGCTTTTTATGAAATAATCTCAAAGCCGCAGATGGTCAAAGGAACAAATTGGGAAAAGTGAACTCGAGGTAGCAGCATAGGTTGACAGAAGCTTTGTCCCCCGCTGTCCACGTGGCTCTCCTGTCTTTACCAAATATTACCCTTACGGGTTTGAGCAAGCCTTTTGGCTTCCTTGGCTCTGAGTTTTCTCATCTGCGAAGCCCCTTCAATCTAGGATTCTCAAAATACGTCTTCAAGAGAGAAAATGTCTTAGGCTAGCTCCTCCTCCAGAAGCTTCCAAACAAATGAGTACTGCCCTGACGATCCGGACCATCTGAAGAGGTGACACAAGTGACCGTGGCTAAGTCCTCTCAGAAAGGAAGCTGGTTTTAGGTGAATCTAGTGGAAACTCTTTGAAAAACAAAACCGCTGACATTCGACCTAGAACATGCTAAGCTCCTGAGTGTGGGTGAGTTCTCACCTTTTTGACAGTCCAAGGAGGCCCGAGTCAAAACTTGGCCTCTGCTTCTTCGGTTGAACGCAAGACACGGCAGGCTGGATTTGGAATGAACGGGACTGGCGCCGTAAACAGGCCAGTGCTTCGTACCACCCCCAGGAGACGTGGGTGCGAAGCCCCTGCTCACCAAAATATGGGCACGACTCAGAACAGGATGAGGATCCCCGTCAAGCCACGACGTAAAGGGCTGACCCGGTGGCGTGCCGTCGTGGGAGAGGCTTCGGTCGACTCTGAAGCCAGAAGTCTCGGTTTTGAGGCCTAGCGTGTCACTTACAGTGCGATGTGGGGTCGATGGCCTAATCTTTCTTTCCCTGAGTTCCCTTTGGTAGATGCTGATGACTACCTTTCAGAACGATGAGGAAGACGGGGTGAAACAGCACACAAAGTACAATGCGCGGTGTCTCGTACGTACCAGATACTCAGCGAATTGCAGCTGAGACAATTTCAGCGAGTGGCCCGGGGAGGTCGGGGGTGCTTTAAGCAAAGCCTTAGAACATCTTACCCTGGCCACAGAGACGGGCCTAAATTATCTCCCAGGCTTCCTTCTTGTGAGGGTAGGGAGGAATTTCTAGCCTGGGGAAGATTCTGGAACAGACAGGGGCAGGGTGCTCTTTGTCGAGGGCCTGGACTGACTCCTTCCTTCTGGCTGGAGGGAAGGGAAGGACTGAGAAGAACTTCAGGAACGAAAGGAATTGATGAAGCGACAAGGCAGCTCTGTGAGTCAAAGCAGGGAGTAGGGGAGAAGCACATGCACGGGAGCCTCAGAACACCCGAGGGTCGTGGTCTACACTAGATGAGGCAGGCCAGCTGGAGGACACGCGGGCCCACACTTCAAAGTCAGTTATTGGCCTTTCTCCATCAAAGGAAGCAGAACAAAAACACACGCTGGGGACCGATCCGGTGACAGCCAGCACAGGATCGGCTGATGTTTAAACTGCCACCCCACACTGGAAAGGGGACGCTGTAAGGGTCTTCCAATTGATAGTGTGGACCTTTGTAAACTGTGCAATCCATCTCTGGTCAAACAGCACCCAAAAACAAGGAGGAATTTCGTTAACCCATATCACTATAAAAAGAAAAATTAATTAAAAAAAAAAAAAAAAAAAACAAGGAGGAAAACCCGTAAAAGAAAGGCCCTGTCCCTCATTCTCCCGTTGAGCCGTCAGGACTTCCAGACAGGGTCCCGCTGAAGGTTCACCCTTCAAGGCTTTCAGGGGCTTCACCTTGGCGGGGGTGGGGGACCCAAAAGAAAGAAAAGCCTGAAGAGCAAATGCTCTCCGCACTTGGGTGCTGCCTTGTCTCTGTGTGACCGTCTATCATTAAAGATAATGGATTAAAGGATCATATCATTAAGCAGAAAAGAGAGGTCATTATTCGTTGCATCATCTCACTTTAAAGGGAATACTGGGAACAAAGAGCGAGAGCTACAAGGAAGTAGGCTGGGGACTCGCTTCAGCAGACCCATCCTTGGTGACCTGATGCTGTGTCGTCCAGTGTCGGACAGACCCGGGCCAGTTCCCGGGAGTGACGGACAAAATGGAGCAGGAGTAAAGAGCGAAGGGGGAGGGGAGTTATTGTCTGAGGGCGACCGAGTGTCAGTTTCGCCAGGTGAAAAGCGTTCTGGTGACAGGTCGTGGGGATAGCTGCTCACCGTCACAAATGCCTTTAACGCCGTCGAACGATACATACACTCAAAACGGTTAAGATGGTAAATGTTATGGTATGCGTATTTTGCCACAATAAAAAAAAAAAAAAATGGAAGGCGGTACCCACTCCCCAGGACTGCCGAGAAAAGCATCAGCAGGGCAGATGGAACCTTGGAAGGCCTCTCTTTCCCATCAGCCTCTGGGGTCTCCACAAGCCACAGGACACGCATTTCTACTCAAAAAGACACCCACTGAAGTCGGAGGATGGGACAGTGGGGCCTCTAGGCTGTGGTAGGGAGAAGAAATTCACACTCAAAACTTACACTCTCGTGGGGAAAAACACCGATAGGCAGTATATCAAAATCTTGACAATAATTACATCAGAGTAGCAGAATTATAGGTGATATTCATTTTTTTCTCTGTATATTTTAAATTTCTAAGATGAATTTTTATTACTCCTGTCATTGGTAATAAATTTATCAAAAAAAAAATGTTTAAAAACCTCTGGCTACCAAAACCAAATCTCTTTCTTCTTCAGATTCAAAGTCAACCCACCCTATCGACAGCGAGGAGAAGTCCTGGGCCAGAACTGCACATGGGCCGAGAGGAAAGCGAGAGGAAGCCATCTATCATATCTCGTTTTTATTCCGGTCAGTGTGTACCTCTGACCCCGACTTCTTCAGAGCCGTCCAGAGCTTGGTGCATTTGCAAAACAATCTCAGAATGTTTAAAGAAAAAAGAGATCCCTCAGGAACTTCCTGCCTCTAAAACTTACCTTCTCCCATCTTTTTCTTTTTCTTTCTTTCCTTCTTTTTTTTTTTTTTTTTTTTACATATTTGTGCCTATGACATCAAACTAGACTGGAAATTCCTTGCGGGCAGAAACCAATTTCATGAACATTTGTTGAATGACGAAGGTTGGATCTCATCAACATGGTCCTCCCCCACCACCCCCACCGCATCTTGTCCCCTGCGTGGGCCTGGCCCGTTCCTCCTTTGTGTCCCTTGCACCTGCCATGACACAGAGAGGGAGCGAGCTGCATTGTGCTGATCTCTGTCTAACCTGAGGCCGTCACATGTCACTCACCCTGGGCCCTGATGTTTTGCAGCACGACCTCTGCTAACATCAGGAGATGACTCTAAACCTGTGGTGAGTCTCCCCGGGGCCAGCTGCCCGGCGGTGTGGTTCACTTAATAATAATACTTAACGCTTAAACTGCCACTTCTGCGAGCCTCTTCAAAGCCTCTTACGATCATTAGCTAATTAAGGCGTGGCCCTGCTCGGGTGACTACAGTTATAATTCCTACCTTACAGATGGGGAAACTGAGGCAGGTTTTAAGCGAACTGCCACAGGCCAGAGTCAACTTCCGAGCCAGAATCAGAAGGTACAGATAACAAATTCTGCGTCGAAGCTGCTGTACCCTCTTCTCATTCCAAATAAATGGTTCCTGAGTGCGTGGGTGGACAGGCTTTGTCCCGGGAACCATGTCCACAGCTTTGAGTTTTTGAGTGTAATTTGTCATTCCATACTTTTTAGTAACTCTCTGGGCTCAAGTCGAGTTCAGCTTCCAACTGGGATCACAAACAAACAAACAAAAAGAAAAAAAAAAAAAGGGCCTGCCATGGGGTTTTATTTTTTGAAGAGCAACTGTCCACTGTACACACTTTCTAAGCAGATGTGCAGTGCACATGGTACGTTAGAGATGATTAAATGCTGTCATCCACTTGTGGCCTTCTCGCCAGCTTCCTTCTAGAATGAGATTTAAGAGAGAGAAAGAAAAAAGAGGAAAGAGACATAACCAAACTTGAATCTATGGCAATCCTGTCCTGCTGACAGAAATAACAACTAGCCACGGCTGAGTGACATTCGTAGCGTATGATTAGGAGGATTCATACTTCCGGCCGTAGAGGTTAAGATGCTAAGTAGGAAATTTTGATTAATTTGTTTGGCAGAAAGCTCAATGACTCAAACTATCCAAAAGAAAACCCGAGACTTTGAACGACTGACCGCAGCTTCCAACCACGCACCTCATCCAGCATAACACGTGTGGGATTTTTTTTTAATACCAGGACTGGAAACGAATATCTGAAATTCTTATAAAAGCGAGTTACCTATCTCTGGGCCCTCTGAACTATGAAAATAGACCAAATACCAACGCTGAGGGCAGCCGGAGAGCAGGACAGATTGTGGCGTGGGCTCCTGACAGCCACCTTCTCAAGGACACCGCTGGAGGACTCCGCCTGCTTGGGCTCTGTAGGGACCCTCGGGCGTGGGTCACTGCAAGGGTGTGGCCAGGACATTCCACAGTTAGCACGCATGAAGATACAGAGATGAGAAAGAGGAAGGAGTCAGGAGACCTGACCAAAAGGACAGGAGTTGAAGCAAAGGACATCGATGACATAAATGAAAGAATTTTCTGTTGATCCAAATCAGACTCCTCATACATGGTTTCATGGAGGAAGCGGGTGAGGATCTAAGGAAACAATAGGTAATCCCAACCGAAACCTCGTGAAGTACAGACTTCTTGTGCTCAAAAAAAAAAAAAAAAAAATCATTTTGTGGCAAGAAACTCTCGAAAGTGAACTTTACATGAGCAGCTTATGAATATCTGCATTTCTAACTCCCTGAGACTTTAAGCCAAATTCATCTCACGCTCATTAGCAATACGCTGAAAACTCAGAAACGGGGAACATTATTCCAGGACAAAATTAAGATCTTTCTATTAGGGAACAGTATAAGTTGGTTCCCAAAGCAAACGCCAGGAAAAAATTAAATCGTAAATATTTAAGCTGTAAATTCTCTCCGGCGTAAACTAGAGATTTTCGTGCAGAATAAAGAATTGAAGGGTTTTTTTTTTTTCCTGCTGTTGTTGTTTGTTTTGTTTTTATGGGATTAACTATTGGAATTAAAGTAATTAAATGCTATTAGCTTAACAGTTCTTGATTATTATAATAGCCCAGGCTCGAACCAGGTAGATTCAAAGCAAATTGCAGATCCCACATATATTTGCCCTTGAACCCTGTTTTGTTTCTTGCAGAGGTAAGAGGACCTAAGAAATGAATCCTAGGTGACTTGAAAAAGTGCAAGATTCAGCCCTTCCACAGCCAAAAGAGCACTGGACACGAACGTGTGGTAACAGCACCTGCGCTGGGCCTTTCTCATCCCAGAGGCCCCGCATCAAAGGGGATGAGATCAGAGGTTGGAGAGAATGTGACCGAAGAGAAATAACACCAGAAGCTCGCGTCCCCAGGATTCCCCTCCATGGGAAGTGGCCGTGAGGCACAGCACGAGAGGTCGGCTGGCTGTGGAAGAGTTAAAATGTTATCCATCGTAGCTAGGCTTGCCAGATAAAAACACAGAACACCCAGTTAAACTTGAATTTCAGATAAGCAATGAATGATCACTGAGGATAACTACGTTCCAAATACTGCCCGAGATGTGCTCGTACGAACAAAGGGCACATCGTTTATCCGAAATTCGAATTCGAGTGGGCGTTCTGTATTTTTATTTGCTAAGTCTGGCAACTCGATTCACAGCCAAACGATCGCAATGCGTAGAAGTGAAAAATCGGGGAAGAGGAATATAAACGGGTCATTTAGAGGTAGGAGAGCGACGTGTGCAGGAAGCAGCTCAGGGAGCTTTGAGCAGCTCGCTCTGGGAGGCAGGAACTGCGTGTGCGGACGGTTTGGGCCGGGGATCTGCCGTTTTTCATAAGCCTTAGCAGTAGCCTTTGAATTTTCCATCGACGTGCGACTTTGACAAAAAATTAACATTTCATTTTTAAGAAGGAAACGGCCATCAGGGATTTTATTTTAATCCCTTTTCCCCTTCCAAAAAAAAAAAATTTTTAAAACCTAGTCGGCCAAGTTGGCAAGTTTCAAGGGCATATGAGAAAAAGGGCAAAAAATTTAAATAAAAAGAGAGACAGAGAAAGTGACCTGGTCTCCCACGCCTCCCTCCCTAGTCGGTCCACGGCGGGAGTGGGGGGTCCTCTCCTGTGGGCATGTGAATGCAGGGCCCCTCACGGTCACAGTCGAGGCTGGTGGACCGAGGAAGTGAGGGACAGGTGGGTTACGAATCTAGCGACTATTTACTGAGCGCTGGCCGAGTGCCAAGCGCGGTGCTTAGGAACTGGACGGCAAGACCGAGATGTTACCCACCCTTCCCCGTGAGTCACTGAGGCCGGCTGAGGTCACGCGACTTGACAGAGGGCGCCCAGCAATGAGGCTGGGACGGGAACTTGGACCTGACTGATCGCCAAAGTCCCCCGCACTCAACCAAGTGACGCCTCGTTTCCCGGTGTGATGTCGGGTGAGGGACCCCGGCCACAGCCCTGCCTGGGACCCAGGGAGCCGAGGCGCCAAGTGGCCTCCTAAACGGCGGGCCACAGAGAGGGGCCCGGCACTCTCGTGAAGCGTCTGATGGCTTCTCCGTCTCCGCCTGGGCCTGCACGTGCTCAGGCCGACGCCTCTGGGGCCACCACGTGCACTGGCATCGAAAAGCTGCCCCTCAAATGAGCCCCTCTCCTGGCAGCTTTGACTCCTTTTGAGCCGCACCTGAATACAACGCCTGGTGCTGGGGGACGCGTCGCGGTTCTGCCGCCTGCCTCCGTGTGGGCACGGAACCGGCGTCGGACAGAGAAAGCGTTACCACCGGGTGACGGCGGCTGCCGCGCCTCGTGGTCAGGATCGTTCTTTGCAGGATGCTTAACTGCACATTCAGCAGAGTTATAAACGCCCAGAACGTCATGGGAAATGTCATTCTCAAGGAAGTCAGCTGGCTCCCTTCTGCCAGCATCAGATACGGCTGAGATGATAAGTTTCAGGTCGCCGGCTGGAGCCTCTTCCAGCATTTGATCCCAGTTAGGGATCTGATTCCCTCCCTGGCAGTCCTCTTTGATGTCCGAGATTCTCCTGGGGATAAGGGAGGTGACTGCCTGGTCCTGGTCCTGGCCTGAGTCGGTTGTGACTTTCTTGTGGCTCCTTTGGAATGACTCTCGTCCTGGAGGCTTTCCCATCATGTGGCCTGTTTTGCGGGGATTTGTGTGGAAGTTCATGAGACCGCTTTTAAAAGCAAACGTCGAGAAAGGCTTTCTCTTCCTCTGTGCTAGGGCCATGAGTCTTTAGCCATCCAAAAGGTGTCCATGGTTTTAAGAAGCCGAAGGTGGAATATTGGTAAGACGCTGGCTCGTAGAAGCGCGGAGCGTCTCGCTTGTCCCTGCCATCGAATTGAATTTCTGCGTGTGTCTCACTGACTCACGGGGCACTGTGCAGCCTAGGGGGTAAACGCAATCGCCTACTTAATATTCAATCACAAATATCCGTGAGTCTGCCAGCCTGGAGGCCCCATTGTCCTCTCGGGCAGGTAAGTGAGAGCTCACTCACCTTCCCAAGAAGCCCGATCACTCGGGAAGCTGTGCCTTCTGGCCTGTCACCTCTCTGGTTGAGTCATTGAAAATCCCCAGGCTGTCAGGGTACGTTGGGTACTATCAGCAGAAAATAGGGAGCAAACCTATTCCTTCTTCTTCGGTTGGCATTTGAGACTGGCCAGCTGGGGAATCGTGATGTGGGGTGAAAATGGGTTCGTTCCAAGTTCTCAACTTCTGAACCAGAAAAACCGTTCCCGCTTTCGTCAAATTCACACACACACAGAATTTCATCAGATTCACACCCCCTCCCCTAAGAATAATCAGTAGCTCGCTTATGAAAAGATCAGATCACAGGGTTTGACAAGCCAAGGCGGGCTCAGTCACAGAGACGTGTCATCGAATGCCAGCACCGGAGCCATTGTGCAGCCCTGGGTTTACCCCGACCCCCACCCCCACGCAGCAGACCCGGGGACTTGCATCGATCTCATGACCTGGTTTCTCCCGAGAGGAGGTAGGTCGCCGCCCTTGGAAAGGTCAGGAAGGAGACAAACCCTCTGGCTCCTGCTGCTCCCTCTCCCACAAAGAATGAGGTGGGAGAGAGAACAAGCCAGACCAGGGGGCAAATTCCAACAGAGCTGAAGCCAACCCTGAGGATAACAGGATCCTTCTGCCCTGGCTCCTCCTTCCAGAACGACATTCTCCTAGGTTCTGAACCTTCTAAGTTAGGAGTGACTCCAAGGGCCTAGAAAATTCTGGCGGAGGCTCTCCAAAGAAATACCCACCACCCCGAGATCTGGTCTCTCCTTCTTTAAACCCTGCAAGCATCGCCCTGCTCCCAGCTCGCCCTCCCCTGGGGCGGGAGGCAGCAGCTTCTGAGAGCAGCTTCCCACCCCCTTCCGAGGGAGCGAGGCAGCCCCAGCAGGTGTCTCTGCCTCGCCTTTCCTCCCGGGGCAAGAGGCAAATGCAGGTGCCTCCTGCCCCTCCCTCTTTCCTCCTAAAGGGAGCGGGTGGCTAGGGAGGTGTCCCACCACTCCCTCCAGCCCCCCAGGGCTGGAAGCTCAGGGCGGTACCTCTGCTACCAACACCCATCTCAGAGCTGGAGCCCAGCCCCCCAGCTTCGCCCTCCCTCGCTCCCCTCCCAGGGGCTTTTGGGGCTCCTCGTCAATTCTGTTTCCTGCAGGACCTTAGCCTCTTACTCAAATCTGCCATCATTCGCTGGTACAGCCCCAGCCGCGAGCCAGCAGCTGGGCTTGGGGCGACATGGGAAAGACGCAGGAGGCAGCCTTGGCCTCGAGGCGTTTCCAGGAGTGGGCAGTTTGGTTCCGTGGATTTACGGGCCACCCAGAAGCTCTGGCTTCATGAATCTCTGAGCCTCTGCTTCTGGGTCTTATCTGACCCCTGCCAGATCAGGACCTAGGGAGAACGTACGTCCTCTCTCCCACATCCGGTCCCCACACTGGGAAGGAGGGAAGAGCATTTTCGACGGCCGCGAAGGCCAGGGCTGGAGGATGGCAGCCCGATTCAGAGAGCCTCACGCCCAGGACCGCTGGGCGAGACTGTGTCCGAAAGGGTGATGGCGGGAGTGTGAGTGGGACGTGGAGGGCCCTCCCGGGACGGGGCCACCCCGCCCGCACGTGGACCCCTGCCTCGTCGACACGTGCGGTCAGGGCCACAGAGACGGGTCCAGACAGACTGACGTTAACCCGTCACTGGGTGGTCTCCCACCCCCAGCCCACGCGAGCCCCTCGGGAGGACGGCCACCGAGTGGTGACACGATAAATTCTCTCACCTGGGGCGGGGGGCTATTCAGGGTCTCAAGAAACAGAGAGAACCCCGAAAATCCAAGCCGCCCCACATGCACCTTCCAGAAGGAATCCCAGAGAGAGAAGGCAGGTGAGAACGGGGCCGTGCTCCAAAGAGACCCACCCAGAGGCTGGCGGGGACAGCAAGGTGACAAGTAGTGGGGAGCAATGATCACTGCCCAGGCCTAGCCTGGTAAGTCCTCACCCAAAAGAGGTCCTGGGCTTTAAAAATAATCACGATTTTTGACCAAGAGAGTTCGTTGCTCTGCTCCAGGGACGGGGGACTGTTTTCCCCTTAGCAAAGCTAAGCCGGGCCCGCCGCCCGGGTGACCGAACACACAGACCATGACAAGGAAAAGGGAAGAAGGAGAAGTGAGGAGAAGCAGCAGCAAACAGGGAACGGGTCGGGGTGGCCAGGGAGCGTGACGAGAAGGACAGGCAGCGGCCGGAGAAGGGGTGAGAGGCGGGTGTTTTCCCATGGCTCGTTGTCCATCCGGCTCTTCGGAGCCTTCTGGAAGGACGTGGACCAGCACAGACCCCCACCCTGCTAGTCTCAACCTGAGCTGACATTCCAGAAGCCCCTCAGCTCCTTTCTGCTGAAAATCCCATCACTAGATGCTTAGGTGAAGGGGGCAATTTCCAGAAGCAGTGGACCAGGATTTGGGGACGACCCCGATGACAGTCACTCATAATGGAGGCCCTGGCTGCATCCCTTCTTCCGAGAGCTGCCTGCGGAGCAGTGAGAGCCCCTGCAGCGCGAAGGCGCCGCGTCTCCCTCGGCCCAGGACACTGGACAACCGGTCTTCTCACGAGGGTTCCCCAAGCCAAGCTGAACACGGGCAAGTGTGTGTTTTAAGGACGGGGAAACTGAGGCACTGGAAGGGAAGTGTGGCACCCGAGGGATGAGGGTTGCATAGCAAAGACGACCCCGATCTCTCACAGCCTGCGTGTGACCCGGGGTCCTTAGACCCCAGTGCCTAGTGCACGGGCACCTCGATGTCCCCGTCACTCCTGCAGCGAGAACAGGAACCTCTGCAGCAGTGGGTGAATCCGGCCGAGCTTCTGACGGCCTTCCAAGAGTGTGTGGCCGCCACCTCCTAGAAAGGTGGTTTCTTGTCTCTGTATGTCCCGTGAAACTCCCTACAAGCAATAGAGCCACAACCAGATGAAACAGAATTCCAAGGTCGCGTGTGTGACTCCTGCGAGATTCTTCGTCACCCGTCCACCGTCTAATGAGTAAATTAGATCTAGAAAGGTCTCCAGAAGCTTTCCAGACCATGCTCTGATTAGGTAGATGAACAAAGGGGTGACGAGGGGCTTCGTGACTTGCCCGAGAACACACGCTAGGAATTGACTTACCCCTCGTTAGAACCCCAGTTTCGTAACTTCCAATTCATAATAATGAGAAGGAATTAGCATTACCATAATTCCGTAGCCACGCTGTACTAGCCCGTATGCAGAATCTGGCTGTGGGCACACTGCTTCTTAGTTCAACCTCGTCGCTATCCACAATTGGAGTTATATAATACTGTCAGCAATATCACCTATCGGGTAAAAAGACAGCGGCCCCAGAGTCTCAAAAAAAAAGGGGATGTGGATGAAAAGAATCTTGACAACGGGGCCCAAAACAGAACAGAAAAGTTAAGGTTTGCCTTACTTCCTGCGAATTCCACGCCATCGTGTCTGTGCTGAATTTTTGTAGTGGCTGCCTTCGGATGCACTGGGGAGCGAGCGTGTGAGATAAAGAAATCTTATGGTGAATCCTTTTTACTAGCAAAGCATCTTTTTACAAAGCAGAGAATGCCTGCCGGTGTTCGCATATCAGTTTTACTTACACCGAAGTGTGTGTGTGTGTGTGTGTGTGTGTGTGTGTGTGTGTGCGCGCTGGAAGCTAATCTTCCTGATGCTCCAAGTACAGCTCAAGTTCCATACAGGACGCTAGGCTGAGAGCAGCTTTGGGAAGAAAGCATTTCAGTAGGAGCGAATCCAGGAGACAGATCTGATAGATTTACTTCATTCCTAATTTCTCCCATCTCCTTCACCAAAGATGCAAATTCGAGGCCCCCAAATTAAGGTTTCTGCGGAATTTTAGGAAAGGAAAATAATTCTTAACATGGTAGACAGGGAAGCAGATCTTACGGAGAAGAATCAATGGTTCACTAGTTCTCAGC
>NW_011888830.1:5616413-5619401 GCF_000151845.1 Pteropus vampyrus
TTGCATCCTGCACGGACGATCAGAGTGCAATACAGACGAGGGGCCGGGCTTCCTGCCTCTCGGGGAAGTCACTCTCTCATCTTTCAGAAAAGGAAATAAAAAGATCATGCGATGGGAATCCGGCAGAATAACGACAAGGAGGCCCGGGGAGCGGGGGCAGGGAGGAGGGTGGGGGCCGGGGAAGGTACCCTGGCCCCAGAGGCCCACCAAACACCTTAGCTGTGCACGTTCTAAGCTAAGAAGTAGAAAGCAATTTTATTTCTTCTAAATTGTCATGGTCTGTCCCACTGGCTTGCAGTAGTTACTGAGGGAATCAGTCTCAAAACAGTCAGCTGGCTGGCATGCCACGACATCCATGATCTCAACCTAATTTCCAACTCTGGTCCCCAGACTTCTGAGCATTGCTGGAGAAAGTCCCTAAGGCATTAAACATATTGATAGTTGGGCCCTTCTAATAATACTATTAATAGTCACCATCTGTTGACTATCTACTCTATGCCATGCACTTGGCTAATAGTTCTACCTATGTCATTTCATCTAACCACCAAAGAAATCCTCATTTTACAGATAAGAAGATACATTTTCTACAATCTAAAACTTGCGATTCAATGATTCTGTCCCCATGAGCTCTGCTCAAGCTCCGGGAACTTGGGGAATTAACCAGAACTTGGCCTTGGTGTCTAATTTTAAGAACATCTGAGTTTGTGCAGCCACTAATTCTCTTTATGACGAGCCACTCATACAGAATTTGCCACAGCTATTAATCAGCTCTCACCGGAAGTCGATAGGAGAGCAGAGGTAGGAGAAGCAGTCAGGCCTGTTTGTCTTAATGTGTCTGAATCATTTCTCTTTCAGGTTTGAAGTGTTATACATCTTTCATGCCACTGGGTCACCACTGAAGGCCTGTGTCTGGGACGGAGTGGGCACGCGATACTTTTATTGAAAATGTTTTCCTCTGTAGGAGGTAATTGAATTATCGTGCACGCACAGCCGTAACGCAAAACCAGACAAGTTTGCCTTGATCACATGGAAACACACCTTCCAAAAGTGCCAAAGAGAAAAAACGTGCCTCCTCGTCTGCTCTAGGGTTCTACGATTTCCAGATTTGGGGAGAAGCAAAGACCGGAGTCCTAAATGATGGCTGATTGCAGCCTGTGCCTGAATGCTTTAGCAAACCGGTTTAGATAAGAGTTCAGAGAGTTAGTTGACTGACCCTTAAATGAAGCTCCAAGGACACCAACCACACACAGAGCAGAAGCCGGTCTACAGCGCAGAAACCCGCTTCCCCGGGGAAGAACAGGCCCTCTGAGTCCTTGTCAAGTTGGTCCCCAATCCGAACACAGGAGAAGCAGGAGCGGACCTCGCTGACCTTTCTCCAGTGAATTTTGCCCTACGTACAGAGAAGGTGACCCCGAAAAATACTCTCTTCTCCGCCCAAATACTAAGCTCCCGGTGTCTGCTCTGATAGAGGAGATAAAACGTACGGGCATCTCAAGATAACGAATCATCCCAAAGTAATACATATTCGAAGTGAGAATCTCAAGATACACACACAGACACGTAAATGCTTGCACATCCGTGGAGAAACATGTGGGAGCACACACTTTCAGAGATAAACACCCACTTTTGTGACCACCCTCATTATGACTTGGATCCGATCCTATTATTGGAGGACAATGTCTCAATAGTTCTAAGTCTTATTAACTTGTTCCTTTTTCTGAGGCTTCCCCGATACGTGCGAGGCTAATAGCCACGCTCCCAGTATTTTGCACGTTGAGTCAAATAGCACGTTGCATTCTAACATGTTTTAGAGTTATTCAGCTACTTGACCTCAGTCTTAGCCCAGCTAACCACCCTTGGGGGTAACAAAAGAGGCCACAATGGAGCTGACAGCACTTCCGATGGATACATCCTTCATCCAAGGACCTGCACGCTGTAATTACCATGATATTCCATGGTCTCGAAATGAGGAAACTCTAGCACAAGGAGAGCGAGCCCCTGGACCGGTATCACGTAACACGAGAAAGTGAGGACAAAGCCTGAGACTCTCTAGCGGTCTGGATATTTTTCATCACTTGCCGTCATAAACCTAGTGATTCCAAGAGGCAGGAAAAAAATCAAATTCGAGCCCTTGGCAAATATGCACTTCTCATACTGATGACTTTACTTCTCGCCTCTTGATAACACTGACAGAGAAAAGTGCAAATTAAAACCTGAATTGTATGGGGGGGAGGGGGGCGAGCAGGAGAGTGACAGCGAGAGTGACGGCCGAGAGAGCGCGGGCCCGCACGGGTGTCCGCCCCCAGCCTCCAGCGGGCCGACTGGGCCGCGTGCATTAACGTCGCTCGGCTCGAAGGCATGGCGCACCTGGATGTCTGCATCAAAAAAGGCATCTAGAATTCTTTCAAGACAGGAAAGTCTTTCTCCTCACCCAAATGGGCACATTCTGCTCAGTTATCAAGTTGGAAAATGTCCAAGAATTAAAGAGACTGCGTCCCTGGGTCCCGTTATAGCCCTCGGCGTCCTGGCCGTAGGTCCTGAGTCCGCCACGGTTGACTCTGTGTTGTGCCGTCGGCTCTTACATATAACTGGAGGAAGCGGGAATTTCATTGTGTGGATGAATTGATAAATTTCATCTAATTACTTCAGTGCCACGTTCGTTGGTCCTGGCTTTGTCCCTCTGGGGCGGAAACCAGAAAATTCTCAGGATAGCGTGTTCCTCCAGTACCATAAAGTCTGCCAAGCACACGAGGCGCCGTGGTCACTTTGTTGCCTGACGTCTAACAGATGGGTGATGAAGATGGACCATCACTGTCCTCGGATCCACAACTCGGTTACCAGAACCAAGCTCCATTCCCACGCTGTCTATAGTACCACTGGGTCATGCTCACGTCACCTTCATCCCTGCCTTATGACCCACTGGCCTCTCTGCGGGTGGAACACGGTCAAGGCTGGTATGAGGGCAGCTGGGAGAGAGCCCTGGCCAGT
>NW_011888830.1:5620656-5626526 GCF_000151845.1 Pteropus vampyrus
CACCTTCATCCCTGCCTTATGACCCACTGGCCTCTCTGCGGGTGGAACACGGTCAAGGCTGGTATGAGGGCAGCTGGGAGAGAGCCCTGGCCAGTTGCTCCATCCGGGTTAGCTGCATTTGCTGCCACCTCGCTTGCCTTGGGATTCATTTTAGGAACAACTGTAGCCTTTGGGATGTTTTTTTGTTGTTTGTTTGTTTGTTTGTTTTTTTAATCCAGATGAAAATAATTCTCAGAAACACAACTTCCGTGGAATCATGGATTCGAGAAAAGGTTAAAAAGTGACTTCAGTATCAACTGGATGAAGCCGCTGTTTTTCCTTACGATGTGGGAAATCGATAGAACTTTGAACGTGGTCAGGGGTCCCCGAAGGAAGTGGACTGGAGTGGCCAAGGAGAGAAGGCTGTCGCCTCTGAACAACGGAACGGTTGAAACGAAAAGCAGGTAAGACAGCGAGAAGCGTTTGGGGTAAAGTAATGGACGATTACAGCGGCATCTGCTGTCCTTCAGATACATGAGTCGAAACCTTCACCAGCCCCTGCGCCGAAGGCCCCGGATCAGGCTGCAGAAAGAGGAGATCATTTTAGCCACGAGAGGGTTACGATGCTGGTTGTATGGAGACAAAATTCTCGACGATTCCCTCACAGAAGGTATCCCAAGAATAGGGGGGCGGCTCCCTAGAAACTGCATGGAAAAATGTCCCTGTGATGCTGGGACAGGTCAAGGCCCAGAGGTGGGAAGAAAAGTAGATTAGCCGCTATTAAAATACAATTATTCTTTAAGTCCACTCCAGTACTTGAAAACTGTACGATTCCTAAAGAACGATGCAAATAGCCTCCTCTGGTTAAGGTGTTTTTTCCCTCGAGGGTCCCCTAGTGTCATGAGCTAAATATTTTTATGACCATTTTGAAATGGAGAAGCCATTTTGCATCTGCCTTCAAATTCCTGGCCCTGTTTGCTACCTCTTCCTCTCCCCAAAGGAAAAATACTTCTCCCAAGTAAGTCAGTTGTATTGTGTGTAGGGTTCTTCTATGCGCGCACAGTAGGGACCTCGCCTGCAGACATAGCTCTGCCTTTGCCAGGAGCATCTGCATGTGAGGCTTTTCTCCTGTTCTCAGTTGATATTTCTGATGTAATAGTCTAGATACTACAGAACTTAATTTGTCGGATTCCATATAAGCTCAGATGTTGTTACCTATCTTTTAATAATGCTGATTTTGTCGAACCAAATAAAGATCAATGGATGTTCTTTATTTTCTTAAAAAAAAATTTTAATAAAAAAAAATAAAACCTGAATTGTACTCACTTTAGAATTCTAGGGCTTTGGTTGGAATTTCAGACGGACAGTTAGAAATCGGGCTTTGTTGTCTAAGTCCTTGGCGAGCAGCCGCCTCCGTATTCGTGTTTCGTGCCTTTGTGAATAAAGCAGGTTCGTTCGCTGTCCGATCACTGTCTTTTTAAAGCCTGGTAGCCGCCTCCTGGAAGGGAGGTCGTTTGGGTCTCCTTTGGCTTTGGGTCCGTTTGAGGGCTTCCCTCGATGGGGTCACTGACGACAGGCCGACGTGGTGGCACCTATTCGCACGGCACGGAATTGCCTGGTCTCGGGGTGCTCTGGCTTCAAGGGTAAGGCACGAGAAAACACCCTAACACCCAGCTTTGCCTCGGATGTCACAGGCAGTAACTAGTTGCCTTTCACAACCCCGATGAAGAATACCGATTGGCCTCCCTGAGAGGTGAGGCCGGCCCGCACTGAGGGCGTTCAGTATAGTCACTCTTGGGGTCTTAAACACACCCAGAAACCAGAAGGGCGCTGAGCCAGGCCTCCCGGGAACCGCCCCGTTCTGCTGCCCCCTCAGGCATCCACCCATCCTCTGTGGTCCCACCTTCCGTCCCAGTCTGGGATGTTTATCCAGAACAAATTATTTGGACTCATTTCCCAAAGCATTGGGTTTGGGCTGACTTAGCATCTCCCCCCACCCCACCTCCACCTTTGCCTCCGAATGTGCTAGAGCAGTGCTTTCCAGGACCCCTGGAGGGCCCCCCTATGGGTTCTGCATGGGGGAGACAGCCCCCTGACTCTCCCCACCATCCGGGCACCTCTCCTATGACCCACCATTAACGAACCCTTGCCAGGTAATCCACTGATAACTAAACTCTGGGAAGACCTCAGTAATTAAAGGGATAATAATAACTCTTCGACATCATGGGCCGGAGTGGTGACTAACATCGTTCCCCGGACATCACTCAAATCTCCAGAATGACTAAATGCGTGAATATCCCCTTGTGACAGATGGATCGACTGACGCTATTTGCTATTAAGTGACAGAGCCAGAATTTGCATCCAGCCCATCCAGCTCCAGAATCTGTGCTCTTTACCATGATGTCAACAGCTTAGAAGGGCGAAGGGACAAATGGCCGCCTGTAACAGGGCTGACCCTGGCCTTGGCAGCCCCGTTTGCAGGTCAAGGAACCCTCCTTTCAGCTCCTGCTTCAGGTCGAGGGGTGGCCACTCAGAGAAGAAAGCGGAGTCCGACAAGCCTCCGTGTCCTCCTACGTAAAACGGGGATGGTGAATAATAATACCTATGCGCTAGGGCTGTTGGGGAGATTAAGTGAGGAATCACCTGCAAAACACGTGGCAAGCGCTCATTGTCCAGGGACACCAAGTCTAGGAACACAGACGCCACCAATGGTTCATCGATATTGATTTCCTTACGGGAAAACAATTGCTACATTTCCAGACCTGGTGGCCGCCTTGTGCATTAGCCAGTATTATTTTTCAGCAAAGCGCCTGGTGCTTGGTTGCATGGTGCTTGAGAGTCACCAAAAGGCCCCTTTGCCCCAAAACATTGCATCATTCCTGGTGCCTAGAATTCCCATGGGAGCTTGATTTAGGTTTTGAGAGGTTCACGGTTTCTTTTACGTGCAAAGCTCAACCAGAGAAGCCTGCTCTTCCCTACCAACCTCCGGGAGAATAAGACTTTTTTTTAGGTGGAAGATCAGTTTATCCCTCTCGGCACGGCAGCCCGGTCTCCTGTCACCCCCGTGGATTTCCACACGGAGGCAACGAAGCCCCGTCATCGCTGGGAACCGGTCTCAGACGCGGAAAATGAAGACACTCCTTTCTCCCTTCAAGTAGCCTGAAACCCACTCCCAACTGTCCACTGTCGAGTATTCCATTCTGTTTTATCTCTTAAGCCTTCTTTAAACATCCTCTAGAGGTGCCACCCGGGACTTGCGTGAGGCCACGCCCACGCTGGAGCTCTTGGCAGGGTGGGATCCAACAGGAAGCTGAAGCCATGTTAATTACAGGGCCAAAAGGTTGGGCCGAGGGGGGCATGGGGCTCCCATATGAGACATTCCATATTTCACGTGGCCGAGCTTGATCCTTTAAGCACTGGAAACACCCAGAGGGCAAACTGTCAGCACCACGCACAAGAATCTTGCCCTGAACAAAATGACCTTTGAGTTCTTAACTGGTTTCATGTTCCTGAGGCCTCTGCATACACGTCCCCCTCCGCCTGCTCTCCAACACCTCCAGTGCGTTTATTCGCCGGCTGGGTTGGCCCTCTCTGGCTGGCACGGTCCAGTCTGCCGACCATGGAGAAACGTGATGCTTAACCAAATGAGGAAGCCTCGAGCAAGGCAACACATTGTGCTGATTTGCAAACTTGGGCCAGCCATCATGAGCATCCTCGCTCACTAAATGACAACTCTGTCTTCAGCGAAAGTCCGCTGAGAGACTCTAGGATCCAGTTGGGACTCTTTCTTGACACATCCTCGCAAACATTAGGTTCAGTGGCTGATGGGTGCAAAACACAGTTCTAAGACATGAAACAAAACATCCATTGAAGGAACGGGACTTTTTTTTTTTTGGAAGACGTGAGATCATCCATTTGGGATAGCTGTATCTAGATATCGAACATCTTTTTGTCAGCAGGAAGCCAAAGCAGCATTTTTCTTAAGTCTTACGCTGGGAAGTTTTCTATGTTTTTACTGCTGACGCTGAGAACAGACACACCAGCACGCCACGGTGCGGGACAGGCCCTGGGGGACAGGCCTCTCTGTGTCTTTAGGTGACTCAGATATATCCCCAGAGCTTCAGTTTCTCAGGCTGTGACAGGGAGGGAACACAGGCCAGCAGCACACCGTAGAGGACATTGGGATGGAAAAAGTGGATTGATACATACCCCTTTCTCTCCTCCTCTCCTTTCGCCTTCGTCCAGCCAGCTGGCTACGAGGGTGCACATTCCGCCAGCTCTCGTATCTGGGTAATGGAAAACAGAGACACCTAATCCCCACACTGTAGCTCAGACACACCGTCGTTGGAAGCCTCCACCTGCGTCGGAGCTGCTGGCCACTAGGAGAGCCGGCCGGGTACCAGAGCTCGCCTTCCCTTCCAACGTATGTGCGGAGGGGCGGGGGAGGGGCCCGGGGCTGGCATCCAGGAGGGGAAGTTGCAGACGGGGCCTAACTAATCCACAAACTGGATAGTCAGCCTCTGATGGCGTCGGGGGTGTGGCGCTGCAGCCAGCGCAGCAGTGCGGGCATTAAGCTCCAAATCCCATCCCTTCATGCCCCAACCGATCACATTTAGGGAGCGTGAGTGGCAGCTCCAGGCCCCTGATCCAATTAGGAAGGCATGGTCTCCTGTCTTCTCTGTTATATGCACAGGACCGAGCATCTGAACCTGCTCAGCCAGTAAGCCAGGCTCACATTCACAATTTAATTGTTCTCAGCCACATCTTGTCACCCCCAAAGAGACTGTAAGCCTCTTACGGGGAGGGCTGACTTCACACGTAGTTGGATTAGATGCTCACTTACTTGGTATAATTTATTGGGAGCTGAGAGCAGGCTGTGTCCGACCCAGATATATTCCTGCTACTCACTTACTAGAGACTGAAATTTCATTCTATCAAACTTTCATGGGGGGTGAAATGCTATCATGGAGATGCTCTCACTTACACACCATTAATAGGGCAGAATAACGGGGTGACTATTGTTTTATTATGTTCAACCATTACAGAAAGGGTCGGGTAGCAAGAGAGACACAGAGAGAGGGCTTCCTGCCCCACCCCCACCCCCCAGCTCATCCACGTGTCGTGACCCATCCCCTGTGAGATGGGCAAGATCGCACTCCCACTTGGACTCCGAGTCGCCCTGCCAGATGAGGAGTCGTGTCCAAAACTGCCCTGGGCTTGAGAAAGGAATTTCTCATTTCCTTATTTCTTTATCTGATACCTTGGTGTCAGAAGGGACACGCGCAGCCAGTCAGGCCCACGCCGGTTGATTAATGTCCGGTGCAAACGAAGGCGAGATCGTGGGCCCCGTGTCCAGTTGGGGCCGGTTAACTGCAGAGTAGAAACACCGCCCAGCTTCCTGTCACACATGTCACCCCAGAGAGAAGAGAAGGAAGGGGACCCTTTCCCCTACGGTAGCCTCTGAACCGTATCTCTCCCCCCACGGGAGTGACAGTTACTGCTTTTTGACCAAAGAGGGTTAGAGGATGTGAAGGAGGAGGCCAGAGGTCGGGGAGATGCAAGGTGAGGGCTGGGCGCCAAGGGAGGCAGGTCTCTGGAAGCTGGAAAAGGCAGAAAAGTTTCTCGGAGCCTCCAGAAGGGACCCTGCCTGTGACACCTTGCCGTGGACCCAGGGAAACTGATTTCAGAGTCCTCCAGCAGGGGCGGGGAATAAATCCATGTTCGTCGTTTGTTACAGCAGCAGCAGGAGGTGAATGCGGACTCGGGCTTCTCGGAGGCATTGAACTTGGCGCTGGGGAGCATCTGCCTGGAGCCACAGACCCCCCTGGCCCTGCGGGTCCATGACCAGGCCTCCGAGGGACTTGGAGCGCATCCTGTCTGCCTCACGTCCA
>NW_011888830.1:5626576-5630579 GCF_000151845.1 Pteropus vampyrus
GAAGGCGAGATCGTGGGCCCCGTGTCCAGTTGGGGCCGGTTAACTGCAGAGTAGAAACACCGCCCAGCTTCCTGTCACACATGTCACCCCAGAGAGAAGAGAAGGAAGGGGACCCTTTCCCCTACGGTAGCCTCTGAACCGTATCTTTCCCCCCACGGGAGTGACAGTTACTGCTTTTTGACCAAAGAGGGTTAGAGGATGTGAAGGAGGAGGCCAGAGGTCGGGGAGATGCAAGGTGAGGGCTGGGCGCCAAGGGAGGCAGGTCTCTGGAAGCTGGAAAAGGCAGAAAAGTTTCTCGGAGCCTCCAGAAGGGACCCTGCCTGTGACACCTGGCCGTGGACCCAGAGAAACTGATTTCAGAGTCCTCCAGCAGGGGCGGGGAATAAATCCATGTTCGTCGTTGGTTACAGCAGCAGCAGGAGGTGAATGCGGACTCGGGCTTCTCGGAGACATTGAACTTGGCGCTGGGGAGCATCTGCCTGGAGCCACAGACCCCCCTGGCCCTGCGGGTCCATGACCAGGCCTCCGAGGGACTTGGAGCGCATCCTGTCTGCCTCACGTCCATGGCCACCCGGCCAGGACACGGGCAGACTGGAGGCCGCCGAGGCTGACGAGCGATTTTGACTTACGTCCTCTGAGAAAGAGACCCGTGTACGTTCAGAGCAGTGGGGCGTCATCCTTCGTACACCCCACAAAAGGTGCGGAGTGCGTCTCACATGCCGGGCACAGTGCTACTCCCGGGGCTGCCAGGCTGAGCTGCTCAGGGCCACCCAGCAAAACCTCTCACCGCTGTGTGACTTTGGGCAAATGACTCGCCCTCTCTGCCCCACAGTTCCACAGTTTTCTTATCCATGAAACGAGGATAATAATCTTCTCACTCGACAGGGCTTTTCTGGGAACCAAGTGAGAAATTCGTCTGAAGAGCTGGGCAGCTGGCCTCCCACGCGGGGCGCCTCGGTGGGAAGCGGAGCCGTCACTTCTTGATTCGACGAGTCGTGATCTTTGCTGGTGGCCTACATGTGTCATATAACAGCCCGTTCATTCTCTCGGGCTGACGCCTGTCGCCGTCCAGTCTAGGTGACTCCCGGGGATTGGGCTGAACAGATGACCAGTCCCCCATCCTGCTAGGAGGTCCCCAGGGCTCCAGGCAGTTGTCAGGACTCTTGAGGTCCTCAGAAGAGTGAGATTTGGAACTCTCTGAGGGAGGCAGCTTAGTGACTCTGCCCTGACAAGGCGAAGAACAGATGGCTTCATGCACTCGAGTCTCAAGTTCATAACAGACAGGTCGCCCTGTGGGCCGACCACAGGGACGGTCATCCACAAAGGCGAGAACTCGGGGAGAACTGACCTGGTGTTATAGGATGTCGGCGGAGGGACACCGTCAGGCCCCAGTCAGCAGTGACCGTGGGTGGGGCCGGCCGACGCAGGTGGCAGCTTCAGAGCTGCCTGGTGTCTGTGTTCCAGAAGCACGGCTGTCCTGGTGATGGCCGGGAGCGCCAGGCCCCATACGGGGTGCGGGGCCCCCTCTAACCGTGAGAGGGAGAGGGCAGCCCTTGTTTACAAGGGCCGTGTTACTTAAGGACCCCTTCCAGCGCACGAAACGGGGTCTTAATGGCCCTCGAAAAATGGAGCTCCTACCTAAGCCCCCAGCCCCAAGCCCCCGCTCCAGGGCCACCAGACTCAGGGAAGAATTCCCGAAGACCAGCCTGTGCCCGGCCAAGTCCACAGCACCCCCAAAATCCTATTTCTTGGGCTTCTTTAAAAAAAAATAACTGAAGAGGGGGCTACTTCACAAGTTTGGTCAGTAAATATTAACTGATTTTATAATCAGAAAAATTTTTTTTGTTTTCTAGAACTTTCTTATTCCCATAGGCCAAAAGGAAAACAAAAAAAAAAAACCCAAAAAACCCGATTGGCTGATTTCTTGGTCAACTATGTGGTAGTTTAGGCACCGTGCGGACACCCTCCAAATTTTTCTGCAGTGGGGTCCAACTGGGACCACTGCGCCACATCGGGGCCCGGTTTGGTCACACGGCGTCCCTCGGTGGCACTGAGCTGGCCTAAAGTGGCTTTCTCAGGTGTTTGCACCTCCAGGTGTTCGCGCCTCTGTGGGCCGCTGCCGGGCCCGGTGGTACAGAGGACTGCTTCATACTGCACCCCTTTTGCTGGGCCTAAAACCTGTGGGGTGGGGGCGGGAGCCAGGAAGGAGCAGGGGGAGCGGGCTCGCTCTCCAAATCCCCGCTCCAAAGCCAGCCTGCCAAGCCGTGCACACAGACACGACAGCGGATTATAAAAACACCGTGAACAATGTGGCTCGTGGGCCGACATCCCCTGCAAAGGGGCCCAAGAGCCCGGAGGTCCCATGGCCACATGCAACACCCTAACAGGGACAGCTTGGGGGGACACGGGTCTACTTCCTCTTTCGGTCCCCTTCTCCAGAGAGAAGCAGAGAGGTGACACAAGGAAAAAGACAGACTGGACCCCAGCCGTCCCCCGAGACTGGCCTGTAAGTGATGCAGGCAGATCTCCTCACACAGTGGATGAGTGGCATGTGGGCCGCACTGCCAACATCAGCAGGACAGGCAAGCCCTGCGTGCTCGCTCCAGAGGGGTCTGACGCCTTTCGGGAAGAGCGAGGACTCTGCAGACCGGGACACCAACTCCTGTCCTCGAAGGACAGTCACAAAGTATAAGTTAATCCGTGTTCCTTAAGATTGTACTAAGGACAGAGGCGTGTGGGCCTTCCCTGGGATACTAGTTCATAAGTTCTGAAATCTCATGAACTACGATCTCTCTCGGCTTTTAAAACACCCTGGTCAAAATTCGGACAGGGTATGAGGACACCTCTGCTAAGAAAGGACGTTCCCAAAAAAACAGGCAAGAAAAGGTCAATGGAATCATGGTGCCTTCTCCTCAAACAGGTCCTGAGATCATCATCTGAGCAAGACGGAATACGCAAAAATAAAAATGCCTTTCAGAAGTTCTTTCCAATTTGAAAGCACAGGAAAGGGCTTGGCGTGTCACTTGGCTGTTCGGGAAAATGGTTAAAGTTGCTGTTCTGTCTTCAAAAGTGTTCTATTGTCCTTTTATTTAATTTTTAACTTAAAAAAATGTTTTTAAGGGAACATTCAAGGCAATTTATCAACAGAAGGAGTCGATAATGACTGCTGTGCAGAGGAGGTCACGGAAATGGTTCTAGACTCCGGGGTGGATTTGGGGTTGAGACAGGGGGATGAACGAAAGGGTCCGTGGAGTGACGCTGCATCTAAATCTTTCGACGTATACGGGACACTTTGCCATCGCGAGGAGAGCGCCAGAGGCAGGGAGTCGGGGGCACTGAGCCAGGACGTTTGAAATTGTGAACAGGTGTTTTACTAAACTCAGGTCAGGCCCGCAGGACCTGGGAAGAAGGCACTCGTCCCTCCTCCCCGGAGTTCTAGACTCCGGGAATGCTCAGATGAAGTCCCGTGACGAAGAGCAAGCTTTACGAAGAAGTTTAAAACCTCAGAAAGGTTTAGACAATTGACACTGATGTCAGGAGAAAGGCTCTGGGCGTCACCACTTCGGGGGCCCGCTGGCTGCCTGGCGACCGAGCCACACAGACTCAACTGGCAACCTCGCCGCGGCCTGTGTAGCTCTCTCGAGGGGAATAACATGTAAATGTCAAAAGTAAAAATGAGACACTGAAGTCTCGGTTTCTCTATTTCCTGATCTGCTTAAATATCAAACAGTGGCTTTAAACGGACTTCCAGCTAGACACTCACTAGGTATTTGTTGAACACATAAAAACAGCGTTTAAATTCGAAACTTTTACCTCCTGTTAGACATATAAGGAGTTCATAACTTTTTCTATTAGGTTGGCTTCTTAAATGTTTCAGAGAAATAATCCCGATTTTCACATGTTTTTCTCACGTAATCTATGGATGAGTTCATGCAGCTAGCTATTTCAAAAGTGAGGCAAACACATTGAAAATTAAATAGGGGTACAATCTACTCAAAGATAC
>NW_011888830.1:5630629-5636426 GCF_000151845.1 Pteropus vampyrus
GCCTTCTCCTCAAACAGGTCCTGAGATCATCATCTGAGCAAGACGGAATACGCAAAAATAAAAATGCCTTTCAGAAGTTCTTTCCAATTTGAAAGCACAGGAAAGGGCTTGGCGTGTCACTTGGCTGTTCGGGAAAATGGTTAAAGTTGCTGTTCTGTCTTCAAAAGTGTTCTATTGTCCTTTTATTTAATTTTTAACTTAAAAAAATGTTTTTAAGGGAACATTCAAGGCAATTTATCAACAGAAGGAGTCGATAATGACTGCTGTGCAGAGGAGGTCACGGAAATGGTTCTAGACTCCGGGGTGGATTTGGGGTTGAGACAGGGGGATGAACGAAAGGGTCCGTGGAGTGACGCTGCATCTAAATCTTTCGACGTATACGGGACACTTTGCCATCGCGAGGAGAGCGCCAGAGGCAGGGAGTCGGGGGCACTGAGCCAGGACGTTTGAAATTGTGAACAGGTGTTTTACTAAACTCAGGTCAGGCCCGCAGGACCTGGGAAGAAGGCACTCGTCCCTCCTCCCCGGAGTTCTAGACTCCGGGAATGCTCAGATGAAGTCCCGTGACGAAGAGCAAGCTTTACGAAGAAGTTTAAAACCTCAGAAAGGTTTAGACAATTGACACTGATGTCAGGAGAAAGGCTCTGGGCGTCACCACTTCGGGGGCCCGCTGGCTGCCTGGCGACCGAGCCACACAGACTCAACTGGCAACCTCGCCGCGGCCTGTGTAGCTCTCTCGAGGGGAATAACATGTAAATGTCAAAAGTAAAAATGAGACACTGAAGTCTCGGTTTCTCTATTTCCTGATCTGCTTAAATATCAAACAGTGGCTTTAAACGGACTTCCAGCTAGACACTCACTAGGTATTTGTTGAACACATAAAAACAGCGTTTAAATTCGAAACTTTTACCTCCTGTTAGACATATAAGGAGTTCATAACTTTTTCTATTAGGTTGGCTTCTTAAATGTTTCAGAGAAATAATCCCGATTTTCACATGTTTTTCTCACGTAATCTATGGATGAGTTCATGCAGCTAGCTATTTCAAAAGTGAGGCAAACACATTGAAAATTAAATAGGGGTACAATCTACTCAAAGATACCTGGGCAATATTTTAGACCTACAATCTCGTTCTGTTTTTCTAGATGAAACTCTCTAGTGCCGATCTTCTAGTGTGTCTTATATTTATTTTAAATGAAGGGGAAAAAAAGAATAAAATCACTAAAACCATGAAAACATACAACTTTCTAAAGAAGAAACTGAACCATTGCTGTTATACATACATATATATTTTTAAATCTTTTGTATCATCTTCTAGAAATATCTTAGAACGTTGATGTACAGAATGAAAAAAAAAAAAAAAGACAATTCTCTGAAGAAGGAATAGGATCAACTACGCCATTATCATCATCAAAGTACCTAAAACAAAATGTAGCTAGAGTACCGGGTTGGGGATTTTTTTTTTTTTCGTTGCCCCCCCCTTTTTTCCCACCCCAAGAATGTCAAGAATTTGAACTCCCTGTTCCTTAAGGTGAAAGGGCATTAATTAACTCAGATCTGCTCATGAAGAAGAGGGGTGGCAAATCCCGAGATGCTGGAACCATACAATAAAAATTTCCCAAGTTTAAGAGGATGGAAAGAGGACGCTTTCCTCTGGTGCCTCGGAGGTCAGCGACCACGACGCTCGAATCGCGGGCCGTTAATCAGGAGCCGGCAAGATCTCCGTGTGCATCTCAGTGATTCTCTACTTTATTTCGACATTTAGCTTTAGGTTTAAAATATTTGCTAAGAAAGCAGAGAGGTGATTAACAGAGGTTTTAAAATGTGCGCCATAGTTACACGTTCCGTCAACAGAGGCGAAGGAAACTGTACAGCATAGGTTACAAAGCGGTGATCTCACAGTTCGCGGACATCCCAGCAAACCCTCCGGGCTGGTGGTGGTCGACGGCGGCAAAGCAGAGCGGAAACGGACTCAAGAGCCAGCTCGGCCCCTTCGGGTCTCCCAGTGGGGCATCATCCCGATGCTCCTTCGAGAAGACCGTCTGCTGGAGATGCCCAAGGAGGAGGCAACCACAGCCCCCCCGGGGGACCGCAGGCGTTACCCCAGCCCCAGAGCAAACCCCTCCGGGCTGCACGGGCTGCACGGGCAGCTCGGAGGATGCATGGCTTCCCAAAAGGGCTACATGCGGCCAGCTCGGGGTCTACACTACCTCCCAGCGGTTGCTGCTTTTCTCCCATGAGCTAGAGCTGCCAGGTTGGAGGAGAGCTTGGCCGCCACTCTGATACTGGGCTGCGTTTGATATTATTTTTATATTCTCATTCCAGCAGATTGGATTAGAGGCAGCGATCGCCAGCACAGAACGTAACAGAGGCGGCGGTCAGCCGGGCTGCTCCCGAGACCGGGTCGGACCGGGTCAGACCGGGTCGGACCGGCCCCGGCCGCCGACGTGCAGGGCGGTAGCTCATTCACTGCTGCTCTCAAGGCAAAGGCTGCACGGGGAGGGGGGGGGGGGGGCGAGGTCAACGCCAGATGCTGCTGCACCCTTAAGAAGCTACTTAATAAATATCATCAAGAAACAAGATGCAAAAGAAGCCCTCTGGGGCACAACCGCCTTAGATCAACTGAAGGTCGTCTCGTCTTCTTTACTCAACTGAGATTTGAGAGAGAAGGAAACTATGAAAACAAAAAAACAAAACGAAAAAAGCCGATCTTAACACTAGCAGTAAATAAATTTGTACAACGATTCAGTCTGTATAGTATGATGAAATAAATCTACATCTTTTCTTATTTTGGTGCTTTGAATTATACATACAAACAACAATTACAGGGACTTGTTCACGCAGCGTGTGGGCCCGGGCGAAGGGTCTCTGGAACCCTCGACAGCGACATGGGTGTTAAGACGCCACTGCCCGGAACTGAGAGAATTTTCCAGGCGGCGGGGGCCCACAGCTCTGAACGAATGATTCGCCTACGACATTTTTTTTTTTTTTTTTTTTTTTTTTTTTTTTTTTTTTTTTTTTTTTTTTTTTTTTAATGCATCAAACACTTGTGGCCAGTAAAAGGCAACAAAACTGGCAGTGTGTCCGTGTGGATACCAGACCTAGTTCCTTCTTAATTCCCATACCTTATTTCCCCCATATTCCTTAAAACTCTTGGCGTCCTGCACGCCTTCCTTACAGCTACCCGCCAGATGCGATAAAGTCGTCTTCGAATATACAGTATGTCTTACAATATAAGTTATATGCAACGGTCCGCATTTTTTTTTTTTTTCACAGCACTAGAGAGGACCCTGTTAAATAGGGAATATGAGTCTGAATGGCTTATTCACAAATGGGATCCAGATTCAGTGATTGGGGACGCAGACAGCACAGTGAGCTCCTCGGCGAAAGTGGCAAACATCATTCTGCTTTCTGCCTCCAAAAAAAAAAAAAAAAAAACACGGGCGTCCGTCGGTTCTCGGCTTCATGATGCCGCTCCTGCAAAAATGCACACAGAGGGGCCGGAGCGCGTCTCGCCTGGAGACCTCGCGGCGTGGAGCGGAGGCGCTAACCCATGGCGGTGACCATGCTCGACGGGTGGTGGGGTCCGAAGGACAGGCTGGACGGCGGGTGCATCGGCGTCGGCGTGGTCAGCATGTGGCTGGTGTGGCTGAAGGGCGAGATGTGGCTGAGGGTCGGCATGTGTCTGGAGAGAGCCGCGGGGTTGAAGGAGCCGCCCTTGGGGAAGTCCTCCAGGGCGTCGTGCACCTTTTTGCACTTTTTGGATTTGCTGGACATTTTCCGGTTTCTGGTCTGGATGCCTTCTTTCTTCATCGTCAGGGGTCTGTTAATCTAAACAAACATCGATTTTTTTTTTTTTTTTTTTTTTTTTTACTTTTTTTGCCGGCTCTGAAATGCTGCAGGCTTTCGCACCCCCACCGGGCTTTCCTCTGGAGGCCCCGGCTCAGGGATCTGCTTTCGGGGGGCCCCTTCCTGCCCCCCTTTCCCCGGGACCCAGAGTCCCGCAGGCTAGGTCTGCGATGGAGTTCCGTCAGCCTCTACCAGCTTCAGAACCCAGAGGCCACAGGTGAGCTGTTCCAAGCAGAGGCTATTCGTTATGTTTCTCCGCATGGGTCATTTTGGGGGGCAACTCGCCTCAGGAACTGGGCATCCTCAAGGACACATATTCTAGAGACCTACCTGGTATGACTGCATTTCTAAACGACAGAACCTCAGGCAACTAAAATCTAAGACCTGGTCTTACTTAGCGAGGGTTTCCTTATCAGCACGTTTCGTGAGAATGGAAGCGGCAATCTAGGCATCTTCAGGGGAGAAACGATAGTCTGTCTACCCGTCTGAAATCCACATCGGGGCGTCAAGGCAACGAGGACTGCACCCCCCTCTTCGAAGAGGCATTCGGGTGCCTCTCTCCTACCTGGCCTGTTCGCAGTCGAAGGTGCTGGCAAATCTTCCCCAGAAATGTGTACATTCTGGGGTCGTATTTTAATACACATCTTTCCAAAAGGCCCTCTCTTGCCCATGTCACAGCAACTGTGATGACTGAAAGCTGTCATCTGTACCCAGTTCTGACCACTCACTTCTTCTAACCAGAGGAAGAGCTAAACAACCAAGCGACAAGTATTTAATAAGCACTTAGGGGGTGCACAGTACTGTGCCAGCACGGAAGTCCTCTCACCCGAATATTCAAAGACCAGGAATGAACTGAAGGGACAGAAGCAACATTCCGAGGAGACTCACTGGTTTTGTTTATTTTTAAATAGCTTTGCTCCGGGACGTGGGGTGGGAACCAAGAGAGGGAACATCACACAGCCACAGAGACCACGCCACAGAGACCGTGCTCCACAGGGAGTCACAAACGGGCGAACCGCAATAGCAGACATCTGCCCACGAGCAAAGCACGCATCTGGCCACATGTCCGGGGAGGGTGCCAAAACAGCCCGAGGAGCGGACGCCCGGCTTCGGTCATTTCTGACTCCGTGGGGGAGAAACGCCCTCCTCCTCCACGATCTACCTGTCTGCTCCAAACGTGGGCCAACAGTGAAGAAGGGAGGATGCAGGTGATCAAGAGGGACGGGGTGCTGACAAGGCTCCTGGGAGCAGCAAACACACAGCTTCCTGGGGCTGAGATGGGAGAGGTGACCGTGGAGGGGACACAGAACCTCACAGGGGAGGTGAGGCCTGGCACCAGGAAGGCAACATGGCACCAGGAAGGCAACATGAAGGCAGGGGAGCCAAAAGGTCCATGCCAACAGAACATCTCAGGGTTCCTCCTTCAAAGTTATGATCGAGATGAAGGTGCAGCCAGCAGAGGTGATAGGAATCTACCGTCACATCAAATCTCCCCCAGATAATGTCTAGACACACAGCTCTTTACCCGGATATCTAGATACACACAGGCAGCTATCTAAATATAATATCTAGTTACACAGATAGCCACACAAACCCAGATAACTAGTCCCAACACCGCCTAGATACACTGATACTGAGAGACGTGTAGTTATCTAAACACCTAGATAAGCAGAAAGGAACTAACTTATGGCACACACACACACCCGGGTATCTCCATGAGCAGGGCGAAATACAACGCGATGAGAACATTAATAGATTATCATCTCTTATTGTTAAACGCACCTATATCACACACATCAATCACCTCCTTTCATAAATTCTTCCAAAACAAGAGAAGACGGTAAAAGGACTCTTGACAAGCGAGCTTCTCTCTCCCACTGCAGCCCAGCCACGAACTCAGGAGCTATGAGACCGGGCTGGGAGTGAGCAGTGAAGAGGGTTCCTTGACTC
>NW_011888830.1:5638211-5639487 GCF_000151845.1 Pteropus vampyrus
GCGCTGGACTGCTGCATCGCACACGCTGTCCGCTGTTTTCTGTGCCTACTGAGGGACCTGGGTGGCCTGTCTGTGAACGCGTCACGCTCCGCAAGGCTACGCTGTAGGAAGCAGTTTCCTACCCTGGGTCTGGCGGCATCGACTACCCGAGTCCCGTTACGTGTGGCCCAAAGGAGGATGATACAAATCGAGAACGGGGACCTGGAAAGGGGCATCCTGGGGACCCAGCATCATCGGCGAGGGAGACCGGAGTGGCTGGTCCCCGAGACACTTACATTGTGCAGCTTGTAGTAGAGCCCGCAGGCGTTGCAGACGGGGTCGCCATTGGCATTCCTTCTCCAGAGGGTCGTAGTGGTGGTCTGACAGTTTGCACAGGATGTCCCTGCTCTCCTTGCTGCTGACTGAGGAGTGGGGAGAGGGGAGAAGGTGGGGGTGAAAGCAAAACGAATGTTAAATGTGTTTTCAGAACTACAGAGACAGACTTTAAAAAAAAAAAAAAGAAAGAAATTATCAATGAAATCAAAACTAGCAAGTGGCCCACATGAAAGTAAGAAAGATCCCCAGGAGCAGCCTCGAGAAGAAATTACAGCCGATCCACTGGCGGAGGGGCGTGCCCGCCTGCGGCCCGGTGGTCAGAATTTAGCCTGCTGTGCTCCTGTGGGGAATTCGGGACGATCCGAAAGCCGAAGCCACCTCTCTGAGTTCATTTTCTCCCTATCCCCATGCCCCAAAGTGCCCAGATGTTTCCTTTCTATGGGCGGCAATGTCGAATTAACCAGACTAGTACCGCGCTTTCAACAGCATCATCCGCCAGGCCCAAGAGGTCCCCCTCCTCGAGTTCAACGGCCGAGATACGACGTCTACACGAGGCTCCTGGCCATCGTGATTACCAACAGCAAAGGGGGAGCAAGCCCAGGCACCCAAAGCGCCCAGCCGCCCCAAGAGGAAAGGAAGGCCGGCGTGTAAAGAGAACGGGGCGCTGGCAGAGTGCGGAGGGGTGCACGCGTGTGGCAGAGGTGTGCACGCGTGGGGCGCGCGTGACTGGGAAGGCACCGAAGCGGGACATCAGAAGCGAACGAGACCCCGGCGTATCGGCAGCAGCGCGAACGTCACGCCGCCCACGCTTTTGGACTTGGTCACTACGGGCACTTTCAGACTCTGTCACTCACGGTGACGGTCATCTCTATTCTCTTGGTGCGGCTTTTCGTTAACGAGACAGACTGTAAAGCAGAAGGAATCGGGGTTTTCGACGAGGACACGGCCCCTCCTCCCCCTC
>NW_011888830.1:5642167-5646840 GCF_000151845.1 Pteropus vampyrus
AAAAAAAAAAAAAAAACACCAAAGCACATGGGGACGGGGAGGTTGAGAAAGTTGCAGAAAGGGGCAAAGATCAGAAAGAATAAAGTCTAGAGACTGAGGATTGCCAAAAATTAGTCACGTGGGTACTTCCATCCCTAGAAAGTTTTTCCTTCTGCTGAAGAGGATGTTGAAGGTGTCGAGTTGCAGTAAAACTGATGGGCAAGACAAATAATTCTTTATGAAGAGTAGAAAAGATGTGGATTCCCCCCGCCCCGCCCTCGAGAATCGGATGGATGCATCTTCATCCAGTAATCTGCATGGGGAAACCCCCTCCTCTCCTCTCTACACAGAGAATGTCATCGCCGCAAAAGGCATTTTGATCTCTTGCCTGTGGTTAGGGTGATCATCTGCCACTCTGCTTTTACTTGTCTGTTACCTCCACTTGCTATCCGAGCTGGCCTGAGCTTCCAAGGACAAGCTGACAAAGGAACCTCTCCTGCTAGTTTTCCTCATCCGTGTTGGACTGTGCCAAGTTTTCCCGAGCATTCTTACAGGTCGAGAAGTTTAACAAAGGGGAAAAAAAAAGGTGGGGAGAAAAGCCATCACTCTAGCGATAGCAGTTCAAAGACGAGCTAAGACCAAACGGATGGCAGGTGACCCAAGAGGCCAGCCAGGAGTCACACAATTTTCCCCACAGGAATTATCTGTGGACGTTCCTCAGCTACTGAGATGAAAAACTCCACGAGTTCGATGGCTCGGGCTTGTGCCCCTGGAGGACCTGCTCTCTCCCAGCTAACTGGCCCCACCGATCTGAAATCACTGGCACACGAGGTTCCTCCAGCACTGAGGCTGTGATCCCCACCCAGGACCCCTCTTCTACGTTCTGGGGGGGTGCCTGGGACAGTCCCCCCGCGCGCTTTCTGTCCAGCAGTGACTACCAGTGCATCTTAGATCAGTGCCCCTGGGCCGTTAAAAGAAGTCCTTCTGTTAGGGGACGCTTTTCAGATGTGAGGACCAGGAGGCCGGCACCTCGAAGATATTTGAGAACTAACTGAAGAAACGTGGGAGGGAGGGGAAAGAAAGCTTTTTCGGTCGATCTAATTTTTTTTAAGGTGGGGAGGGAGAAAAAAGCTCTCCCAAGCAAGCTGACATGATTTTGCGCTGTCAATTTTTTCTGCCAATTTCCCGCAGAAAGCCGTCGCCTGAAAGACGGAAACGGACAAGGCCACACGGTGCGCTTGGACGGGTGCGTCCCCCGGACGACTCACCAGTCTCCGCTTGGGCTTAATCAGGGGTCGGTTCTGCCCGTTCATCTTGTGGTAGAGGCCGCAGGCGTTGCACAGGTAGTGGCCGGTGCCATCTCGTCGCCACAGTGGGGTGGAGGTGGCCCCGCAGTTCACACACTCCCTGCCTTCTAGAAACAAGACCACACGTAAGTCACTTAGGGAAGGGAGGTCCAGCCGAGACGCTGGCCGCGCTGGAATGCGGGAATGACAGTCAGAGACCTTCTTTCTTTTCTTTCCCGTTTTTCGGGGGGCTTCCCCACCCCCACCTCCCTGGAAGGTGGCTCCCAGGCTGGACGGGGGTTTCCCGGTGGCCCGCCCAGGGCCTCTCCCGCACACACGGTGACGTGGCCCATGAATACACCGCAGCAGAGGCGTGCTCTGGGCCTGCCCCACGCCCGAGAGAAGGGCAAACTGCCACTTCTCACAGATCCCCCCACCCCCCGAAAACTCTGAGCCCCGGACCCCGGCGAAAGCAAGACATCCGGTTTCCTCCAAGGAAAACGAAGGTGACCCGTTCTCATCCCTACGCCTGTCTATACGGATCGATTAAATAACGAAGGTTGGGATGGGGAGAAAGGAAAGATGAATCAATGGCGAGACAGATCAACAGATAGTCAGAAGATGCATAGATTGATCGATCGGCTGATTGATTTTAGCGGTGAGGGCTTGAGATTTTATTTCCAATAAAACTGTAAATGTCCCTGGCCGGCAAGTAATAGATGAAGACCCAGCAAAGTTCATTCCTCTCCATCCTCCTTTTTCTCTCTGGAAAAGGCCAAGGCTTTCCATAGCTTCCCAACCACTGTGACAGGGACTGAAGTGACATCTTTAGGCAAGGGAACTGGAAATGGGGTTGGTGGGGGGCGGGGTTGGGGGCAGAAGGATCAGGAGACCAGGCCAGTTAGGAAAAGGGGGTGGGAGCTCCTGGTCGGCTCAGCTCGTTAACCAAGGCCTGCCTACAGTTGCTCTTTTTCCAAAAAAACAAACAAACAAAATAAGCAAAAAAACTGGCCAGGCCAGGTTCCCGCAGCATTCACTCCAGGGGTGAGACAATGAGTCAGACCCTCAAAACACCGTGGAAGGACACTGATGGCTTTTCGTCTTCTGCAGGGGGAGGGTGGTTTCTGGGTGTATCTGCTCCACTGTTGGGGCCTGGTCTCCCTGCCTGGCTGCTCCAGACAGGACATCCCAGGGATCCCCTGTTCCAGTCCCCCGCTGGCCCCAGATCTCTGCAGGAGCCAGTGGCCCCACTAGCCTGAACCCTCCAGGGGAGGCCAGCCCCGAGGGCAGGGTTTTGCTCTCTTTGGGATGCTGAGAGGGAGGCTTTGGAGGATGGTAGGGGAAAAAGGTTGTTTTGATTTTTTTTTTTAAAAAAAAAAGAAAAAGAAAAAACCTCAATTACCCCAAAACTATCAGGAAGGAGAATCGGGGTGCTGGGGAACCTCGACACCCACAGGCAAGTCTGACCTGAGTCGGGCCTGTCCTGTCTTTGGAGACCCCCAGGCCCAGGATACGGGAACTGGGGGGCTGACACCTGTGAGCCTATGCTTCTCTCCAGGGACGAACTGGGAAAGGAAAAAGACTTTTGCAAATGGAAGAGGGCTGTGCCCCTTCCACACCGGAGTCCACGCCAGTGCTGAGTAGTTTCTGCCCACTTCCTTTTTTCAAAAAAAAAAAAAAAAAATTAAGGAGTTAAGATTTTTTTTTTTCCCTCCAAATTCAAAAGAGGTTCTTAACCCAGGGTCTACACGGCGCCTTCCAAGAACCCCTGAGAGTATCTACAAAAACATGGCCCGGGCATGAGCATGCCAGGGGCACTTTCCAGGGGACCAGCGGCATCTGTGGGTTCTCAAAAAAGGCTTTGGACTGAACTGCATCTAGACACCTTTCGCTGGGGTCCAAGCCTGCGGGCTGTGGCCGGTGCATGCGGGGGAGGCGTGGGGCGGGGGGGACGGGGTGGTGTGTGGGTGAAGAGGTGCCAAGGCCGCTGGAGGCAGGAGACGGGCCGGCTTGGCGGGCTGCATGCCCCAAGTGGCCGCTGGGTCAGCCCCTTCTGGGGGTGGGGATGCTGGCCTGTCTTGGCTGGGGCTGCCCACTCCCCACCCCGTCAAGAGGGGGACCCCTCAAGTTCCCAGCCATTATGTCCCCTTCCTCCTTGGGCGCGGGCGGAGCTGGTGTGAGGTCCCTCTGGTCCCACGCTGCCTCCAGTGCCAGCTGCTCGGGGCCGGAGGCCCTGCTCCCAGGCACCTGGGCTGGGGGACCTCCCAGCCTGACACACTTAGTCTAATTTCCTTTCCTTTGTCAGACAGCGGGGAGGATGACAGCTTCCTTTTCGGAGGGACCTTAAAAGCTAGCAACAGTCGCCTCTTCGGCAGGGTTCTGCGCAGTAGAGCAATTTTCTGTCCTGATTCACTTCGTGAGTTTGCGATCGCCTCGTGTGGGTTTTCCTCTCTTTCTTTTTCTTTTTTTTTTTTTCTCTCTTTTCTCCTTGTGGCCTCTAGTCTGTCACTTCAGCAAACAAACGATTTTCCTAATGGAGGCCCTGACTGTCTCCTGCTTTCCTCCCCTCTCCTCGCTCACTGCCTGGTGTGAGCTGCTCAGACAGACACCTCTCTCTCTTAGGTGACAAGAACCACAAAGCTGGGAGGCCTCTTGACATTCAACAGCCGTTTTCAAACACCCCTTCGCCTCTGACTGAAATCCTGAAACTGGGCTGGATGGAAGGGGCAGAGGGCAGGGCGGGAGGTTGTAAAGAGGAAGGTGGAGAGAGATGCCCACGGGAGGTGGGTGGGGAGCCGGGTGGGGAGCCCGAGACCCGACCCTTTGCAAAAAGGCTTTGTCTTTTGTTTGCAAAAATACATCCCAGCTCCGACAGACGGCCCGCTGGCTTTACAAAAGCAATAGGTGCCCTAACCACAGCTTCAACCGTTTCTCCAAAACGCGACAGCCCTCTCCTCTCTCGAATCCTCTCTCTCCTCTTCGGCAAGTACGTTTTGCAAAGAACAGGTTTAAAAAAAAAAAAAAAAAAACAAGGCAACCGCTAAAACCAAGAGAATCCCCTCCTCAAGAATTCCCACCACTTCCACCCTCCGTGCACGGAAGGGGTCTTGAAACTTCCCCTCGCCGCTCCCACACTCCCAGAAGCCCCAGCCCCCTCGAAGCCCAGGTGTGCTGGCCTTGGGCTTTTCGACTGTGAGAAAGGAATCAGAGGAGGAAGTAAAAAGCCGAAATTAAATCGTTTCCTCTCCTCTGCCCCCACCAAAAATAAAATAAAATAGGTAGAGAGGTGCTCTTGGTTCTGGTTTGGAGAAACCACAGATCTCTCCACAACCCCCCAGATGTGCAGAGTCTTAAGGAAAGAGATGACAGAAAGAAAAAACTGAACCAGAGGCCGAAGGCGTGAGGGGC
>NW_011888830.1:5647640-5649425 GCF_000151845.1 Pteropus vampyrus
AGACTGCTCATCTCGTCCATAAAAGACAAGTGATTTGTGCCACTTCTACAGGGAGGGCACGGGCAAGGGACGGAATGAATGAGACAGTCACCCCCCCCCTCAAAGGGACACCCTCCCCACCACCCAAGGAGACACAGCAATCAATCTTCACAAAATCATCTCTAAAAACATAAGTCAACTTCATCTCAGAGAACCTCGAATTCTCTGATTCTACTGCTTCGGTTAGAAAGAAAATTCGTGGTGGAGCATTTCGTTTTTTAAAGCAAGGGTATTTTGTGTGGGTTTTTTGTTTGTTTGTTTGTTTGTTTGTTTGTTTGTCTTTTCATGCAAGTGTCTACACCAAGAGAAAAAAACCGCGCTGTCAGCCAGGGTGTGCTTTCTTCATCTTCAGGGAGGATGAGCAGGGGAAACAGACACACACACCTGGGGAGCTTTTGCAGCCCTTCCTACCTCCTCTGGCTTCAGATCAATCGAGAAATGTGTCCTAAGATGCCTTCCTGCCTCTACCTGGGCTGTCAGCACTAGACGATGCTGCAGGTAACCGGCCCCGGTGACTTTTGCTTTTCAGGCGGCTGCTTCCCAGGGCAGAGCCCACCTCGCTCTCCCTGAGGTCACAGCCCCCAGCCCCCTTTGCCACGCAGAGACCACGTGGACCGCTTTTGCCAGGGCCATGTCGCCCACAGAAAACACAGACCCACGCTCTGTGCACACGGCTGTCTGAGGGGCTGTCCTCTACTGACTGCATGACCCCGGCTCAGCTGGGCCGGAGGCACAGTCAGCGCCACTGGGAGGCCGGGCAGGGTCAGGGTAGGGACCTGTGTTGTTTAGGTTCCAGGAGGTTTCGGTTTAGCGTTAAACACGAAAGAGTTATTCCCTCGCCTTCCGTTTGGGCTTGGAAACTGACTAAAGGTTCCTGGCAGAGCCCAGAAGGCCCAGCGGGCGGGAGGGAGAGGGTCTGTGTTTGTGTTTTCTCTTTCCTCCCCCGGCTCTTTGGGGGGTTAAATTAGATGCCACTGGAACGAGAGGGGACACAGCCCATGCTTTCCCGCATCTGAAATCACATCTCGGGGAGGGCCGGAGCACCGAGCGCCCAGGTCCCCGCGGGGCCAGCCGGCGGGGATGGAGGCCAAGGCGGAGGGGGAGGGGAGACGGCCCCCGGGGCGCGCAGGCGCCTACCTGTGCTGGATCTCGCCTTGGGCCTGGACTTGCACCCGAAGCCGGTGGGGGAGCCCCCCAGCAGGCTGCTGGGGGGGAAGAGTCCGGAGCTGTATTCCGGGACGTAGGGCGGGTAGGTGGTGATGGGGTGGTGGGCGGAGGCCGCCGCCCCGCCCAAGGTGGTCATGCTGGCCCTCGAGTGCGTGGACTCCAGCTTCATGCTGTCGGCCAGCGGCACCTGGTACTTGATGCACTCCTTCTCGTCCTGCCGGCCCGAGCCGGCCGAGCCCGGCGTGGACAGCGACGGGTCCGGGGAGACGTCCTTCGGCGGGGTGGGCGGAAAGGTGAAGAGGTGCGGGCTGGAGTGGCCGGCCGACAGGGAGGAGGACGAGGCCGGCGGGTAGACGGAGAGCGGCCCCGGGGAGCCGTGGTGGATGGACGTCTTGGAGAAGGGGCTGAGGTTCCAAGGCGAGGCGGTGTGGTGGCTGCCCAGGGCTTTGCCGCCGTCCAGCCAGGGCAGGGACCCGTGCAGCAGAGGCGGGCGGCACACCTGGCTCCCTGCGGCGAGGGGCGGCAGAGAGAAAGGAGGGTGAGAGCAGCCCGCGGCCCTCCGACCCCCCTGGGCGGTCT
>NW_011888830.1:5649475-5651274 GCF_000151845.1 Pteropus vampyrus
GGGAGGGCCGGAGCACCGAGCGCCCAGGTCCCCGCGGGGCCAGCCGGCGGGGATGGAGGCCAAGGCGGAGGGGGAGGGGAGACGGCCCCCGGGGCGCGCAGGCGCCTACCTGTGCTGGATCTCGCCTTGGGCCTGGACTTGCACCCGAAGCCGGTGGGGGAGCCCCCCAGCAGGCTGCTGGGGGGGAAGAGTCCGGAGCTGTATTCCGGGACGTAGGGCGGGTAGGTGGTGATGGGGTGGTGGGCGGAGGCCGCCGCCCCGCCCAAGGTGGTCATGCTGGCCCTCGAGTGCGTGGACTCCAGCTTCATGCTGTCGGCCAGCGGCACCTGGTACTTGATGCACTCCTTCTCGTCCTGCCGGCCGGAGCCGGCCGAGCCCGGCGTGGACAGCGACGGGTCCGGGGAGACGTCCTTCGGCGGGGTGGGCGGAAAGGTGAAGAGGTGCGGGCTGGAGTGGCCGGCCGACAGGGAGGAGGACGAGGCCGGCGGGTAGACGGAGAGCGGCCCCGGGGAGCCGTGGTGGATGGACGTCTTGGAGAAGGGGCTGAGGTTCCAAGGCGAGGCGGTGTGGTGGCTGCCCAGGGCTTTGCCGCCGTCCAGCCAGGGCAGGGACCCGTGCAGCAGAGGCGGGCGGCACACCTGGCTCCCTGCGGCGAGGGGCGGCAGAGAGAAAGGAGGGTGAGAGCAGCCCGCGGCCCTCCGACCCCCCTGGGCGGTCTCCCTCCCACCCCGGCCTCTCTGTCAGGAAAATGCCAAAGCAGGGGGACCTGGGTGCAGGCCCGCTCCCTCTAATCCAGGCGGGGTCGCGAGCACCTTGTCCCGCACACACTTCACCCCCCGTCTCCCACACGAATGTCCCATCCGAGCCCGCAGAACGAAGGGCCTGTGTCTGGCACCCAGGAGGTGCTGCCATGGGGTGGCTCATTGGCCTCTCCAGATACACTTTCTAAATCACATCCCCTGAGGTCCCCCTCCAGAACCTGACTTGATTTATTGGTACCCTTCAATGGCCCCACGACCCCCGCCCCACACCTAATCCCAGCCAGCCTGATAAGAGGCCCTGCTGTGAATGGTGAGGCCTGAAGGGCTGAGCCTGGCCGCCCGTGAGCAATGCCAGGAAGAGCCACCACCAGAGACACCAGCCTCCCAAGCCCAGGGCAAGAAGGGCGGGGGGGTGGGGGGGCGCTTTGGAGGGGTAGAGTAACCCTACTTCGGGCTGGCTCATAATTGGCAAGGCCTGACATGGGATTTGCAGGGAAATTTTAATCGCTCAGACTGTGGGAGAAAGTTTACAGGGCCGGACGCACCCTGGGACGGCCCTGCCACCCTCCCAAATCCTACAGAAGAAAATAAAATAAGCCCCAGGGGCCCTCAAAGCTGTGATTCTGCCAGTGCGACATGTGAATTTTCACCTGAGCCCGAGACACGAAACTCCAGTTGGTGTGTCTGTCCCACTCACACACGGGTTAAAGGCAGCCGAACCCCAGACCAGGGAGTCCACACACCCTGAGAGGGGTCGATTTAAACTGCAAGTTCAAATCCACGCACTTATTGATCTTTTAATCCAGTACCTGCCTCAGCATTTGCCGGTCTGTTTAACCATTAAGAACAATACTGAAACTAAAATCTTAAGAGGGAGGAAGGGGAGGAGAGTGAAGGGGAAGGAGAGCTCTGTGAACACCGAGGGTCAAGATTCATATTATGCAGGAAGTAGTATAGTAAATAATATTAGCTCTGCATCCACCCCGTTTCCACTTAACTGCCGATCTGCACAAAACCAGCGCAAAGGGCGCCCCAGCC
>NW_011888830.1:5652219-5655069 GCF_000151845.1 Pteropus vampyrus
GGGCCACCAGCCGCGGAGAGGCGCCTCTGCGACGGTTGTTAAAAACACACTCTTGACAATCGAGAAGGCTCCCTCGCCCATTTCCGGGCCCCGATAGTTTTGAAGTGAAGCGCTCACTGGGGGCTCAGGCTGGGTCTCCCCACCCCTCGCCCTTCCCTGCCGCCCCGGACTCACCGTGGTGGGTCGGAGGGTACCGCTGCACCGTGGCCCTCACCGAGTTTCCGTAGTAGGACGGGACGTGGTTGCCTTGCCCGTCGATGTTAAAAAGTACATCCACCTCCTCGGGCAGCGGGTACTGCGCGGGGTCCATGTAGGAGTGGCCGAGGCCCGGGTGGTGCGCGTCCGGGTGCTGCCCGTTGAGCACCGCGGGGTGGTGGTGGCTCACCCAGCGCGGCTGGTCCGCCGTCACCTCCATGGCCCCGGCTGCGCTCGCGCCCTCTCGCCGGGCCCGGAACCCGCGCGTGAGAGGGAGGGCGGTGGGCTGGGCGGTCAGGGGTGGGGGCTGCGGGGCTCTGCAGGTGCGCCCGCCGTCGGAGGAGCGGGGGTCGTCAGTGGGGGAATGGGAGAGGCGGGAGGAAGGATGAGCAAGTGAGATTTCAAAAAAAAAAAAAAAAAACCTTCGAAAGGTAGTTTCGCAAAGAGGAAGAAGAAACAAGAAATTCCAAGAAAACAGGTACGGAAGGATAAAGGGGGACCAAGCTGTAAAGGGGGTGGGGGGAGCGAGGACGGCTGGAATTCTGCAAGCGAGGCTCCTCTGTCGCGGCGCCGAGGCTGAGTCCCTCTCCTCGGGTCACCTGCGAAGGAGGGAAGGGGAGACCTGGATGAGCTCCTGAGCACTTTGGCACCTGGGTTTAGGAAGTCGCACCGCCCGCCCGCGCCCGCGCACCCGGACACGCACACGCGCGCGCAGGCGCCCGCGCCTCCTGCGGAGCACGGAAAACCGGGACGCTGCGGGGCAGGGACCGACTCCCAAGGACGTTCCCGCAACCCGGTGTCCCGGGAACCCGGCACTGCCTGCGCCCTTCCAGCTCGGACGACAGCTCCCTCCCTCCGGGGACGCCGGTCCCGGACCTTCCTTCCAGCCTCCAGAAACTCTCCAGAAGAGGAGGGTTGAGTTTTAAAGGTGTTTAAAGTTCTCCAAAAGGCAGAGGGAGGGGGGGGAAAAAAAACCCAAACTTAAAAAAGAAAAGAGTCGTTGGTACCAACCTGGGCAGCGAGGAGCAGAGAGGAGAAGGAGGCGTGTGACCTGAGGAGCAGAAACTGCCCGGTCGGATTGCGTGGCTCTTCTGGCTCGCGCTCTCTCGGTCTCTCTCTTTTCCTCTCTCTCCCTCTCTCAGTATTTTTTTTTTTTTTTTTTTTTTTTTTACAGGGAATGCATTCTTTCTGAAAGTATCAAGACGGCGCCAGGCAGCTCAGTGTTCGCAGACAGCTGTGGCGCGACGCAACTTAAGGAGGTTCTAGTGTCATCCGCGCCGAGAGGGAGGAGCCTGGAGCTGGCAAGGAGGGGACAGACTCCCCAGCGCAAGGAAACTGCAACCCAAACCCGCTCCAGGACTTCACCCCCCGCCCCTCCTCCCGCCCCTCCACTGACCGGAAGGGACGCGGGAGGGCGGCCGGGGCTGGGGGCCGCGGGGCGGGTGGGCGAGGAGGCGGGGGTGGGGGCGGAGGGGGCGGGCAGGAGAGAATTCGCGCTCTGGCCCTTTAAATGTGACTCTGGCTCCTGCCAATTCTTTCCGGCTGGGTAGATAATTCCGTGCCGGGGAAAGCGGCCTGCTCCATTCATAAAGTTCATTTCTGCAGGCTGCCTCGCTTTTCCAGACTTTTTAAATGAGCAAATATTTTCTTTTTTCGATCCAGGGAAGTACTGGGAAGTTTATGGATTTGGGGCTACGTGCATGTAAAAATGATCAGAAAATAAAATTTTTATTGTCAAAGTGCTTAGAGAGTTGCCTCTCTCTCGAGAGAGAGAGAACTGCCTAAGAGGTCGAGGGAGTCTGGCAGGAGGAATATGCCTTTGATTGAAATGTCCGCGTTACTCTGGGGGTCGTTGTCAACATGCTTTGCAGCCTTTTGCGTTAACAAGCCTCTCAGACGAATGTTTCAGCTGTTGCAGCTGTCCCTGCCAACCTAATATTTGTAATCGATGTGTGCGTTTGATGCGTGAACAGGACAGAGGAAGAAAGACCCGAACTAGTTTCAAGTGCAGTGAGAGGGGGTCGGAAAGAAGGAACTCGGGTCTTCACTGCAGCTACCTAATTTTTCCCTACTTAACCTGGCTCCCGGCGTGTTTCCCCAGCCCCCTCCACCGACGACCACCCGGCCGCGGAGCAGGACCGCGGAGACCCTCCCCAGGCCCCGCAGCCCCGGAGGACTCGCTCGGCAGGGCCCGGCCGCCGCGGGAGGAGGGAGAGCGGCTCCGAGACGCCCCTCGAGGGGCGGGGCGGGGGCGGGGCCGGAGAAGGGGCCAATCAGCGGGCGAGGCTGCGGCCGGGCCGCGATTGGCCGGCCCCGGGGGCTCCAACCTCCGCGGCCTAAGTCTTGGTCCTTTGAGCCACTGCATCCCCTAGCGGCGCGGAAGCTCCTGCAGCCTCCCTGCCGGTAAAGGCAACCGGGGTACGCAGGGGTCAGGCGGGAAAAGAAGGCCCAGGTTCCACCCTCCACTAACCCCCGGCAATGTGTACGAGGAGAGAGTGCGGGGTTCTCTTGTAGGTTTTCCCACGGACCGTACTGAGCTTGATGCGAGGTTCCATTTGAAAGGAAGACATTACACCCTCTTGCTCCCCTACCTCATAAAATTCCCTACAAATACAGAAATTCGAGCGAGAAGAGACAATCCTTAAAATTAGGTTC
>NW_011888830.1:5655974-5657760 GCF_000151845.1 Pteropus vampyrus
AAAAAAAAAAAAAAAAAAAAAAAAAAACTGGGGGCTGGGGGAGGGGGGATTATTTATTTTAATTAAATCACGAGCGCCGAGTCGGGCTGCACTGGGATGGTGAGCCCCACCCCCACCCCATCCCCAACCACCTTGGAAAAATAAAAGATCTCAAAGGCCCCTCTTCGTCTGGGTGGTTTGGAGCTGGCAGAGAGGCGTGGGGGGCTGCGGCTGGATGCCCGGTGTAATGGAGCCAGCCTGTAGGGGGTACTTAACATTTAATTCCCAGCCGGTCCGCCCCTGTTCCCGGACTGACAGTGGGTAATTGGGAAAGAGGACGTTGCTCTTTTGATGGCCCGCGCCGGCCAGTCTCGCCGACGCCACACTGGGTTTGACGTCACGGGCCCAGCCCCAGAGCCGGGAGCATAGAGCAGGGGGAGGGAAAAGGAGAGGAGGGGGATACCAGGGAGGGAGGGCCGAGGTCGGCCCCGGGACCCACGGGGAAGGAAGGGGGAAGGGAGAGCGGCCGGAGAGAGGCTGCGGCGCGTGGCCTGAGGCGCAGAGCGGGGCTGCGGGGGTCTGCGCTAGGCCAGGCGCCGGCCTGACCCGCCGTGCCGGCAAATGCAGGCCGGGCTTCCTCCTCCGGGGGCCAGGGGGAGGGGAGGGGAGGGGGCTCGAGGCTGGGAGAAAGGGAGGGAAGGTGGTCCGGATTCCCCCTCTGCCGTCCCCTGCAGAGCTGATCCTGGCCTCCTGCGGAGACGCTCAGTGCCCTCCAGCAGACCTGCCCGCCCCTCCCCGGGCACCCCGGCCCAGGCCTGGTCTACGAGCCCCCCTCCTCCCCTGGAGCGGCCGGCGGAGCTCGGGTGGAGAAAGCCGGGAGGAGACCGAGGACGAAGCTGCCGCCCCGGGCTCCCGTAGGGCGCGAGGCCTCCCTCCGCAGGGTAAGGGGCTAGCCAATGGCCTGGATGCCTGGGACCCTGGGGGCAAGTATCTGGGAGCCGAGCAGGAGACAACGCAGCCGCCGCCCTCCCACCACCACCACGACCCCACCCCCCAGGAGCCGAGTCCCTGCGTGTGGCGGCAGGAGCCAATTTGGCCTATCTGCAACGCCAGGCCTCGAGGCGGCTGCTTTAGGCGTCAAGTTGAGCGGGGTGTGTGTGCCCTCTTGGGGAAAGGGTAAGAAATGGAGCCTGACTTTCTCTCCTGGGTCGGGGTAAGCTGGGGGACCCCCCCCTCAACAAACGCCCATGTACAGGTCCCACCCACCCTCCCTCCGCGAACGCAGAGGCTGCCCGGATGGAAGCGGGGAACCCGGTCCCGCGGGGCAGAGGGGAGGAGCTTGACCCCCAGGCTCACCCCTGGGGTCTCGGGACCCAGAGATCGGAGATCCACGAAGCCAGCGTCCCCCACCCGAGCCTGCGACGGGCGCGTGCAGGCGAGCTCCGCGGGGCCGAGGTGCCGGGAGCGGCCGCCCCGGGCGCCCGCGCGCAGCCCGCAGCGGGAAACCAGAAAAGCCGAGCCTCGGGGTCGAAGTCATAAAGTTACTAATCCCGCGCAGGGGGAGTGAGCGTGCCTCGGGCCGCCTGGGGCGGTCATTTGAGCGTGTTTACTTAAGGACTTTGCAAGCGGAGCGCGCGCGAAATAGTCGGATTTCCAGCGAGGCAGCAAATATTTGCAAGCGAGAGAAAGAAGCGGAGCCGGCCGCGCCGCCGAGTCCCTCCCCCCGGAGCCGCGGCGCCGGCCTGGGCGGACCCGGCCTCACAGTTAAAGACAGAAATGAAGCCGGGGACCTGCGGGGCTGGGGGCG
>NW_011888830.1:5658835-5660266 GCF_000151845.1 Pteropus vampyrus
CGGCGCAGGTTAAACACACGCCACGTTCTCTCTGTGCGGTGCCCACCCAGGCCCGTTCCCTCTCCCGCATGAGCTGAAATGCAGAGTGGGGAGCGAAATCCAAAGGCGGGGAGCCACGAGCAGGCAGAGCGGGCAGTGGAGCTGTTCTCTTGGAAAGAAACACAGCGAGTGAGGGACCTGGGGGAACGCGGGGGGAAGGGGACCCTCAAAACTCACTGGCAAAGGGAAGATGCTGGAGGTGGAAACGTCAAAGGGGAAGCCCGCGGGAACTCGGGCGCAAAGGGCTCCGCGCGCGCCACTCTCTTCGCGTCTCCCACGCCCACCCGCCCCAGGCCTGAGTTCCACCTGCCCTGGGAAATGAGCCATCGCTTTGGGGGGCGGGGGGGGGGAGTGGTGATGTGTGGTTTGATTTACTTTTTTTTTTTTGCTTATTCATCTATCACCGGTTAAAAATCGGAAGGAAACCCGCCCCGGCCAGGAGAGGAGCAGCGAAAGATGCGAAGCGTCAGAGAGAGATGCGCTGGGAGATTACCGCTCCCGCGCCGCCCGCCGCCGGCCCTGCCCTCCAGCTTCGAGGGATCCTGGCCTTCCTGCCGCGCCCCTCTTCTCCCCGGCCGAGAAAACCCCTCTCGGAGCGAGATAAAAAATGGGGCAGGTGGGAGTGCAGCGGAAAGGGGGAGGAGGGAGCGAGAGGGCAGAGGGTTCTGTTTTGAAACTGAACGACGCTCAGGTCCGGGGGCTGACGGAGCGGGGAGCCCCGGGGCTGGACAGGAGAGGAGGATTTCCCCGGGGGAGGGTGAATGGAAAGGAGTGCGAGTCACCCTGCAAGGGGGGCGGAGGGAGGGCGCACCTCCCAGCTCCCCCCACTCCCCCCTCCCCGCCCCGGCCTTGGCGGTTAGGGGGACAGGTGGGCGCCTCAGAGAAAAGGAAGGGATGGAGGGCTTCCAGCTGGTCCGCGCGGGGCCCCGGGGCCACAGGCCTCTGATCCGGCCCTGAGCTGTCCCACCGACTCTCAGGAGGGGCCCGCGCGTCTGGACCCAGGCTCCGCTCCGACGGTGTCCTCAGGCGACGCCGCTAAAGCAGCCAAGACTCCCAGGGAAGGGAGCGACCAGCATGCCCGGGGACGTGGTCGGCGGGCGGGACTCACCCGGGTGAACCCCAGGCCCCGCATTCTTCGGGTGAGGGCGGGTGCACGTGGGCCCCGACCCACTCCCCAGGACCCGGCCTCCTGGCTTGGCGCTGGCCGCCTGACCGCCCTCACCTCCGGCCCCAGCCCGGAGCCCTGGACGCGGGCCTCGACCGCCTCTCCTCCGGCCACTTCGGCTTGTCACTTCAGGAGGAGGGCTTTATCTTGGGGCTATTGTGGCCTTACTTCTCTAGCTTCGCCCGAAAACGGGGGTGTGGTTGTCGCTGGACAATCGCCGGTGGGCT
>NW_011888830.1:5661096-5664044 GCF_000151845.1 Pteropus vampyrus
CTCCGCAGGCTCTGTGTGTGGCCCTGGGCTGCTCCGGGTCGCAACAGAGAGGCTCCCTCAACCAGTGCTGTGGGCGCCCATTCCCGTCCCTAACTCACCCCCATGCCATGTACCTTCTACAAAAAGGCAGGGCAGAAATATCAATAAAGGAAAATGCAGCTCCCCCTGCCTCTGCGCTTTTGCTAGGCAAACCAACCCACCCCTGAGTCCCCAGGGCTGGCACAGGTATCTTGTGTGGAGTGGAGGGTGGGCCCGCGGGGTCCATGGCTTGTGTACCCAGAACCACTCACTGGTATCCTCAAAATCCAGCTGGCTTCTCAAACCAGGAACCTTAGGCCTGCAGGGCAACTGGCTGGCCGCTGGGCCTCCTGCTCCATCCCATGCGGAAGTCGACAGCGGCACCCCAAAACCACGTGGGGCTTGGACACCGCACCCCAGCCCGGATTTAAATGGGCAGGAAACACTTTCCTCAGAATCGCACAAACGTGTAAGAGGTTTCATGGCCACCCCCCTCCCACAACCAGCCATCTAGGCCCTGCAAGCATCTCACATCCAGACACCTGGCTCTACTCTGCCGGCCTCGCTGGGACTCCCTACCCCAAGCCTGTCGCAGGACCGCCGGCCCCTACACACACCTTCCCAACACAGCCGCCAAGGGGGACGAGGGCTGCAGATGCTACTTTATTATTTCCCTTTAAATTTCATCATCTCTCATCCACAACCCAGGCGTCCCTAGTGACTGTGACTGACGGAGGAGAAAAGGACCAGGAGACATGGGGACCAAAGCAGAGGGGGGACCCCGCCGGGGGCAGTCCGTTCCTCTGCCCTGGACCCAGTCGCCCGCGTCAGTCTCGTCAGGACCCTGGCTGGGTATCTGGAAGGGGGCGAAAATGTACGAAAGCAGCTCTGCCCAGATTCTCTCAGCCTCCCTCACATTTTAACGTTCTCTCCCTTGGTTGGGACCTGCCTCCGATTAAGTGACATCTTGGAGGTCTTATTTGTCGGTCCAGTGTCCCAGGAGAAAGTAGAATTCTTGTCCCCTCTGTCCAGTGTCCCAGGAGAAAGTAGAATTCTTGTCTCCCCATGACCCTGGGCACCCTCTCAGAGCCTACGGTTTTCTTACCCACTTCAGGGCGCTCCAGGAAGCAAAGGCGCCTCCCCGTCACCGGGTCCCCCCCTCCTGGGGGGATGCCAGATGCCCACACATCTGGGCTCCAACTTTTATCTCACAGAGCACAGCTGTTTCTTTAATTATATGCAGAGACAACGAGCCTAAACACACACTTGTAAGCGGAGGGAAATAAACATGAAATTGACACTTGGACCTTGCAGCCACCTTCAGGAGAAGGCTGAGCTGCTTCTCCGCAAATGGGCTTTCTCCCCCAAGTCCTCTGCACCCCTGATATGGAAAACACGTGTCTGGCCCGTCCCGTGTATTCCCACCACCTTTATTTCTCCGCTTAGTTTTTCTTCGCGTGCCTCCCGTTCCCAGCTCCTTTCTCCAAACAAGGACACACGCACATGCACACACCGTGCTCGCCCAAGGTCACTGCAGAAAAGCCCAAGATTTCCAGTGACCAGAAAGAACAATAGGACCGAGGTCTCGGTCACTTTCTTCCAGGGGCAGCTGTCCCTTTGCGGTCGAGACCTCCTTTTAATTCTCTCCACGTGGAGCGCGGAAAGCGGGTGCAGAGTTAGAGAAGATAGCGACATTCACTGACCTGGGTGGCTCGCTCCCGCCGGCCAGCTGTTTTTTATTTTTTTTCCCCCCCACGACTTGCCGGAGAACCGAAGGCAGAACTGACAGGCAGACTTGGCCACCGTTGTTGCCTCCGTGGTCCCCGCCGCCCCAGCTGGTTACGGCATCTCACGCAGGCTTCCAGCAAGAAGTAAACCCTGGGTGATGTGCATCCTTCCTAGGAAGCCCTCCCTCCGCCTTCTCCTGCTGACTGTAGACAGCAGAGCTCTTCCGGGTTGCGAAGGGGGAAAGGGAGGGAGGGCAGAAGACTGAGCCAGGAACGAATCTCACCCCCTTTTGCAAACATGCAAACCACACGCGAGGGGTGGGTGATGCTGGCAGAGTTTGGGGGATGGGGAAAGATTGCCTGACATGTGACCAGCCCCTGGCTCCTGCAAAGCCCACTGTCTCTGGCAGGGTCAGAATTAACAGTGTAAATGTCATCGGCAGTTGACGGAGTCGCTAGCTAGCCACCGTAGGTGTAAAGACTTTTGTGGAGTTTCCTCCCATTTTTGGAGGAAGTGGGGACCCCGTGGGAGCATCTAGAGATACAACTGATGGCCACCATTACAGGGCCTATGTCCCATGGGGCTTTCCCTCTCCCTTCTGACTCTTCCTCCTGTTTCTGTTTATACTGACACCTCAGAAACGCCTGCACGCTTCAGCCACCACCGGCCAGTAAGTTAGAAAAAGCAGGATGGATGGTGGGGGACTGGGCTCTGGGCCTCCTCCCAGTCTTTGGCCCTCCTCCTGGCCGGCGTGAAAGCGTTTGGGGGCAGGGGTGCCTATGCACACACTAAGTAGAGGTTTGGGGAGGGGCTCTCTGGGGATCCCAACTCATAAAGAATTTTAGGGAAAAGTTACCTTTTAGGACAGTGAGATAAGAGAGAGAGAGACAGAGGTAGCTCTGAAGATAAAATGTCTAAGGCAAATGTGAGTCCACCCACTGGACCCAGCCAGCTCCAGCCCTGGTGTGAAGCCCCCCACTCCCGTACCGCCCCTGCAGATGCGAATAACCCACGGAGGAGTCTGTGGAGAAAAAATTTCTGCAAGAGTAAAGTGAAACTCTATCAACACTAGGGGAGAGAGGTCAGAGTCCGTTTGTTTTGACAGGTAGAGCTTTCCCTTCACAATATTTATACAATGAGAATATGGAGACTGACTTTAAAAATAAATACATCTTTGGGGAGAAATAAAATAAAACCTGTCC
>NW_011888830.1:5664899-5666948 GCF_000151845.1 Pteropus vampyrus
TACCCCAACTCATCGTCCACTAGGCCCGTGGGGGCCCTTTGCGTCTTCCTCCGAGCTGTCCTCCCCGCTCTGGCCCCTCTGGGAGGGGGGGTCACAATATCCCACGTCCTCCCCCCCCACACACACACCCCGAGATTCTCCTCCAACTGCAAAGCCCAAGTCCCGTCCCTTCGGTCCCTTCGACCCAGATCCCGCCCGCAGCCCCGGAGCCAAGTCTGGTTCCCGCTCCCGCTCCTCCAGGCGCTCTGGGCCACCGCGGCCCCGCGCGCGCCCGCGCCCTCCGGGGTTCCGGCGGGGCCGGCGGCCCCTCTCTGCGTTCCTTTTCTGCCGACGCGGGCACTTGCTCGTCTCCGGGTCTAAAGTGACCGGTGAGGGACTGAGAAACGTGATCGTACGCGCCGCTCCCCCGTCACCCCAATACCACCTCTAGCAAAGGAAGGCTTCATTGGAGGACATTCGGCTGCCAGACACTCAGACTTTTAAAAAGAAAAACAACCCAACGGACGCAATGAAAATCTAACTGGTTTTCAATTTGATGGTCGGACAGAAGCAACGCTCAGCGAAGAAATGCCAGCTGGGCACTCACTCCCTGTCTTAATGGACTTACGGGCGGACCCCGCCACTAGCTGGGGAAACGAGAGCGAATTATTCCGGGAGGGTTGGGGGAGACCTGACGTTGGGGCAGGTGGGGTGAGGAAAGGAGAGAATTTATCTTGAGAAGTAAAGTGAGGCGCTGGGCGCTTCGTCGGACGGGCTGAAGATTTATTCACGATTGGTGGACGCTGGCCCCTGCACACTGTAAAGATGCTGCTTTAATGAAGCCACAAGTCGCTTTCTGAATTTTAAAAGCTCCCACTCTGCCTCGCTGATTCGTGGTTCGGGTCTCTGTGCGTGTGTATATATATTCGCGCGCGACAGACAGAGCAAAGCGGCCCTTCGCTGTTCCCCGGCGACTGTCTGAGTTAAAGGCTGAGGGCCAGGGGATCCCCGGGTGCTCAGAGCCTGCCCTGGTCCAACGAGCCAGGGGGGGATAGGGTGACTTCCCTCCCAAGATTTCGGCACTCTCTGATGACCCGTTTTATTGAGAAGTCCTTGCTTGGGGCGAGCGAGAAGGCAGGGACCCAGCTCTCTGCCACGCACAGACGGCACATGCCCCTCAGGTGCCTCTCACCTATGGCCAGCACCCCTGCCCACCGTACCCTGCTGCCCCTCTTGGGGGTGGGGGGAGATGAAAGACCGCAGGCCTCTTAACCCCTTAACCCTGGATAGGAGGTCCTCCTTCCTGGGTTTAGATTCAGAGGCTGAACCAGGTAGAGACATGTTCTGAGGCTCCTTCTGGGCCTGGGGACGGAGCTTGGTTGGGGGTCCTTCCCGGAGGCAATCGCGCCATGCTAATTATATGGCACCAGCATCCACCGCTTTAAGTCGCATGTCGCATGGGGCCACATGCCTCCAAGCAAAGGCTTTTGGTTGAATTTTAAATATGAAGGGAAGTCACCGGGTTTGTGGAGGTGGAAGGTGGATCAGTAAATGACTAAATAGATAACAGAAATAGTGTGTCCTGGATCTCTGCCACCAGCACGTAGATGTGAAGTTCACCTGTTGGATAAAGAAAAAGGAGAGAGACCTTATGGGGAAGAAATAATCGCTGGCAGGATCTTCAATCTTTCTAAGATGTGAGGCCACTTAGAGTTGCTCTACGCAGGGCTGGGGACACCGTATATTTATTCTTCCGGGTTTCCAACACCCCGTTTCTTTCCCCTAAAACACAGGTGGTCTTTTTCTTTCCGCCTACGGGTCTTCGGCATCGCCCCCTCCCTTGTCCTTTTTTCTACCTTCCTGTACATCCCCTCACACTGGTTTAGTTCTTTAAGTTCCCTCTCCGCCAGATGAAAACGCACTCAACATTAGCCTTGGTTTGAAAGTTCTAATCTTTCAATTCCACTCATTGAGATTTAATTTATTATAAATGCGTAAGGGGGGTGTTGTTGAGAGGCTGTAAATGGGATCTGGGGTGGGGACAACCAGTTCTTTCATTTTTTTTTTTTT
>NW_011888830.1:5668778-5670742 GCF_000151845.1 Pteropus vampyrus
ACTGGGAGGTGGGAGGAGGACTTGATCTTTTTTTTTTTTTAAAAGAATTCTTTTCTGTTTCCTGTAGTTGCTATTGTCTTTCTTCTTCTCCTACACTTAAGTACATTTACTTCTGAAATGCGAGGATATGGAGTTTGTTTCTTGGGAATACGATTTTGCAGACGGTCCCTGAGTAGGTTGAAGAATGTTGAACATAGCGGGGAAACATGGAGGAAGTGGGGATGCTGTTGGGGAACAGCATCTGGGTATAATCTATAGCCCAGACTCCTTTTCTGCCTTGGCTTAGATCTACAGAGTCCTGGATGTCACCCTTCCCACCATTCAGAGCTCGTCTCCTGAGACTGCCTTAGGCTCCCAGTTAGCTGGAGTTCGAGACTCAATTCCCAAGTCTGTCCCACACTCTCAAAGTGGGCAGCCACGTAATCACAGATGTTAGAAGCTCGAATCTCGATGATAAAGATATTTCAGATTTTGGGTGGTGTGAGAGAGGAGAGAGAGAGAGACCTGATTTTCTGGGATATTTTCCCTTCCTCTCTCAGTTCCCTTTGGCCTTAGTGGACGGACCTCAGACGTCTGGTTCCAGTTTCGTGTTCGACACTGTGTGACGCCCCCTCCTTCCTCTCTCCTTCTCTGTCTCCTTCTCCTCCCTCCCCTCCTCCCCCTCCCCCTCTCTTCCCTCTCTTTAGGACACATTACTCCCAGAATTTCAAGTATCAATTATAAAGAATATTCATTTCTCAGCCCCAACCGGTGAAGTACAGATGATCTGATAGGAAGAAAAAACCCAGAGCTCCCCTAGATGAAACAGGCCAGCGGAGCCTACTGGGCCGTTCCCATGCCCAGGTGAACATTCAATTTCCCAGCATTATCTCCGCACTTAAACTCGCTTTCTCCATTTCTGTGCCAAGATAAATTTGCATAATATTTGCAGCTGTAATTAGCTGATGAGCATCTCCCAGCCTCCCCTTTTGTTTCTCTCTGCATCTGGTCTTCCATTGATGCCACGTTTGATCTTTAATAGACAGGATTCCCAATAGAGGACCGCGTATCTTATCTCCTCGGCTCCAAGATCTTTTAAGAAGGAGGGAGGGAGGGAGGGAGGGAGGGAGGGAGAGACGGGGTTTGGGGAGAAGAGCGAGTGAGGAGAATGAAGCTTCGCTCATCAGAGTTTGAAAAGGTGGCGTCGGAATAAGGTGTAAAGTGATGGAACACAACCAAATCCATGGAAAATCATAGTGGGTGGGGGTGGGGAGAGGCGGGACCGGCCTCTGGGAGTGGGGGAGTCTGGAATAAGCGGGCTATCATTTAGAGAATTCGGGAGGGGGGCCGGAGAGCGTGGGCTGAGACCTGGAACACGGATGGGGTGAGGGGACTGTGAGTATCAGCCAGCCCCAATCGCGTGGCCCTTCCTCCTTTTCTGGGGACACGTCATTGCCAGGGTTTGGAATAAGACACTCTGTTGGGGGCTGCCCTCAAGGAAAAACTGGAACTTTTGAGACCAGACGACAGTTTATCTGCCCATCTGTGTGTCTCTCGCTGGTAGAGGGCACAGCAGTCCTGAATTTCTCTAATGCTATCGACACTGTGGAAAAGAAATAACTGCCCCCTTAAAAAAAAGAAAGAAAGAAAGAAAAAGGAAAAAGAAAAGAATCAGAAGAAAAAGAGAAAACAGGAAAGACGAGACGAGGGACTATTAAAAGGAGGAGACAGGGAGTCCACCTCAGCGAATAGAGTCACCTGCACAGGTGGAGCAGGACCAGAAAAGTGTCCCCTCGCCTCATCCTGGTCGCCATTGTTCTGTTAGTTTTTCTGACTTGGGTGGCGGCGGGTGGGTGGGCAGACGGCTCGGAGGAGCCACTGGGTGGATCGGTATTTGTGGGAATCCGGAGGGGCACAGGGAGAAAGGAAAGGGAAGAGGGAGGAGGAGGGAAAAAAAGAAGACGAGAAAGAGTCGCCTTTCATGC
>NW_011888830.1:5670792-5671227 GCF_000151845.1 Pteropus vampyrus
GGAAGGAAGGGGAGACCCAGACACAGGTGGGCTGAGAGAACCCCACACGCCTCCACACCCTTGCAGGGCAAAGTAAAGCTCTCAGTTTGCGAAAAGTCCCATAAAAGTTTTGTTTGTTTGTTTGTTTGTTTAATGAGGCCAATTTTCTAAAGTGACTTTAAGAAACTGGGCTGTCGTCAATGTGTGCCTTTGGCACCTGCATTACCTCAGGGCCTCAGTTTCCCCCACGTGCTGAGGGGCTTGAACTTGATGGTGGTTAAGGTTCCTTCCTGCTGGGGACAGAGGGTAGGCTGCGGGCGTGGGGCGGTTACAGGGGAGGGAGTGGAGCGTGCGGAGGTGACCTGGGGACCTGGGACCACAGCCTGGCCACTCTGACTTCCAGCAGAGAGGGCCATAAACTTCCTCAGCACAAGTGCTGAGGGCCCCCCAGTCCCC
>NW_011888830.1:5672362-5682002 GCF_000151845.1 Pteropus vampyrus
CCCGCGCGCACCTCCACTAGCGTCCGGGTTCCGGGGAAATTCTCAAATAGAGCAGTGTAATTTCTCAGTTGGTTTTGATTGACATGCTGTCCCTGGGATCATGTGTTAATCCCTTCTTCACTCAAGCCTTTTCATAACTCATTTCTCTCTTGCTAGATGGGGCCTCTGATGGTTACCGAGGCAACGACGATAGCACTGAGCTATTTCCCTCTCTGCGAGGAGACCATTATTCCGCATGCATAGGCCATTTGCAGCAGAGGTCGTCACAAAGTCATTCACAACACAGCACACGTTTATTAAACTTTTATTCTCCTTCCCCCCGACACAGAAACTAGTTTGCACTTGTACCGGGGGCGCCATTGTCCCGCTCTCTGCTGGCGGCGAGTGCGCCGAGGGCGTGGGCTCCACGCGACACCCCTGTACACACCTGTGCCGGGGCCAGGGGGTGGCTCCGCGTCCCTATCCGCCCCTGGGGGTCTAGTCCGACGCCACCTCCGGGGCCTTGAGCATAAGAAGAGGCGGTGGCAGCATCTAAGCGTGGGCGGGACCGGCCTCCCGGGTCAGGCCCCCGCCTCCTGGGGACTCGGTTAAGGCTCCTTCTCTGCCGCCCTCGCACGCGGCCCCCTTTTGGTGGACACTTCCCTCCTGCCCTGCTCGGGCTCCGCCCCGGCCGAGGCCCCTCCCGGGTCGTGCTGGCGGCCGTGGCTCTGCAGAGGCCACCTGCCCGGAGCGGTCTTGGGGTTCTCTCCCCAGTTTGGCCAGGAAGAGGGCCTGCTGGGGCCGAGGATCTGTGCCTGGGGCGGGGGCTGGCGGGGGCGGGGACGAGAAGACCCCGGACGTCGAGGACGGTCCGCCGAGGACAGAATGACCAGTCTACATTGAAGCCACCTTGGCAAACATTTCTATTCCGGTCGGGCAGGGCCGCAGGACCAAAGCGCGGGCCGGAGGCCTCTGCTGCGCGCTTTCTCCCAGCTCCGCCCCCCTTTCTGTTCCTTCTGTTCCTTCCCCTTCGCCCTCCCAGGCTTTGCTCCGGGGTGGGGGGCCACTCCGGCTCGGCGCAGCCTCTGCGGACCTGACCCCGACTTGACCCACCCACCGCCTTTGTGACCCCTGCAGCCCCCAGCGCCCTGCTGCGCTCGCCATCCCTCGGCCAGGGACGCGTCCGGGAGGAGTGGTCTCCCGGCCACCTCACTGGGGCCTGTCGTAGGCACCCGCCAGCCAGGACCAGGCCGCGGAGCTGGGCCGTGCCCCGCAGACACCGGGCTAGGACAGACAGGGCTGGGACAGGGCTGGGACACAGGTCCGGGATGGGCAGCTGGGAGGGGTTCCCCAGCCGCTCGGAGGGACCAGCGCCCTCCCAGAGCCGGGGATTGCCCCGCCACCTGTCGCCACCCTGCAAGAGGCGTGGTCGTCCAGAGGGCATGCCTTTTGCACTGTGACCCGCCACTTCCGTGAGCACAGGCAAGGACGCTCTCCTTAACTACGGAGGTGACATCCTTGCCTCAGCCAGAAGGCGCCTGGCTGGGGGGCGGGCCTTGGGCGCCAGAAGTGCCCATAGTTGGTCTGCCATGTGCCAGCCTTCTCTAGCCCCCTAGAGCAAGGGGGGGTGTCCCAGGGAGAAAGGGAGGGAACCTGCCACAGGAAGTCGCGGGCTTCTCCTGGGTCTCTCCTTCCCAATCTAGAATTGTCCCCAGAAAAATAATCTAGAGAAAGGAATCTCAGGCCACCTGGGCTTTCTGCGAGTCCTTCCCAAAGAGGTGTCTGCATGCTGGCATCTAAAGCACCCGGCCGCAGGAGCTGACAGGGGACGTGGGTGATGGGAGGGCTGTGGTGGCCTGAGCAGAGGCCACACAAAGTGGGGTGAGTGTGGGCGGCTGACCTAGCCTTTTCGAAGGAGACCCCGAGTGCCAGGCGTGCAGGCTGAGGGCTGGGAGGGGGCCAGGAGGAAGTGGACAGAGCTCCTGCACGGGCCCTGCCCTGCGGTTCGGAGGGTCACAGGTCACATCTGACTGTGCCTGGGTGTTGGCCAGGAGCTGGAGACCTGGGTCTCTAAGTGTTGGAGCCTCACATTGGGGGGTGGGGAGGGGAAAGCCACAGAACTTCGGGGTGTTGGGAACATGCCCACGTGTGCTTCAGGCTGAGGGCCAGCTTACAGGTGCGTGGAGGTGGGAGGTAAGCGTAGCGCTCCAGTGGCCAGGGAGCCTTGCTGAGGGTCAGGCTTGGGTCTCACGAGTCGGCGGTCCATGTGTGTTAAGGCACCGCATGTGACACGACTCTTGGCCCAGCTGAGTTATCCTGGAGAAACCAGACTAGTGGAAATTCTGTCCCAGGAACACAACTGTCCAGGTGATCCGAAGCTCAGGCATGTGTAGCAAAGGCCATAACGATATTATTATATAATTACAATAACCGCATCCATCATAAATACACAGGTTACAAGAAAATGCTCATTAAATACTCAGAACATCCTATGAGATAAGTTTATCCCTTTTCTCCGGGGGGGCCCAGTCTGTCTGACGGGGACTCCCCTTCTCATCGCTGCCCGTGGACCTTCCTCCAGGAGGTCTCGGGGACACAAAGGAATATCGATAGACTTTCGAGCATTTATATCGATTGATTCATCATTCCTTCCTTCCTTCGACACCGCGTCCCCCTAATGGACACCCCGCTAAGCTCTGAGGCTGCGAAGTAGGAAACTTCCTCTGTCCACGGGTGGAGTGGGGAGGAAGACAGCAAAGTCATCGCGGATGCAGTAGACACTGTCAAGAGCGCGGCGTGACGGTGCGTGCGCCCTGGGGGAGCCCTGGCATGTGCCAGCGAGGCCATCAGGGGACACCCAGGACCTGACGAAGCAGAGCGGGGACCAAAGGGGCTCCGGGAGGGAACGCACGAGTACAGCGGCACGGGGGAAGGGAGAGCTTGGGACACGTGACAGGGTGGCATCTGAGTGGCTTTATCCTGTGGGCACGGGGGAACCAGGATGGCCTTCAAGGAGAGGAGCCGCCAGCTCGGAGGCAGCTGAGTTATGGACGCGAGGTGACGTTCTGGCCACTGGCTTCCCCCTTCCCTCAGCCACACACCTGAAACTGAGGTATCTGCCCTAATATTTCCAATTGTATAAGGTAAGCGAGTAATGACACTGTGTTATTTTGTTTTGTTGTTGCATTTGATTTTTGCAGAACGCTGAGCAAAGGCAAACACTTACGCCAAAGCTCACGTTTCTCGTTGCGTTTCATGGACACTGCTGCGTGCGACCTCGGCCCACGTAGCCGTGTCGGGGTGTCGAGAACAGCGGCCCCGGTCCTCGGCTTTGTTTCGGAACCACAGCTTCGCCCGGACCTACAGCCCTCTGAGTGTCCAACTAGTGCAACGGAGACGAACCACCGCTCAGGAGGTTCGTCACCGCCCGGAAAGCCAGGCTGGCGACCGCGCCTGATGGAGAGACGAGACAGGAGGGAGCACTCTCGCGAATATATGGCAGGTATCTACAAAGCCTCACGCTAATTGATGGGCTCTCTGTATATCATCCCAGATAAAGGGCCCCTGTGCAGTAAATGCTGATGGTTAGAACATCCTGATAGGGCTTCTTAACAAGAAGATAACGGAAGAGCAAGATATGTTTGTTTAGCTGCCTATAGATAAACTCAAGAGGTCTTTGTTAACTTTTCATGACTGATGGCAACCACTAGCCATGATAAATAATCCTGGAAAAGGGAACCTTATTTAAAGTGCCAGAAACGAGGCCGAAATTTTTAGCTCTTTGGAATGAGGAGGTGGTGTTCTCCATGTGTGAGCACATGTATGTCACAGGATGTCAGCTCCCGATTTCCTCTCCGTCATTTTAAGCCATCAGCCGAACCCCCAAAGCCCTGGACCTTTCCCAGGGTGTGCTATGTTCCAATCGTTTGAAACTGAGCATGTCTAAGGAGTTGGATGCACAGGCCAGCCTTCAAGAGAGCGGCAGGATCTTGAGAAACCAACGCAAACGGTTTTCTCGTGACTACGAACAGGTTGAAAATACGCTTTTCGATCCTTGTAAGGAATGTGGGAGGCAGAGATGCTTGTTCTTGCACCACGCTGGGAGCTGCAATGTCTTACTCCAAACCGACGGCCGAATATTTGTTTTTAAAAGCTGAGGAGTTAAGTTTTTCTCACTGGTTTTAAGCGATGTCTTGCCTACTTAATCCACCGTCCTTTTAACTAGAGAGTCACCAGTATTGCTATGTGCAGAGCTCACCCAGACTGAGGCCGCCATGTACGTCGAAGGCGGCTATTTCATTCCTCCGGTTCCAGAGACCAAACTTTTGTGCCGTTATCATTACACTGTTATCTTTAATGCGATCTTTTAAGAGAAGGCCATCACTTTTACTAAAAACTTCATTTGAATTTTATCTGTGCTAAAACGCCAGGGAGGAGGGGTAGGGTTGGCTTGACCATATAATCTTCCCTAACTTGCAGACTCATCAGTTTTGATGGGAGAGGCGATATCGGGTCTGTGAAGTTAACCGGATTCGCCACCAGTAAATGGAGGTCCCAAGTGGTTTCCATTCTAGTCCACTTTTTAAACCTCACACCGCTGTTTGACATAAGATGCACTGTTTCTACTCGCCTTCGTCACACTGTCCGATTTCCGATGCTGCTCCAGTTAATATATATATATTTTAAAAATTTTCTTGTGAAAAAAAAAAAATTGGACCATGCCAGTGAAAGAGCGGCGAATGGCTGCGTCGAGGTCTGTTTGCTTTAGTGACACGAGCCGTCAACCCACCTGAGCAGTGACTGGGGGAAGACAGCCCACCTGGACCTTTCCTTAACGTTGTTCCGACCTTCCCCCCCCCGCCCCCGATCTGTGAGCACTAATGAAACAGGATGCACAACTTTTTGAAAAATAGAGGCTTGCAAACTCAAAACCATATTCTTGTTTCCAAGCGCACTATACATATTAAAAACAATAGCCATTTAATGCCGCTTTTGCCTCCGTCGACCGCATAACTGCAAAAATTCTACGTGAATATATGTAAATACGAAGTGTGGTGAGCTGTATATGATAAGTGCATCGCGTATTTTTATATAAACATCCTTCGGATGAGTCTACATACACAACGTTCAATGTGCTTCTCAGAGACAAAGTGGGCCACTGTGACATCACCACTAACCTAAGTTGCTTGGGAAAGGAGGTGAGTAACCTCTCATGACAGAAATACCATCTTGCGAATCCGAATGGCTGGGACTTCCGCTGCATTAAATTGCCGTATTGTCTGTGGCTACAAACTGAAACACTCTGGCTGGGTTTTGGTAATCTGGTAACTTGAAGCCCACAAATAGGGCTTGGTATTTTGCAATCAATAAGTGGACCTTTTCTAGTGTTTCTAGTGATTTGAAACAAAGTCAGTGACAATGATTTGAGCATAAAAACGTTTGAAAAAAATAACTAGCCATCCAAGAAATGAAGTAGATGTTGAAAGGGCTTATCTTACCCTCTTAGAGGCTAGCAATCTTAGAGAAACAGTTCAAGTGTCGGCAGGTTCAGTGTCTGTGTAAGCACCTCCTATGTTCGTATTAATGGCGAAGTCAGAGCAGGAGAACGTTCTCACTAAAGTCTGAGACGAACCGCTGATATTTTGGACACAAGGTGCAGGCTCCTGGATACATATGTACTTAGTGAAAGGTGGTTAGGAAGTTGAAAACATCAGGCTCTGTCCACTTGGCTTCTTTCGTTTTATTGACAATTAAGCAGCATAAATGCCTGTGTGCTGTTTTATTCAACCTTTTGTGATTAAAGATACAGGCTGTGCAGGGAATGTTAGTTAACGTGCTCCATTCTGGTCAGCTAGAAATGTCCTTCCTTGAGCCTTTTGGAAATTTGCTCTTGCAAGAGGAAATCAGTCTGAAAAGGGTGACTTCTGTACCTAATTTTTGTATCTTACTTTTCTTTCTTTTTTTTTTTAACTTTAAAACTCTTCTTCATGTTATTTTCAACCAAATCTACACTTTAAAAATCTGGAGAGTGAACACATGATGCAATCTATCTATCTATCTATCTATCTATCTATCTATCTATCTATCTATCTATCTATGCCTTACTGCTAAATTGTACACCTGAAACTTACTGGATTTCATTAACCAATGTCACCATAATAAAAATAAATAAATAAATAATTTTTTTTTAAAATGTGGAGGGGAAGCAGTTTCTGACCGGGTTCTAGCCACACAAACGCACGTAACCCTTCACCCGCGGCTCAGACGTCAGCAGGCATTGGATACGTGCTGCGTGTCACTGCCTCTCAAACAGAACTTATTTCTTCGTACCTTTTCCCATCGCGGGCACGACAGCACAGAGATCTCGTGCTGAGGTCCGTGGACGATCAGGGCACACGGTTAGCTGAGCGTGCTTCCTACCACTCGCCTGACACGGTGCTCGCCGGCCACACAGAAGAGCAGGCTTGCGGCGAAGTAGCGAGGGCCGTAGGCACCTTCGTGGATGCTCAGGGACCGCGCTCTGCCGAGCGGCAACTACTAGGCACCTGTGGTTGTCTAAATTTCAATTAGTTAAAATTAAATAAAATTTGAAATTCGGTTTCTTAGTCACATTAGCCACATTTCAAATGCTCTACAGCCCATGTGGCCGCGGCTACAGCATCAGAAACTACAGACCATTTCCATCGTCACCGAAAACTCTACCGAACAGCCCGAGACCTGGGATGGATTGACTGCGGTGACCAAAGAACACACGCTTTTGAGTGTGGAAGTTCTAACTGCAGAGCAGAGGCGCCTGCTCCACTAGGGGGCGCGCTAACGACGAGTGCATCCCTGCAGAGGGACCGCATTTACAAGGCTGGGAGGAACCTCTCATTTTAAGTGTAAAGCTGGGTTTCCCCACTTTATCTGATATATTTACCGCACCAGGACTACGTTGTTCAAGAATAGACATGCCATCGTGGACCTGCTGAATGCAGGAGAAGCCAAACCATGGCTTGTCCTCTGTGCTTAACTATTCCATTTTCGCTGAGACTGTTCAGTGTAATGATTAGAAGGCCATTAAATCAATTACATTTTGAGGTTGCAGATTACCGTTGGTTATACGGTTAGGTCTGGGGTGGTGCAAACTTCTCCCTGAGCTGGAGAAAAAGGACTCGGGGAGGAAGGCTGCCCCACCCCCCCAAGTGACCTTCTATGTCCAATAATCAAATCCTTTGACAATAAAATCGCCTAGTTAATGTCTTGTCTGACTTCTCAAGCCTTGATTGTAATATCAAGATCAGTCTTTCGATGGGGGCGTTGAAACTCAGAATCTGAGGCTCAGAGAAAATCCAGAGTTCATAGAGCACTGGAAAATTATTGAAAGAGCAAGATAAAACATATTAATGGATTCAACTAAAAAAAAAAAAAGCCACAGCAGATGCTGTAGCCGCCATTTATTGAGCTCTTACCGTGTGTTAAATGCTTTTCCGGCAATGTCACTGTTTTCGCAACTCTTCAAAGCAGATGTTCTCGTTCTTCTTTTACAGAGAAGGAAACTGAGATTTAGAGAAATTAAATGATTTATTCAAGTTCATTCAGAAGTTGAGCAACAGAGCCAGGATTCATCCAGTTCTGACTTAAAAAAAAAAAAAAGAAAAAAGTGTGCTCTTGGCTACTATCCTATCTCGATCCCTTAAAATTCAGGTAAAGGTCTGAACACAATCTGAAGACATGTAAAGTGGAAACTATCAATTTAATGTGCGAAGCTCATCAAACCCCGTAAGAACTTTAGGTGTGTATGTGGGGTGGGGTGGGGAATAGGTCTGGCTGATTCAACTTAATTTCTTAAAGTTGGTAAAAACATTGTAAGACGAAAACATTTCTTTTATCATACTTCGAACAATATTTGACCTGAAGTGTACTTACTAGACAAGTGCTTGAAGGCCTAGGTGCCAGGTCCCCAGACTCAGGCAGGTCAGCTGACCACATCACCCCGAAGGCAAATATGCCCATCTATAAAGGTTTTCAAAGTCAAGTGCTTACAGGTCTGGGCTACACTCTCCCCAAGGCAAAATGAAACCAGAAAAGCCCGCCGACCGCACCTGTGGGCCTGCGTCCATTTGCGATTTGGGGTGGAGAGTGACATCTGAGAGGACATCAGCTGAGCTTCTACAGGGCGTCATTCTGAGCATCCGTACTGGGAAGTGGCCGTTGCAGCTGGCCTCACTATATTCCAAAGTTAAAAAAATTGCTTTTCTTCATACTTTTTATATTTAAACTCCTCAGGTGTTTGTTAATGTTTTTCCCCTCCTACCCTACTACTTCCTTGGTGAGAATTCACCTTACTGTTGTTCCTTTAAGCAAAACTCTTCTCTGGCATCTAGTGTGCCCGGATTTACAAAAAATTGACTCACCCAAACTAAACACATTACAAGAAAGGACTACTATAGACCGATAAAAACAAACTGGACTTCCATATACTGCATTGGGAACACATTTATTTCAGTAGATTGATTTTGTCTCTCTAGGGAGCTCTGATCTTTTGTTTTTATTCGGTTTCGAATCCAATAATTCTTCATAATTTTGTCAGCTTCCTTCCCCTGCCCCCTCACTATTATTTTTTAAATTGTGGAGAATTAGCACAAAAATAGCTAACGCTTACACCCAGTTTTAACTACTGGTTATACAGTGAGTCTGTAGAACCACTTCCCTGGTAGAGGAGATGTTTCCTGTACCCCGACGCCTGAGCGTGCCCTTGGCTTCCCATCCAGACTCCCCCGGTCCCAGCCCCCCAGGAAGCCGCCCCTCTTGTACTTGGATCTCCCTCCTTTCCTCCCTAAACCTATGGCATATGCTCCTCTGTTTGGACTTTACATACAAGGAGTCACACTACAAATTCTTACGTCTGTGTCCGCTTGCCTGTGGTGGGACGTCCCTTAGTCTTGCCGACCTGAAATTGAAAATTAATCGAATAGTAGTCAGAAGTGACCACCTTTCTCTGAACGCCTGGCTTGGCTCCGTTTTGGGGGCGCACACTGCATTTCTAACATAACTGCCTGTCGGTCACAGCTCTCTGCGACACTGGGGACACGTGTCACTCCGCCTTTGCATCCCCACGGCATGTGGTGTGCCTTGCCCGCAGAGAGTGGTGACGATTCTTCTGAGGAGTGTGTGGCTATGTCTCAGGGGATGACATTCGGGGCCTACTATTTGTTTTTGCTTATGTCGTAAACAGCCACGTCAAAATGGACAGGATGAAGGAAAGATGAGGGATTGGTCATTTAGCAACCCACTTACAAAGAATTCCCTTTCTCAAAACTAGCAAAAATAGTTTAAGCAACATTCCAAACAGCACGTGAGAAATCATCGGACCACAATCTGGTAATATTTTTGGATGAAATGAGTTAACCAGAAGCAGCGTAAATGTTTTGTTCATACTGTGTAACTTGGTGATAGTCAACTCACTAAGGGCGGTAACCGTGACATTTTTGGGGTTTGTGCTGTTTTGCTTAAGGTAGTCAGTCCCATTTTAAGTGTTTCTTTAATCAAAAACAAGATCAAACCAAACCAAAACAAAGCAAAAACAAGAAACCCCACAAAATTTTAAAGGGTTAACAAAATACTGAGTAGGTTCCAAAAATATAGATTATCACTTTGGGAAAAGTACCTAAAATATGCT
>NW_011888830.1:5682292-5686769 GCF_000151845.1 Pteropus vampyrus
CTCCCTCCTTTCCTCCCTAAACCTATGGCGTATGCTCCTCTGTTTGGACTTTACATACAAGGAGTCACACTACAAATTCTTACGTCTGTGTCCGCTTGCCTGTGGTGGGACGTCCCTTAGTCTTGCCGACCTGAAATTGAAAATTAATCGAACAGTAGTCAGAAGTGACCACCTTTCTCTGAACGCCTGGCTTGGCTCCGTTTTGGGGGCGCACACTGCATTTCTAACATAACTGCCTGTCAGTCACAGCTCTCTGCGACACTGGGGACGCGTGTCACTCCGCCTTTGCATCCCCATGGCATGTGGTGTGCCTTGCCCGCAGAGAGTGGTGACGATTCTTCTGAGGAGTGTGTGGCTATGTCTCGGGATGACATTCGGGGCCTACTATTTGTTTTTCCTTATGTTGTAAACAGCCACGTCAAAATGGACAGGATGAAGTAAAGATGAGGGATTGGTCATTTAGCGACCCACTTACAAAGAATTCCCTTTCTCAAAACTAGCAAAAATAGTTTAAGCAACATTCCAAACAGCACGTGAGAAATCATTGGACCACAATCTGGTAATATTTTTGGATGAAACGAGTTAACCAGAAGTAGCGTAAATGTTTTGTTCATACTGTGTAACTTGGTGATAGTCAACTCACTAAGGGCGGTAACCGTGACATTTTTGGGGTTTGTGCTGTTTTGCTTAAGGTAGTCAGTCCCATTTTAAGCGTTTCTTTAATCAAAAACAAGATCAAACCAAACCAAAACAAAGCAAAAACAAGAAACCCCACAAAATTTTAAAGGGTTAACAAAATACTGAGTAGGTTCCAAAAATATAGATTATCACTTTGGGAAAAGTACCTAAAATATGCTCCTGTTCTGAAAACCCAACACATTTATACTTCGTGGTGTGTGCGTGCGTGCGTGCGTGTGTGCACGCGTGCGTGTATATGTATGTGTGTATCTCCATACAATGTCGACTCTTGTAGTTCCTAGGATCATTAATGTAACCACTTGCTAAGCTTTTAAACATCTTGTCGTAAATCTAAACATTGCAAAGCGTAAAGCTACATCCTTAAAAACCACTCGTCACCTAAGGTGGACATGAAGATTACGTGTAGAAAAATGGGAAAAGACTGTACGGAGGATGCTTGGGGTTCGATGAAGCACGTTTTAACACACAGTGCATCGTGGAAACAGCTGGAAAACTGTGCAGAGAAGCGACTGAGCCCTGCGGGAGCCAGACCACTCAACACGCCGCACGTGGGGCTCGAACTTGCGACAGCCGGACGGACGACCCTCGGCGTTTCCCGCTATCCCTCACCTTGAAAATCGAGTCATCCAGGATGGAAAAAGTAACCAGCCGTTGTTTCAATAACTCACGTCAATGGAATGTTCTCTTTAAATGACATTAAGAATAAACCGCTCAAGTGTCCATCTGATTATCTATTTTCCAGTGTCACCTACTGGCCTGCACACACGGATTGAGAGCTACTTTACTCTTTCTGGGTACAACGAATGCGAGATTCTCGAAGGAACGGTTCGCTGACGGGGTGGCTGGCACTATTGTGGGGAGAGAGATGACTCAGAATGTTATCTACGTCGCTCGTCGAGGCGACTCAGCTACGTTCAGACTTAGACGCCTGAAGAAGGCTGCTGGCCACGAAGTTAGCCCGCGTGCCCTTGGCAAGCTTCGTCACCGGCATTTGTACTGGCCAGGTTTCGGCATCTCGGTTCGTTTTATACTTTCATCTGGTTAGTAGGTCTTTGTTTAATCATCTTATGGAAAGGAGGACAAAGGCGGGGAGGGTAACGCACTACATTTTATCTCTGAAAAAAAAAAAAAAAAAGCCGGACAAAGCCAGAAGGCTCTGATGGCCTCCGATTTTCTTCAGGACATTTGGCACCACGCATCAGCTGGGGGATAAGTATCCCCCTCACCGTACTTAACTGCGGACAGCTTCAGAACAGAAATGACGCTTTGCCAGCTGCACGGGGCTGCGAAGGCAGATTATCTCCCCAGAAGGGCTTCTGTGTCCTGGCGGGGAAGGCGTCTGTTTCTTAGATGCCACCCCTTCTGATAAAATCACTAGCCAGGGCAGTTCCCCCCGACAAGGCCGTCTCTTCATAAAGCATGCCTAAGGCCAGGTGACAGAGCTGGCGTACGTGGGGACAGCTCACGAGCACACCGGCCACTGGATGGCTTCTAACACTGCAAGGGGCCGCAGCGGCCACTCCTTTGCTTGGAATTTTGTCCCAGTAGCTCAGGCTCCTGCTGCTCTGAGACTTCCCTCTAAAGTCAAGATCCATTTTCTTCTTCCTGTTTGGGTCCCCTCACGTTTCCTCCAGATGAAATCACCTTTCCCAAGGTAGAGCTCTCTCCTCATCCCACACACGCTGCTTCTTTTTCTTTTGTTCGACTTGATTAGGGAAAGTGGCTCGTCCCCACGCGTCGTGGCGGCCGGCATTTGGAGGCTACCCTCTGTTCCTTCGGCATTGCTTTGTGGAGAATGACCGTGGCCAACTTCCTAACTTTGCTTTGGGACACAGGTGTTTTATTTTCAAATCTGCGTTTCCCTCTGCAGTTTGCTAAACTTCCTTCGGTGGGCGTATGGACAGCTGTCCGGCGGAAACGGAGACCGCCAGTCCCTGACGCACAGGTCGCCCGGGTCCCTAGTGACTTGGACTGGACTCAACTCACTGACCTTGAGGTGAAAAGCTCTGTACCCCATTACTAATCCCTGGAGCTCTCCGGCCCCCTGAAAATGATTCTTTGGTTTTCTTATTGCAAAGGTCATTTATAAAATCATGAACTGGATTTAGGAAAGCAACCATGAAATAGCAAGGGACAAGGCACTGATTGAAATTCCTTCGACGTCGTATGGGCTGAGCCTCTCAGACAGTGGGACCGGGGGAAGGTGACATTATCGGCACCCCCATTCTTATTTCAGTAGCATGACCGGCTCACTTAGACGTGTCAACTTTACACCCACTGACCATGCCTCGGGGAACTAAATCCTAAATAAAGAAAATGGAAGAGCAAACTATGAAATAGCCAATAATCTTTATTTTGCACGTCCCCACCCCCATCCCTCTCCAGAAAGCACTAATGGGTATATTTGTGCATGTGAAAATATTGTATAAAGTATTTAGAATGATCTCAAATTAATAGAACAAAAACACAAATCTCAACATAGATGTTTTGTTTCTTTGCAGGGATAGAAAAATTTGGCTTCTAGAACAAGAAGGGCAATGAAATACCACACTCTTCAAAGGGCTACTCCGTTTCCACTGATTTTCAATTTAATATTCATGGCAGAAAATCTCATTTCTCTAACCACATAATACGTCTTAAAATATGACTAATTCATACACTAATATCAATTTACTTGGCATTAAAAAAATCACAATTTCTATTAATATATTTATATTAGGTTCAAAGCCCATATTCTAGCATTTAAGATATCTATTACACTGGCCCAGGTTGAGATTATTTCAAAATCAAGTAAAAGTCCATATTAATTCCAAAGTTGCTAAAATATGCTAATAAAATTAAATTTGAGGTTTTACATTAAAAATAAAATATTTGGTTTATTTCTTAGACATCTATAACATATAATAAATAATGGGCAGTATAGTAATATAATAAAGTTTTGTGACACCCTGAAATTTGATGAGTTTTCTTTAAAAAAATCATAGTATTCTTCATTTCAGCCTTAAACCACAATATCAATGAATAGATCTGCAGAAATGAAACAATATAAACACAAAATGCTACAGTTTTTTTTGTTTTTTGTTTTTGTTTTTTTTTTACTTTTGGGGAATCTACATGTCCTTTTAGTCAAAGTAAGTCAAAGAAATGTACAGAAACAAAATAGATAACATAACATTTTCGAATCAGGAACCATGGGTTGAACTGTGCATTTTCCTTCCACCTGCAGGGCCGTTTTCCCGCCTCGTTCTGGACCCTTCGCTCAGTCAGCTCAGACTGACGGCTTTCGGCTCCGGCCCGGTTTCCCGCTCCTTTGCTTATTATATACAGCAGTCATTACAGACATGGCTGAGATTGCAGTGGATTTCAGAGAAAGCCAGAATTAAACACGATAAAAAATTTAAAAAATAACTACTTCATAAATATTTATTATTTACAGGAGGGGGGAATCTTCTAGTCTGGAGAGTTCTTATACAAGCCGATGACATGTATAAGCCGTGAGAAGAAGGCCAGCAGTTTACGGAAGAGCAAACTCAGAACCCAACAAAGGTAGAAAATACGTGAGAGTCGACAAAAATAATCTGCACGAAAGCAAACAGGACATGATAGAAACCTTTTTCTTAAAAAACATAAGGTATTTCACAAAAGCCCGAACATTTACATGTTAGTACTAAAAACGGGAGGAGGGGAAGCTTCATATATTTTCATCACAAAAATATTTACCAGTACTCCGACCGGAGTCCTCTTACGCTCTTGTGATTATCCTACTGGAGACAGGAAG
>NW_011888830.1:5687905-5694928 GCF_000151845.1 Pteropus vampyrus
GGGGTGCCTCCCCTCCGGGCCCAGGCGCTCACCAGTGGTACCAGTCGTCACAGTCGTCACACCCGATCATGGGACTCCCGTCGTCAGGCTTGTCACATCCAGGACAGATCCAGATCTGATTTCCCCACTCATCTCGGATCTGAGGATTTTTTTTGGCGGGGGGCGGGGGCGGGGGGACAAAAACAGAGATCGAATGGTGAGAAGGGACCAAAGAGAGGGCGAGACGAAACCGATCACTTTATGCTGCAAACCCAATAAACCAACTACTGAACTAAGGAAAATGCGCTAGTCACGTTCGTAAAGCCACGACCACCACGGTCGTCACTATTCCGGGACCACGTGACAAAAAGACCAGCTACTAAGTGCTCAGTGATAAGACATTTCTGTGAAGATTTTCAATTCTCTTTTGTAAGTCATAAAAACAAAGCATTTTAAAATAATTTCTGTGAACAATATGACCTGTAGGCACCTTTATCTAAAAAAATAAAGTTCTTAACGATTAGGGTCTTTATGGCAGTGACAACCGATCCTTTTGACTGCTATCGGGCTCAGCTGCGCGCTGGCTCCTCAGTCACATTCACGGGCGTGGATTAATCCATGCGGCCAACTGTGCACGTACCGCCTCATTACTTATTAGCCAAACCCTTCTCCTGAACCAGCTGATAAGATCAAGGATATAAAAGAGTCGTTACTGAGTAACTTTCCATTCCCTTTATGACATTTTCAGGAAAGTACAATCACGAAAGGGCAAATGAAACAAGGGACGGAGGGAGCCAACGAGCTGCACATTTCACCATTTTGCAACAAATACGCGGTGCTCCGGAGTTGACTTAACTCCAAATAAGGAGCATCCTTAACTGCTCCGCATGCAGCAGACCTCGGTGGGAGAAACGATTCTGTGGCGGGCGGTCAAAAACAGCAGCGACTAAACGCTAACGTTCAAGTTCTTGTACTAACAGGGCATGTGACGTCATTCAGCTCATTCTGCAAGGTGCGGTTCCTTCACGTTCGGTCACACCAGTGACTGCACGTGCAGAACACAAAGGGCGTTCTTTGTGTGCCATGGTGTATTGCGCGGACAGATGTTTCATTCTACGGATGTGCTATTTTGAAGCCTGCCATTTTTGAAAAAGTCTCTCCAAAGGCAAATGAGTTCATATGAAAGCTTCCTAAAGAAATGTGTGGGCAGTGACACCAGGGACTCAGCCCCCTCCAGGTCCGAGGGGAGAGGACCACCAGCTCCCCGTGCCAGCTGTCCACGGTGACGACCCGTCCCGCATCCGGGGCCTGAGGCTGCCTCGTGTGGCCAGCCCCTCTGCTGGCTGACCTTTCTTGAACTTAGAAGGCCGTGACTGTTGCTACATGAGAAATGTGACTGGAGAGTCAGAAATTTTAGGGCTAGAACACAGTATGGTGAGCACCTAGCCTAGAGCAGACTCCTAGTTACAGATGGCGAAATAAAGGTTGAGGGACTAAACATCAAACCCTTCCCGATCGGCCCATCTGGGGGTCTGTGGCCTCAGTTAAACACCAAGGGCAAGTGGTCCTCGAATAGATCCATCTGGTGCTCACAGATTATTCTATCACATCCTTATGTCTTGAATTGTCAATTTAATATTTTCCTGTTAGTTTTCATGGCTTTATAGCCTCTCTCAATACTTTTGAGATTTTCTTCTTATTCTTTGTATCATTATAGTGCCTCAAATATTTAATGATCTGTTGAAACCTCCTTCCGAAACGCCTGGAAGAGATGTAATATTTGCATAACTTATGACAACCCCGCCACCGTGCAATCACTTCTATGCAGAAAGGGCTGCGCCATCACTGGGCTGATAGGTCAGTCTCCAGATCTGGTGGTCCCGGCAACGTCCGACACGCTCGGATGCTCGGGGAGCCCCGTGGTCTGCAAGTTCATTTGCATTCTGCGCCTTCACCCGCACAATACTGTCATTAGTGGCTACCAGAAACAGTGGCTGGCCCACCAGAATTGTGTATGTTACATGAATTCTACTCTTAAGTGAATAATTTAATTGCTTGATCGAGAAATTGACTGTGGGATTTAAATATCACTATTTCTCTCTATAGTTATACTTTGATATTGTTGTATATAAATATGTAGTCATATTCTAAAACAATATAAAGAAAAACAACGCTTTGATGTTATTTATGGAGACGAAATATGCAAACACTGTAATACAGTACTTTTCGGCCAAAAGCTGGAAAATGTAATGATAACACCGTTCCAGTTATAAAGAATTATCTTTGAAATTCAATCCGATACATATGACTCCGCTTTTTAATTGCAAACGCTTTCATGATAAAATAGGAAGCTGTTAAGTGACCTTTTCGTAAATACTATAAAAATAAACGCAACGTACCACGTAAGTGCTGACTGTCTCCGTTACCACGCTCCGGACGGGGGCTTTGGAACTTCCAGCTCCAGAGATGGCAGGGGATGGAGACGCCATTAAAGCGGGGGACACGGTGGACTGTGTGAGGAGTGGCAAGGGCACCGGGGGAGGGGTGACATGCACAGGGACGGGTGCGGTGGCGGGTGCGGGTGGCGGGGTCTTGGGTCTGTTCAGAGAGGGAGCTGCCTTTGGCTCCGGGGCTGGAACCACCTTGCTGATGACGCTGTTGACAAAAGAGAAAAAAAAAAAGTCAAAACGCGGCTGCTGACTCCAACTACGTATTTTAAAACACCATGAAATAACTTCTTCTAGCAGCAACTACTCTTTGGAAGTGTCCAGACGTGCTCCAGGCCTCAGAGTTCAAGGCCTGCACGAATTAACCGCAACCTGTTCAGAGTCGTGGCTGGGGAGGGACGCTGAGTGGCGGGCGGTGCCCGGCTCCTGGGAGGGAGATGGTGGCCCTGGCCCCTTTCCCGGTGACGGTCCCCACCAATAGGCGGGACTGGAGACCGCCGGCTGTCTCTCCATGCAGCGTCTCGTCCACAGACCTCGGGCGGCCCGGGAGGCGTGGGCTCAGAGTTGGGACGCCTGGGTCCAAATCCTAGATCTGCCACGAGCAGGCTGTGCGGCCTTGGGCAAATCATTTAAAGACATGACTTACGGAGCCCCTTAAGAAGTCGGCTATTACACCTGGCACTTTACACGTATCGGCTCACTCGGTCCTCACGACGGCTTCAAAGGCGTCATAGTGATCCCACTTTGCAGACGAGGCAATGGGGCTATGGACAGACGGGAACTGGGCAAATGGGTGCCAGGCTCTGAGCAGAGGTCTGGATTCCACAACTCTTCCAAGTTTCTTTATTTGAAAAAATTATGTATCATTTGAAGCATAGAGAAAACAATATAGCAGATGGCTTAGGTAACAGAACGGACAGGGCCTCTCATCATATTTGCTTCAGACTGTCCCCTCCTGCAGGAGTCCTCACTGTCCTCGACCTGCCAGGTATGCTTCTGTAATTTTGTTTCTGCCTCGCAGAAACCCATAAGCAATCGATACGGTACTACTCTCTTATGTGTTTCAACTATGCAAACTGAATTTATCCTCTGTAACTAGCTTTCCTCAGTTTCTTTTTTTTTTTTTATTAAGATATAACTGACACATAACGTTGTGTAAGTCAGGTGCGCACTGCGCTGGTCTGATACATTTGTACATCCCGATATGATTATCACACTGGCTAATGTCTTTCTCATGCCACATAATTATCATTTCTTCTTTGCCTTGAGAAAAGTTAAGATCTAGTATGTGCAGCTTTGCAGTTTCAATAAGTGTTGTTGGCTTCAATCTCTATGCTGTGCGTTTGATCCCCAGAACTTACTCGTCTCCTAGTTAGTTGCCCACTTAGTTTTAGGTCTTGTGATCTGTCCGTGTTGATACGTATGATCTACGTTATTTGTTACACTTGTTCAACTGTATTCCATGGTGTGAACAAGTCAAGGGGGTTTTACCCATCGCCCCACTGAGTGGAGGACATACTACCGCGTAAATGTTACACGGTACCTGTACATATGCTCAGGTATTTCTCCAGGCTATATTCCTAGAAACAGAGTCGCGGGGTCACAAGGTGTGCACACCCTTGCCTTTACCGGGGACCCCACGCTGCTCTCTAAAGGGACTGCGCCAGCCCGTCTCCTTCCGCTGTCCCACGCATCGCTTTCTAGGCCTTTCTAGGCCAAGAAGCGCGTCGCAAGCTCCGTGCGATGTGAAGCGTCAGCACTGGCGCCCTTCTCATGGCCGTTGCTCAGGGCAGCCACTGGCACCATCGCCACCAGCCTGGATGGTTCCACTTTCTCAAGACACCGCCCCCCAAAGCACGGATTCTTTGCTTTGCTGATGAGAAGTTTATAAAGCATTAATTATTACAAAAATGCCCTCGTTACATAAGCGAAAAATTAATGCTGTCTAATTGCTCTCCACTTGTTTCACACAAGTGTGACTGCCTTCCTGACTCGAATATAGCCCGAGACTAGAGAATTAACGTGGCCCGTTTGTGAAGGAGACACTCGATAAGTGCTTAAGATAACGAATAGTGAACATTTACTGAACACTGACCAAGTACCCAACTGTTCTAAGCACTTGAAAGCCAACAGGATACTGGGCACCGTGCTACATGTTCACCTGCCTCATCTCACTTGATCCTCATGACAACCAGATGAAGCAAGCGCTATCGTTACTCTCCATCGGAGACACCCAGGCACAGGAGGTTATGGACCCTCGCAGATGCGCAGACCTCTGTGTGGGAGAGCCAGGATTCAAACCCGGGCAGTCGGACTTCAGACCCACACGGACACTGGCGGAGCGTCCTGAATGAGCTCTGCCTCACACACGAGGTGGGGCTGCAGAGTTCCTACTGTGGCATTTACACTCATAGGGCAAGCACTCCCTATTTTTACGGTTAGACTAAAATTTTAAAACACACTATTTTTGGAGTCATTTCCCATAATGGCCTCAAACATTGGTGCTGGAACCAGAACCCAAGGAAAAGTGGGAACCAGAGAGGTAAGTAGAACCCAGATGTTTCACTCAAGGGCATCTGCCCACAAGGCGAATCTGATCTTTGGTTTTGATAAAGAGGACAGGTTTTGAAGCCCAGGGCCTGGCAAAGTGTGCAGTCTACGAGTACTCACGCCTCCCCACATGAAGACCTCTGAATGGGCCACACAAATTAGGTAAAGATGAACCAGAATCTGGTGAACTCTCAGCCCTGGTGGCCCAGGACATTATAATTAAAGTCATTTAGACTAGTAATGTGCCCAGGTACCCAGCACTAATCACCTTGAGAGGAACTAACATAAAATCCAGGACTTGTATCGTTAATATAGATAATTATTTTAGAAAAAAAAGCAGCAGATAATCAAAGATAACCAAACATACAAAGAAGCAACGCAGCATCAGGGAGAAGCAGAAGAAATAACAGACAGTATAAAGAGATCTATAAAAAACCCCAGATATAAGAATTATCAACTACAAAACAACTCCACTTATGTTTAAAGAATGAATGGCAAAGCCTGACATTACCTGCAGGAAATAGGAGTAACCTAGTAGATCTGAAAAGAACAGATCTGGAAATGAAAAGTGCAATAAATAAAATTTAAAATGCAATAGATGGTAGAACTATAAACTGAATAGTAGGACAGAAGAAATGATCTAGAACGTAGTCTGGAGAGGAAAAGAGAATATAATAAAAAGGTCTACTTAGTACATGTTTGAGCATAAATCTAGAGAGAGATTGGAGCAGAGGCAAAAAGAAAGAATTATCTGAGACTTCTACACAACTGATGAAAGATATCAATCCACAGACTTAAGATGCCTAACAAACCTCCGGCGAGATACATAAAAAGAAATCTCTACTTAGATACACCAGAGTGAAACTATAAAACATCACAGACAAAGAGAAAAGCCTGAAAAGCAGCCAGAGGGAAAAAAGAACAATTATTTTCAAAGAAGAAACAGCAATGATGAACTAGAAGACAGTGGAATAACATTTTCGATTTGCTGCAGAAAAGGAAATTTTGTCTGAAAACATCTTTTAAGAATAAGGATGAAATAAAGACATTTTCAGGCAAGCAAAACCTGAGAATTTGCCACCAGTGGATGCTTAGTAAAAGAAATTCTAAAATAACTATTTTCAAATTATTTTTACATTCTTAGAAATTACTGAGAAACCCAAAGAGCTCTTATGTGCATTTTTTCTGTGAATATTTACCATATTAGACATTGTAAGAGAGAAATTAAAACATTATTTAATAATTCACTTAAAAGGAGCAGTAATAAACCCACTACATGTTAACAGATAACATATATATATATATGTTTAATGAAAAGCACGTTTTCTAAGACAAAACTGTTTTGCGAGAGGACTGGCACTGTTTTATATTTTTGCAAATCTCCTTACTGTACGCTTATGTAACTGGAGAAAGGAGGGGAAAAGCATTTTAATGGCCTTTTCAGATTACTGTGTAAATTCTTTGATGCTGCACCAAAATGCAACCACTGGCAGTTTCTTAAAAGGCAGTTGGGTGTCTACAACCTGAAACTGTATCAAAGCTTTTCATGTTCTGTTACATAAAAACCCACTGAGCTGTCTAGCGCGCTAAATAGATGTTTTACCCGTGTGCATGATTTCATAAGTTCTATATTGGTCATCTGGAATGCTGATTGACTGAGTTATATGGATCTTCCAAACACACATTTTATTATACAAATATTAAAAAAGTTACATTCGTTGGTGTTACCATTCAGCTCACCCAAAATTTCTTAAAGTATTGAGGAGCTGTCATAATGGTGTGTTTTCTAAACTAAATTCTAACTTTTATTTACAAGCGTTAATTTTATAATTTATAACAAATACTCTCAGGTCCTTTCTTTGAAGTAACAGGCTTACCGTATTCATTTGTGAGAAAATGTTGGCCAAATATCCAAGTCTGAATAACCACTGTTTGTCAGTTGTTCTTTCAAGTAAAAATGGTATTATGTGAGCAAAGCAGCTAGTTTAGTTTGCAACTTCGACAGCCACACAAATGCTTTTCCTCAAAACAACCACTGTGTTTTCAT
>NW_011888830.1:5694978-5706565 GCF_000151845.1 Pteropus vampyrus
TTTGCAAATCTCCTTACTGTACGCTTATGTAACTGGAGAAAGGAGGGGAAAAGCATTTTAATGGCCTTTTCAGATTACTGTGTAAATTCTTTGATGCTGCACCAAAATGCAACCACTGGCAGTTTCTTAAAAGGCAGTTGGGTGTCTACAACCTGAAACTGTATCAAAGCTTTTCATGTTCTGTTACATAAAAACCCACTGAGCTGTCTAGCGCGCTAAATAGATGTTTTACCCGTGTGCATGATTTCATAAGTTCTATATTGGTCATCTGGAATGCTGATTGACTGACTTATATGGATCTTCCAAACACACATTTTATTATACAAATATTTAAAAAGTTACATTCGTTGGTGTTACCATTCAGCTCACCCAAAATTTCTTAAAGTATTGAGGAGCTGTCATAATGGTGTGTTTTCTAAACTAAATTCTAACTTTTATTTACAAGCGTTAATTTTATAATTTATAACAAATACTCTCAGGTCCTTTCTTTGAAGTAACAGGCTTACCGTATTCATTTGTGAGAAAATGTTGGCCAAATATCCAAGTCTGAATAACCACTGTTTGTCAGTTGTTCTTTCAAGTAAAAATGGTATTATGTGAGCAAAGCAGCTAGTTTAGTTTGCAACTTCGACAGCCACACAAATGCTTTTCCTCAAAACAACCACTGTGTTTTCATGCGCAGCGGAAGTATTTCCCATTCACTGCCTTCCACTCCGGCACACACACTACTGAAAAGGTGTGCGTTCCAAGGGCCCCGGGCCACACCTGGAGCACACCTGGGCTCTGAGGGAGGCAAGCACTCCGGCTCAAGACAGATCGTCTCACCCGACGGCCTGAGGTGCAAGGAGGAGCGGGGACGAGTGACAGCGTCGAGGCTGAACAGACGCGGACGCGAGAAAACCACAGCAATACGGCAGCCAGCGGGGCTGGCCAGGGCGGAGGCACTCCAACGGCCTCTACGATCTGGAAGGAGGTGTGAAGCTATTGACTTTAAAATGTCGTAATATCTAGGGTGTGTGAGGATTAGGAATAAAGAATATATATAGCTGCTAAACTCGTATGGAGAAAAATAGAATGATTAAAAAATAACCAATCCGAGAGGAAAGAGAAAAAGAAACGCTGAACAGTAAGACAAAGAGAGAGCTTTAACAAGGTAGTTTTTTTTTTAAACTCAAAATAACGATAATTAATCATGTAAATGGTCTCTGAGGTTCTGGTGGCAGACGGGGTGAAACGGTGACATCCAACCTCGTCTAGCAACAGAAAGGCAGAGAGGAGGAGGCTGGGAAAAGAGGCCATAGCACTCAGACGCTTTTAAGGCGAGGGCTCCCAGTGACGACGAAGGGTACTTCATAACGATAAGAGTTCCAATGTGCCAGGGAGAGACGACGATTTAAAATGTGAATGCACCTAAGAATACGTCCTTAAAATACATAAAGCGCAACCGGCAAAGCTGTAAGAAACAGACAAATCCACAGTATCATCGGGGATTTTAGCATGTCTGTCTCTCTCTCACCGACAGGGTAAGCAGTCACCAACCAATAAAGACTTAGAAGGTTTGAACAAAATAACACAAGTAACAAAACTGAAAAGTAATCTGGGAGTGAAGCGGATAGATATGTTAAACATTGATTACAGATTTGGAAAAACAAAACAAAACTAAACAAAACAAAACTGACCCAATGGACATTTTAAAAGCTCTGTATTCAAAGAATACAGAATACTCGCTCTTTTCAAAACGACACCAAAAAAAATTGACGGGACAAATTTCATAAGGCTGCAGAATGACTTAATGAAGAGTCTGTGCACGTATCTGTCACCCTGCTTTCGACGGGTGGAAAGCCTTTCATGGCTCCCAACATGGGAGCTGGCGCTTAGTGGGCACCTCGTACATCCGAACATATGTAATTTCACTGGTCAAACAAACAAAACGAACAAAAGCTGGCCCTGAAATAGCGAGTTCCTAGATGAAATGATATATTTAGCGATGTAGTAATTTTGTAGATGAAATGATACATCATTCGTCTGGCCAATAAAAATTACGGGAAAAACTGTGCAGTAATATGTACTGTGACGTGGGAAGAAAGATGAAATAAAGGACAGCTGGGGGAACTGTGGGGTACCAGTGAGGAGAGGAGAGAGAACGAGAGGAAGGAAGGAATTACGGATTCAGCTGAGGGGCCGGGGGATCCCAGGCACCGTCAGTTCTGGGCTCCGGGAGGTGATCACGGGAAGAGAGCAGAAGACAGGAAGCAGGAAACAGGTTTGTGATTCACTGTCACCGGGGGCAGAAGTAAGCCAGAAAACCTAAGACAGCGACAAGAGGTTACTGGGAACAATGTTTTCTATCTTATACCTACTCACAGAGTTGACAGATGGGACTCAGACAACTATTTGCAAAGAATTTGTTCCTTTCATCGCTTTATTTCATGTTCACTATCTGTTTGCTACACTAGTGGGAGATGTCGGCGTAACTGCTGAATCTACTATCTAAAATGGTTTGTAGATATTCACGTGCTCTAAAATATGATGACCATACGAAAGTGAGAATTAGCTCTGAGCTGTAAGACGATGGAGTTAACTTAGAAAAGAAAACTCAAATTACAGCTATATCACAAACCATAAATTCTAGAGGGATTAAAGATTTGGTCAAAGAAAACATAAAACCATAAAAATACCCCAAAAAGTAAGTCAACATATGTTTTTGATCTTTAGATTGGAAAGATTTTCTCGGCATCTCACCAAAAGTAGGAACCATAAGGGAAACACTGAATTGATTGTGCAAAATCTTTAAAATATCATAAGCAAAGTTCAATGGAAAAAGGCAAAATGAAGAAAATTATGTGAAACACACATGATAATGAGTTCAGTCCTTATATCAAAATTTCTTTAGAATCAAAACCAAAAAGACTAACATTCTTGTTAAAACACGAGTAAGGGACACGAGGAGGTGACACAGAATAAAAGACACAAACGGCCGACGGATGGGAAAAAGTGTTCCGTGTTCACGGAAATCAATGACATGGGCATGAAAACAACGAAAAGTACCTTTTTTGGTAAAAATGAAAAAGACTGACAACACTTAGTATTATCAAGATGGGGGAATGGGAGAGGCGGTTGGCACGTATTTCTGAATGTTATCGAAACCTTAAAAACGTACGAGTCTAAACCAGCAATTCCATGTCTAGCAATCAATCTTGTGAAACGATTAGATAGCTATGCAACGATATGGGGTAAAGAACAGTATTTACAGCATTATTTATGATTGCAAAAAAACCCCCCCAAAACTAGAAGAACATAATTTTAAAAACTCCCAATAGAGGAATTGGTTAAATAAATGATAATAAATAAAATACTATGCTGTCATTTGAAGCGATGACAAACACACACATACACACGATATATCTGCCCCCCAAAAGGTTATGGACAGTATGTATAATAGGATCCAATCTGTGTAAGAAAAAAAAAGCAAACAAGAATGCATGAGTGTGTACTTAGAAAAAAGGTAAGAAAAAAAGGTCCAGAAATTGGCTCTGTATGGTGGGACTGTTGGTATCTTTTTCTTTTTGGTTTGTCTATAATTAACAACAACAAAAAGAATAAATTAAAAATACTGTCATATACATATCTAGTGCTGCCGGGAATTTTTAGATGGTTTAACAAGTTGTACATTTTTAACATGCTCACTTTTCTGCACATAGGTTGTACTTTATTAAATCACTGGGGAAATACGATGGCCTGGCTAACGCCTTCCAGACGGATGCTGACCGTGGTCCAGCTGTAAACTTGAAGGCTGCCTGGATGAGGCATCCAAACTGAGTGCACGCACCATCCTCGACAGAGATCAGTAGGGAAAGGGCCCGGGGAGGGGAACATCCTAACACTACGCTGTTTTGGTACGTAATTAAAATCGTCAATTTGAACAGCCTGCAGACATTAAGGTTGGCGCATGGTCTTGGGTTCTTGCAAAGAAACATAACATCCGCGGCCACCTGCGCCCCAAACGCGTGCACACCTGCCCCTATCACCCACACCATGCAGCTCGCTGCTTAGGAGTGAATGTGTGTCTCACTCGCCTTTGAGTTATCTGCAGTATTAAACAGTGACCTAACCCACATTCATCGCCTCTAATAAGCTAAGCCTGACGCTGCACTGAGAACGCTCCTATGAAAATATTTTACTGTAAAATATTTTTGTCTGTTGAAAATGCTTTAAAATAGGCCGATTTCCCCTTTCTCCCCTTCCTGCCTCCCTCCTTCTGCACTACGTAACGAGTTCCAAGACCACTGAGACTCCTGAGCAGCTGCTCACTGTCAGGCCCAGAATATCAGCATACAAACAAACGCAAGGTGTGACACACCACACAGGTCGCCCTCCGCTGTCGCCCGGAAATGCTTTTCAACTGTTCTAAGCTGCACCAAACACACAATGAATATTATTTGCCTTACTTGGCTGTTTTCCAACCCCCTTTCATTTTCTCTTTCTCTTCGATTTCTCCCTTTCCTATAAGGCCTGGGAACGGTGCCCGCGAGAATGGGTTGGTATTAGCAATACAGCTGACGGATGTAAACAGACTGTCGACTCGTTTTCTGGGGCAGCACCTGAAACCTCAGAGACGTCTACTCGTGCATATCTTTTTATTTCTCAATTTAGAGAAACAGCATTTGGGTGAAAATAACTCGTAATAAAAATAATCCTTCCAAAACGCCTAATATTCCCCTCCATTTCAATTAAATTACTCCTTTAAAATTACGTATTTCTCATTCAAATTTTCTGAGCAGCAGAAGGACAGATGTCAAAGTGGTCAGTGTGGTTGAGACGGCCCATGTCCCAAGCATGCTCCTGGAGAGCAGATGGTATTACGTAGGCACTAGTGTGGCTCATTCCTACCAATCCTTTTGAATTTCACGAGAAAATCCACTAGAGTTTGAAAGTTATTTTTGAGTTTAGCTGCTCAATTACTTTTGTGGTACGTAGAAACAGAGTTTTAGGGATGATCTTTTTATTCTCTTTTCAATTTTGAACATAAGCAGTATAACATGACATAGTTTCTCATCACCTGGGATAAACTATCATCACGTACCTAATAGGGTGATTGTAAAAGTAACTCTGGCTTCCTACTGGCCTTGCTCGCCGACGACCTTTATCGCTGCCCACTTCTGAGCACTGTTCTGCTGCTCCATATTTTTCTCCCCGAGTATCACTTTTTCCCTATTTAACTGCACAGTGAGCTCTCCTCTAGCATGTTGTTGAATGAGCGGAGTCTGCCGAGTAACCAACACCGCCCACAGCTGCGTCCCCAACGGCTCAGGCTGCTACCATTACATCTCTGAGGACTTGATCGGGGTGCTCGAACTGTGATAAACACAGGTGTGATTCATAAAATGTGCAGAAGGAGGGATTTTCAGCAGGATTTCTTTACCTGTTTCCCCACCACAAAACAGTGAAATAAACACAAAGGGTCACAAGCTGCTGGGCCTGTAATGCAAACTCACGGCGTGACAAGTCAGTCAAGAGCCAATTGTCACCTGTCCGGCCACACAGAGCCTCCGAGGTTACCGAACACCGTTTGGATGCATCTGCACGGGAGTGTAATGGTCCTTATTATTCAGGCATTGTGTGCAAACACGGTGAGGCCGGTGACCCAAATTACCAAAGTCTCAGTGACTGGGTACTGAGCTGCACGCAAAGTTCCAAAGCTCCCTCGCAGTGGCTTACTTATTTACCCTTGAAAGTGAACTGCTATTTAAAAATGGTAACAAAACAATGCCACAGGTAGAGATTATTGTAATCACCTCCATGAATTTTACATCAACTTCTGAAGAGAGAAGTTCTTGAGCGTTTAGGAGAAAAAAAAGCACAGATAAAAAATATGTTCCTTAAGCCACAACTCCCTTTTCTTCAGATTTAAAATTCTAATCAACCTCAGAAATAGCACGCACTTTTAGAAATACTATATGAAACATCCTCATGTTGTATTTTAAACCGATCCCTCCTTACCACAAACAAACAAAGCCCACTGAGATCTCACTATATAACATTACTACAAAACCACAGAGTTGGGTCAGTGGATATATATAACATTACAGCTTTGCTTTCTTTTATTTTCAAAGCCCCAGAGAGACTAAGCCCAAGCGTAGCGGTCAGCTTTGGATAGACCCGCTCCCACTCTTCCCACACTGGTGCCGTCCTTCGTAGAATGGGCAGGCTGACTCAGATGGCCCATGCACAGGACACTGGGAATGTAGTGGTTTGTGTGCGACATCCGAGCTAGGTCGCAGAGACACTGCAGCTGCCGCCTTCCTGTCTTCTGGATCACTCGATCTGGGGAAGCCAGTGGCTAAGTTGTGAGGACACTGGTGCTGCCTTAGGAAGAGGCCCATGTGACCAGCAACTGAGGCCTCCTGCCAACAGCCACGTGTGTGAGCTCACGGCACACTATCCAGCCTTGATGAGGCCTTCCAAAGACTGCAGCCCCGGGCGGCAGCTTGACTAGAGATCAGGGTCTGAACTACCCAAATTCCTGGCCCACAGGGAACTAGAAGTAATAAAAGCTTATTGCTTTAAAATGCTGCTAAGTATTAGGGTCATTTGTTATATAAAAGCAGAAGATATATCGAGTATTTATCTCATTTAGGTATACAAATAAATATTCAGAATTTAGGAGAAATCACATTTTAGAGTATCGGTACTTAAAATGCCAAATTGTAACGCAGTCATTTCCATATTTCACATTTGAATAAAAGGAACAAATACCCAAAGACAATTATGAGAATCGGTTTTATGTTGATTTTTCAAATCAATCATAACTTCTTATTCTTGATCTTTACAGCTCAACTTTTTGCATTCACATAATTATAACTCGGCTGTAAATGGATTTGATTCCTCAAGCTCACAGGGCTTGCCTCTTGAATATTTACATCATCTCACAAAATGGATAGTTTATCTTGTCATAGCTCAAGTACATATCAAGTAGCAAACATTTTATCTTTTAATTCAGGCATGACCTATTTGAAACAGGAAACAAATTGCATGAAGTAATTAGAGGAAAATATAGCCATTGTAGAATCTTCATTTCCAAAGGAGATAGCCAAATGATTATACTTTGTTGTTAAATGTTCAAAATCTGTAAAATATCCTAAAAGAGCATTAATGCTCATAAGTAATAAATAATGCATGTTTTTAAAAAACCCTAGGATAATAATAAAAAAGAAACAAGAATAGTGACCTATAGGGAAAGGGATACAAACAGACTTCTCATTACAGTTTCAACGTTTTACATATTCGGAAAATTAATTTATAAAATTGCCTGCGAGGTGAAAATAAGCGGAAAGGAATGGAACTCAGTGTATATCATGCTGGTGACATGACCACACAGAAAAGGGAAATCACTTCAGGTGACTTTAGGAGGATGGACTTTTGGTCATACATCCACAGTGGATTTATTTTAAGAACAAAGAGACTGAAAAAAATCGTAATCTTTAACTTCATTCAACAGTCGTCTCATCGACTGCAGAATGTAAACTCATACTTTGTTTCTTTTCAAAAAACGCCCATTTCCCACTGCTGTCCGTCATGAAGGCGCACACGATGAGCAAGGACTTTGCAGCAGCAACGGGCACCTCCGCTACCGGACTATGATTCCTAAGAGGCAGTCCCCACAAAAGGGCACCAACGGCCCCCGAGGAATGACTGATTCCATCCAGGTCTGTAGCAGGAAATACCGAAGATAAACCGGAACAACTAGTCCAGGAAGAAAGAAAGATGTCAAGATGAACTGGGTTGTGTCGCTGTCTCAGACATCAGGGACAAAGTTCCACTGGCCAAGATGGGACAATGTGAACATGAATAAGGGGAGGAGAGGGGGAGGGAGGTCTTTTCAAAAGCAAAACTCAGCGGTCACCACGGGAGGCAACTGTGGCATCTGTGCCATCAGCTTCTTACACTGGAGTCTGGGGAAGGGGGAGAAAGAACGAAGCGTTTTACTCCGCTTTCCCTGTCTGAACTGTATTTCTGGACAACCTGAATGCTCTAGGTGATGAAAAATTCGCCTTACTGAAGGATTTCAGCTAATAAATGTGAAAGCAATAACTGAATTAAAAAAAAAAAATCTATCATTTCACAACTCGCACTGAACCGACGGACCTGGTATCACTAAGATGTGATAACCAGACGTTCCATGCCTAACGACGCACAATGAGAAACAGCAGCAAAACACCCTTGTCAAGAAAGCAAGCCTGATCCAACCACGTCGTAAGAGCTGAACGCCCGCTGCAAGGGCAGAATGATTTCAGTGACACTACGAGGAGGTAAACAGAGTCCGAACATGGGCGTCTCCTGGACAAGCGGTCTGGCTTCCTCAGCGTGTGAGTCGCACGGCAAACGGGTGAGTGAGGGCGAGGGTGAGGGCACGTGGAGAGACGCGGGTCTGGTTTGGACCCTGATTCAAACAAACCGGCTGTCAAAAGATATTTTTGAGACAAATGGAGAAATCTGAATATGGACTGGGTATCAGAGAATAGCAAGAAAACCGTCTGCGGATTTGATGTGGGTAACGGCACTGTGTGAGACAGAAGAGAATGACCTTAGGCCTGGATTTGGGGTCAAATGCCCGAGGCAGGAAGAAGGCAGGATTAGGCCAAGCAGAGTGGCGAAATCGGATCCTTAGGTAGTCTGTTAGGTGGGGGGTACATAAAAGTTTATTACTTTTCTTTTATGTCTGAAAACGTTCATAATCAAAAATTTAAAACATGTTGGTAATATGCATTTTATCCAGAATGATCGAAGATCATAAAACACGATAGAACTGGGGCCCATAGGTACTACTATGCTGAATTTCAACAGCATATTATTGAAATTTCTTAGGGTAAATGTGCTTTGGTTATTTGCCTTAATACAGGAGTCTCTAATCCCCGGGCCGCATAGTACCGGTATAGGTCCTGGCCCGTTAGGAACTTGGCTGCACAGCAGGAGGTGAGAGGCAGGTGGGTAAGCAAAATTTCATCTGTATTCACAGCCGCTCCCCAGCGCCAGCATCACCGCCTCAGCTCCGCCTCAGTTCATCAGGCACTAGATGCTCAGAGGAGCCTGGTCCCTCGTGCCACAAAGGTTGGGGACCGCTGGCCTAGGGCACAGTCAGGGTTCCTTTCAAACCCAAATGAACTTCTAAAAGGTTCTGTGATTTCAGAAAGGCTTCTGCTTCTCTTCGGCAAATAAGACGGTATTTGTAGCGAGAAAAGCTAAGCAAATGAAACTGAACATTCAACGTAAAGGAGACTTTACTTTTACGACTAGTCTCTGAGCCTAGAGTCTACAGAGGATGTTTCTTAATAATTTATGTTAAAATACACTAAAGTTGCAAGTTAACCATAAAAGAGAAACATTCATGCACTCACTCATTCTAGGATTAAATAACATCCCAAACTATTTTAAAACATTAAAAGCAGTAAGGTGACACTCAGTAAACTTGAAAAATAAACAAGATTGTGATTTAGGTTTGCATCTCGTTGGAATGTTATAAAATTCAGTTGTTACTGTAGCCATGCTTGGAAAATCGACGATACTACTTTAAAATATATTAGAATCTGGTAATAGCTGCTGTGGCTTCACCAAAAATTACCATGCTTTAACATAAATTATCTTCCTCTGTAAACAGCATGGAATATATCATATGTATATTTACAGCATGTGATATGATATGCGCATATATACACATATATGTAATTTCATCTTTGTGAGCTAAAACAAGTAGGTAAATGAATATGTTTTATACAAATATATATACCCATATACTATACTCCTGACAGTTTCACACACACACACACACACACACACACACGGTGCCTTTTAACATTCAGCATATCACAAGATTTGAGCAAGCTAGAAGAAGGAAACTTAAAAAAAAATCAAACATGGCACTGCAGAAGGGACATCAGCGGTGTCCGCCTACTTACACACGGCACCCACCTCCCCTCCGCGTTCAGTCCACAGAGTGGGGCAGCCTTTGCCTTCCCCGACCTCCGAGCCAGGACACGGCAGCCAGGCCCAGGAGGGCACCACAACTCTACGGCGACCGTGACTGCTGGGGACGGACAGAGGACCCCAGCCGGGACAACCTCCTCTGGGTCGATAAACTCGTGGAAAATGTACTTGAACTCACGTAGGCCATCTCTGCCACAAGGGGGACAAGGCCAAGCTGATACAAGATCGTCTCCAAAATGCCCGGGAAAAAAAATCTTTATAATAACTGGAAAACGGGCAACAAACATGACATTGAAACTTATATAGACAAAATTCTTATTCTGGCACCCAGCCAAAGGTAAACTTTTAAGTATAAAGGACAAACAATGCAGCATCTTAGAAATTCACAAGGGATTTACAACAGACACTCGTTTTCAACAAGAGGAGGCACTATCGGAAGGGCTAAAGAAAACGCCCACTTGATGACCTCGAGGTAACAGCAAATACATCAGCCTTAAACCTTTTCTTAAAAACTGTATATTTCCAAACAACTGAATAAATTCATCATACTCACCACATCCCTTTCACAGATTAATTTGACACATGAACCCGAAGGCAGAAATACTGTCACTGAGAGGGAGGGAGACTCCCCAACGGCCCACGTGCTTCAGAAGCCACCTGGGAACAGGCTGGGCAAACAAGCCAACTGCTCTTACATCAAGAGCGCCCCCAGAAAAGGGGTCCCCACACAGGAACTCACAGGTCCACGAGGGGAATCTAGCTACACATATAAAATGACTTCGAATTTCAGAACTGTCAATTTAACTGATCCTTCTTAACGTATGGTCATTCCAGTCTCATTTACGGCCGATGGAAATTTTAATTAATATGGCCTTTTGGATGATAATCTGGCATAATAATCTCTTAAAAATCTTACATGTTCACATTCTTTGATCCAGCAATATCTGATCTACATGCGAGGCTGTTGGTTATTTGTTCGAGCAAAATCTGGAACAACTCAAATGCCCCAAAACGGGTGACTGAAAAGACAAGTCCGTTCTGATACAACAGTAAAATGAAAGACCGCGTCCTACAGAGCCGGGAAGGTGCCTGCGACGCAGCTAACGGGAGGGGCATGCGAGGCGCCGAGCCGTGTAGGGTGACTGACCCCCCGGTTTCTAAATAGGCTGAACGCATGCCAAGCAGTGTCGGTGATTACTGTGAGAAGACTGTGATTTAGGGCAACTTTTCCAAGTTACACGTTTCTAAACAGTGTACCTTAAAAAACAAACAAACCACCAAAACCAAAACACTGACCATGTATTATTTTTATAATCAGAAAAGAAAGTTTGGAAACAAAGCCAGGTACTTTCACATTTAGTTAGCACTTGTTCAGAATATGTTTTGAAAAGCCCCTTTGCTTTTTATATCTGATTTCATCCAAAGGATATAAAAGAATATAGGAAACATCTTGGTGAAAGTATCTCCCTTTAGAACAAATGTCAACAGTCGGCATTAAAAGGAAGAAAACAGATGACTAACATTTATTGAAAATGGAGGCTCTGATCTCATCATAAAGAGATAAAAACCAAGATAAAGGACAAAGTTGGGGAAATAATGGCACGTT
>NW_011888830.1:5706761-5724504 GCF_000151845.1 Pteropus vampyrus
GCTGAGGAGGACAGGAAGAGAAAGAAAAAGAAGGCCATAAAAGAAAAACAGAAGGACGGCTAAGAGAGCATCAGACGAGTGAAGTATCAGGAAAAATGAAGAACAGAACTGGAACCACACGTCTAGACAGCAGAGAGGAGACCCTTTCCAGGGCCGAGCGTGGCCGGTGGGTGCATTTCAGGGCCTCGGAGAGAAGCTTCAGAAGTTTCTAGAGCAGAAACTAGAAGACGGTGGGCTTAGGGATGAAAAACTGGAGGAAAGTCCATATAACAGCAAGTTTTGAGAAGCTGGAATGGAAAGAGGAAGTCACGTGCCTTTCTGTCGCCTGAGGAGGCGTGGGGAAGGCGAAGGGCTGGATGGGAAAAGACGAGGCCCAAGGGAAGACACGAGAAAGAGGGAGGAGAGGGAGATAGAGGCAGGAAGGTGATGAGGGAAAGAACTTCTGGGGTTCGGGGGTGCAGGAAGGGGAAGGAGGGGGGCACAAGAGGAAGGCGGATCTGAAAGCTGAGAAGGGACACCGCGCTCCTCCCTGGAGCCTGAGGACGGCTGTGGGGAGAGGCACAGTTCTGGAACCCAGACAGGGGACACACGGCGAGTCAGCAGCTCACGGTGACATGTCCCTCGACCCACGTGCTGAGACTTGACACCCACGTTTTGAAAAGGCTGCGCTCTCCTACATCACAGAGGCCCCGCGGTGGCAGGGACATCCGTCTCCCGAGCTACTGAGGCCAGAGTGGGGGGTGGGGGTGATGGGACACTGAGACTCTGTGACTCTCGGGTCTCTATGTAAGCATTTCACTACTGCTATCGGCCCATAAAACGACAGGACGTAACAGAAGGCAAGGAACTTACACACCCCGTGTGGTTCTCAGCCTAAGCGTTTTCAGCACGTACGTATTCTTTTTAAAACACCAGAAGTGTGAGTAGTTTGATCTTTAGGGGAAATTATAGTCAGATAATATCCAAAAGGTTACCACGATATAGCTGAATGATCTCTGCCTGTCACAGGTTAAAGAACATTTAAATTCTGGAAGCTCACGTCAGCTTTTTCCAGATAACAAATCTTAAGTGCCTTCCTATATTCACTCAATTAGCGATCTGGGGCCTTGATAGCGCTGCAGAGAGAAACTTTCCAAGTATCGTTCAAATCATATCTGAAAAGGTGGTCATAAATATTTTAGAGCCTAAGTGAACTAATAAGACCTAGACCCATTAAGGATAAGATCTTTTACAACAAATTAAATAAAACAATTTATTGAAGTCTGGGCTCGAGATAAGCTAGATTTACTAGCTGACCTTTTATTCATTTAAAGAACAAAATTAGCTCTAATTGCATTAGAATGGAATCCAGTAAATTTTCCTGAGTCTTCTAACGCGGCGTCCGCGTACGAACTGCTGTAATTGTTTACAAGGAAGATGGAAGCGCCTTGATTATGATCTTTCCGCTTGTTCTACTATGTAGTAAAAGCCAGTTTTTCTGACAGCACTGTAATGTGCCAGGGGAAGACAACAAACTTGGAGATTCCGTCATAATCTTAGGTCAGTGAAGATGAGAGAGTGGCGGAAGGAGGTCAAGAACTGCGAGTCGAGGCAAAACAGAAGAGGGCGGAAGACGGGAGCCAGAGCAACCCCGACTCCCGGCCTCCTCCGGACGCGAGACTGGGACCCGCAGGTCTGGGGCTGTCGCCTTTATTCTGTAAAGGCAGTGAGAATGGCACATATAATCCTCGACTTGTGTTTTTAGTCGTTCAGCGGCTAGAGGATTTCATTTGCAATGTTACCAGCTTTTGCTGGCATTAAAAGTAAGTCATTTACCATAAATTCTAAATATAGTCACTCTTAAGGTTTTTGGTCATTGTTCTTGTTATTTAGCTCTAATACAGGCGAAATATCTGTGAATTGTTTTGGTGTCAGTGGTCAGTTAACCAGGGCAAAACGCAACTATCGACCCTTCCAATCTTTTTTTTTTTTTTTTTAAGCAAAAGTTTTATCGGAAGAGAAACAAATTAAGAACAGAAAAGCAAAAGGCCTTCCAAGTGTGACAGGATGACGCTCTGAAACGTCCTAAACCATATTTCTAAAGGGTCATTTTATAAAACCAACAAGTTTCTTTGCTCTGCTTCAACACACTTTTATAAAAACACAAAATCTGACTGCCTTTTCCCAAAATAAAATAAAACAAATAAAATGATAAAACATAAATTAATAAAAAATAAAATAAAATAAAATCTGCCCTCCATCCCTTAATCTGGTAGGAGAGTCCTCCTTCCTTCTGGAACCTACGGGGCTATGTCCCCTACCACAGGGGCGCTGACGGGCTGGCCAGGGGCAGTCTGTGATGGGGACGGAGAACGGATGCTGCTCGCCGGGGTCACCGAGCACCGAGAACCAAGCGTATCGGCCTCGAGCGACTCGGGCCACCTTTGCCACCACAGAGAGGCAGGACGGAGAGACAGACGCCAAGCAGAGCCCGACTGACACTTTTCGACACTGGCACCATGTCACCCAAAGCCTAATGTACCCTTTCACTCTGCTCTGTGAGCTGGTGGACCTGGGTTTGTGCCGCCTGCATCCGAGAGGCCTGACCAATCCGAGAAAACAAGAGTGTTTCGCCAGAGACGAGGGCTCTCGGTGGTCGTCCTCTTGGCTGAGTGGGCTCCCACGCTGCACCCCCGGATTGGCGGTTGGCGCAAGAAATCGTCAAATAAAAAATGCTTTTGCGTCTGCTGTAAAAGCTGCTGTGGAAGACTCTGCTCCCGCTATCTGGCTCCATTCAGAAATAAAGTTTCAAACTTAGTGCCTTGAAAAACCTTCTCTCCTGAGAAATGAAGAGGTGTTTCCCTTTTTGCCCTGACTGCTAGGAAGCCATAATCATATTTGACGTGCAATCCTTTGCTTCTTTTTCCTCTCCTTGGTCTGAGTTTCCTATTTCTATTTTGTAGTAAGTTAATTACATGTTCTCTTTGAGTTACCCTAAACTCGTTTAGATGGGAAATAAATTATATACGAATCAACATTTCAAATATAGAAGGAAAATTTGGAAAGTGAGATAAAAACCATTTGCCATTATTTCTTTAAAGAGTTTATCACTAAAACACCACTACACGTTTCATGCTGTTAAATGTCTTTTGGCTAAATCTGGCTACATTTTAAAACAAAAACACTTTATTTAAAAATATCTTAAGTGGTTATTTTTGTAATTGTCCGTGATCCTTCTCTATTTCCAGTGTATTGTTAAAAAGGAAGAATCACAAAAAGACAGCAAATACCTATAAATATTGTTTTTAAAGAGTAAATCCTTATGCTTCTCAAATTTAATGAGCAAAGTTTCTGCTCCCATTCTCATAGTATATATAAATAATTTAGAAATCCCAACTATTCAAAAGCCCCCTCCAAAGCATAAGCTGAACTCTGTAAACTATAACAAGAAACTAAATTACTCACCGGAAAAGGAAAGCATCACATTTTCAGCACCTCTGCCAGGTGAGGTATGAAATTGTAAGAAATCTGATAATATTCATGTTATGTTAACATTGAAAATCGGAATTTTAGCAGAAAGAGAATTATAATTGCCAGCTGTAAAGTGGTCACTGACAAATACCTCAGCATAATTTGCGTACCTTGGAGCAAGAGTTAAATTTGTACAAGAAACTATTGTGACCTTCTCGGTCAAAGAAAATGCAGAATTGTCATTGACAATAATACTATTCTCTAAGAGGCATCATTAACGATTCCGTGTCACCTGATCAACTGCAGCATTACTGAACATTATTGGACGTTTGGAGGGTCACAATTAATAACCCCTCCTCTGGCGAGGCCACTGCATAAGGGCAGCTGACGACTTCTCCAACACAGTAACCCCATAGACCGTCCTGGCACTGATGACAGAAGGGACAGAGCCTCCTCCCGGCACCGGCCGGGACAGTGCTGAAGAGACATCTGAGAAGTGGCAGTGGGGGAGAACACTTAATCCCCTAACTGCCATTATTCATCCTCAAATCTTTATGTACATTTGTTTTTTCTTAATACTTTACCAATATTTAAAATTATTATTTTTTCGTGAGAAGCTCTTTTAGCAGTATTTTGAGCTTTGTAAATACAGCCACACATTTAAACTTAGAAGTTGTGGGTCCTGTGCTGCCATGTCGTTCCTGACAGCCCTAAGATACCCATCACCTCACTTTGCTCTATTTTCTTCATAGAAATGAATGAATGAATGAATGAATGAATGAATGCCATAAGTTAGCCCACTCTTCCTGTACTTGCTCAAAATAAACTAACTCAGAAAACAGAGAAGACGTGGATGACAACATGACAACTGTGTCGCCGCCGCCCCTCCACCGCACTAGCCCTGCCCTTCGTCACTGAGTCCAAGGGGGACCTCGGAATCCTGATCAATATGGTTCTAGGCAGCTGTTCCGGACAAGCTGAAACCCACCCGACTGTCAGACCGGGATCGGCTATATGTTGGCAATTTACCTGAATGGGCTGTTTCTTCCCATTCATACGACTCCAACAGACTTCGCAGGTGTTGAGACTGAAATTTCAGGGTGAGTATTTGAGTTTCATCTTCAATACAGACTAGGGGGCTCTGGATACCCGTTAATGGGGACACAGCAAAAGAATCGGAGGTCCTTGCAAAGTCATCTTGAATTTTAACACCATCGGGCGGAGGTACTGACTCGACAAAGACCCTTTAGAATATAATTTCCAGGCACGTTAAATCAAGGCAAAAGTAAGGTACCTTTGTCTTGCTTCAAGGCACAATAAGAGAATAGAGGAGATAATCTAACCTCACAGCACTTCCCTGGATCAAGGGCAGAAGACATAACGTCTTTATTTAAGGAGATTTAGAAACTAAATATTGTCTTAAAGATCTTTCAACGAGAGGGTATAATTTGAACCCTGTAAAGCTTTTTCTTTTTCCTATAATTTTGAAAGACTCTATTCTCTCTGCCTGTTTTTCAGCAGTAAACGACCCCCTCCCCAGACTATTCAAACCCCAAGTCTGCTCGTTAATTTCACTTCAAAAGAGTATCACTGCCCCCCAAGTGCGCACAAACCGAGCGGGTACAGGCACATCTGTATGAATCTGCCGCTTCTTCTCCATTATTACCGTGGGGAGGAAGCCGCGCACCCTCATGCTGCAGCGCGCAAGAGACTTTTAACTTCATGTGTGATAAAATATTACTTTTTACATTTTTTCCACACAAACACAGGCAGCGGGATGGACCTGGCCCATGGGCCGTGGTTTGCTGACCTCTGATTTAGATTAAAAAAAGAAAAACTCTGTACTGATCAAGTTACATAACGTGCATTACTATGTGACGTGTGCCTCTTTTCCCTCTCTTATTTAAATGTAAAATGTAGTATATTTCACTGAATTTATTCTTTAGTTCATTATAAGTATTTCCTCGAGTCTGACTTTGGTTGAATGATTATTACTCATATAACATGGCAGTTATATCTGAAAGTTCATCTGCTAGATAACGTACTTCATGGGCAATTCGTCTATAATGTCTGGGTACTGCAACCCCCAAAGCTGTACCTTCTGTTCCACAGTAACGGAATCTATTTCTCACAACTACCGGTATCTCAGGTGTATGAGTGACTTACTGAGAGAAGAAAAAGTTGATAGAATGACTGAAAGACGCTTAAGGGTGGATGAGATGACTATTATTATCACCGCTCCTTTTTACAAACCCCATTTCTCCAAAGGGAACGTGCAAGCCAAACACGTGTGGAAGTAAAGATTAAGTGACTTACTGAGAAACAGAAATAAACATGAACTAGTAGGAGAAAAGTATTTGTTGACTGACATATAAAAACATCTTCCCCTTAGAGACATAAGCCCAAACCCAGAATTCCCAAGAAGATGGTACGAACAGTTACTCTGGTTGGGTCTCCTTGCTGACCGACCTCTGTCCCCTACTGGTTGAGAGAGATAAGGGTAAATTTATTCAAATTTTTGTAGGTAAGGTCGAGGGCACCAGGTATACGAGTAACTGGTTAATAAAGAGCCGAATCTACAGTATTTTTGTTACGCTGTCTAAGTGTCGGCAAAACCACTATCTACTCTACCTACTAAACAAATCCATGGGCCCTATTTTCATTTTTGTGGTTAAAAACTGAATGAAAATTAACTGTCTTGTAAGCCTATTTTCTACAGAATATTTGATTGTTTGCAATGTAAACTAATCCATTTTCAGGCTTACTGGTAAAAAAATAAGGTTGTCAACTTGTACATTTAGCTTGTGAAATTCATTGAAATGATATATAGTATGATTTTTGAATAAAAGGAAGACTTCAATGTGATTTACAAAAAAAAAAAATCCTTATTAGGATCACAAAAGAGCATTGCGGGCCCTAATTCACACCCCAGAAATGAATAAAGAAGCACAGCCACTTCATTCACTTTCAAGAAAGGTGGGGACTGATGTGATGATGTTGTAAAAATTAAGACAAACAGCACACCTGGGGTTTACGTTTAAGTTCTCTCTTAAAAATAAAAGCAGGTAATTAAGATTTCCGTTATTATTATGTACTGGTTTATGAAGCCTTTGGCAGTAGCTTTGTTTCATAGATACAGAATAAAGCCATGTGCCATCTGAGCGAGAAGAGAATCTCGGTGTCTGCGATGGTGACGGGGAATACATACTGAGAAGGTGCAGCATTACACCCGCCGAGGTGTACTACGGCAGTTCATCTCTTCAATACATAATCTCTTACTTACTTTTCAGATAACCAGAACTGTAAAAGCCAGGCAAAAGCAATGTTATGTGCTCGTACTTAATAAAGAGAGAAAGAACAAGGAAAAAAAAAAAAGAAAAAAAAAGATCATACATGTTAAAGAAAGCAATATGCATTTACTCTGCGGAAGAAAGCAATACGAATTGAAAATGAAGGATTCTCAAAGTAAGGCTTGAGCCTGCATTTCACACCGGGTGAAGGAGAGCTCTGAATCCATCAGGCAAGAGAAGAGACGGTTCAGTTCAATCCACTCCACTCTAACTCACACGCTCATACTCACATCTTGTCTTGGCCAGCACCGACTCGGAGGGTTAATCTGGGGATAACCGGACTTGGGGCTGGAACAGCTGGCTCCACTTTTATCTGTTGAAGTTAGGACAGCAGAGTGAAATACAGTTTTTTTTTGTTTTTTGTTTTTTTCAACAAAAGTACCTCCTACTGCTTCTCCTACTTCCCCATCTCCACAAACCTGATAAGCAGGTTTAAGCCTCGAACGCGGCTAGAAGACTTGCTGGATGCACAGATAACCTGGGCCACGCAGGGCTCTGGCTTCTCAATGACCGAAGGCTACCTGGCATCGTGAGAAATTCTACAAACTTTAATCACGTCCTGTCAATGGGGTCGTCATCTCTCTATTTTCTTAGTTTTGGTTAATTTCTTAGATTTTACTGTTAGAATTTTTTAAACAGAAATTGTTATCTAGAGCACCTGGTGGAGGGCTGAAGTAGTTGCCAGACTTACCATGAACAGAAAAAAAAAATACAGTGATCTCTCCGCTATAAAAGGCATCTATTATGGGATTTGTAAAACTGTAAACTCACCTTAAGTCTGCATTATATAAGAGAGTGAAACATCAAGTGTGACTATAGCATTAAACTGCTCAATTCCTTGGCATGTAGAACAAAGATCCGAAATACTATAAAGAAACCAAATACGTTTTAGAAAGGATGTGTGGCGAAGGCAGCGACTGATGGAGAAGTTAAAGGTCACAGAGAGTCGGAAAGGGGGGGACACGATTAAGCACAGTGTCAGAGGGGCCCTTTCCATTTGGGTGAAGACCCTATGGAGTAACAAATACGTGGAATGAACAGACTGAAAAAACATTATCCTCTATATCACAGTTTTGCAACAGGGGATTTAGTCCCATTTTTGGTGGGGCGGCTCTTTGTTGAGTGGGACTGTGCCGGGCACTGCCAGATGGTGACCGCCTGGGTCTCGGGTAGTACTGTAGACACACTGCTCGTCACTGTGACATCCACCAGCAAACTACTGATGATACATTTCGAGCTTAAGAATTAAATCGTAATGAAACAGACTGGTGGTTTTAAAGGAGAATGAATATATAACAATACCCAATATATTATATCATATGACTTATATGTTGCACATTGAGCAAATCTACTCTTTTTTCATAAATTTTTACCTATCCTCTTTTAAAGTTTAATTTTAATGTTGTTACATCAAGATCTATGGCCTGGACCGCTAGGGGAACTGTCAAGCCCCCACAAACTCGTGTCCCCGACCTCACTAGGGCCCACCTCCGCGGTGTGCTAACACACCTTCCCCCATCGATGAGCCTGTTCGTTTCTGCGTTTTCGACCTCAGTCCCATTCAACATTTTCATATAGCTTTTACAAGTGCTTGACTTCATCTTTTCCTTAAATTGTCTTTTCTTCAGTCTCTAGCTTTCCACGGATTCCTCAACCCGCTCCAATCTACTCTCAGCCCAGCCACGCCGCCGAGCCCACTCGCTCTGGACGCCACTTACTTCCTAACGTCCCTCACGTCCCAGGACGTTTCTCCAGGGTAGGTCTCCTCCCTCCTCCTCCTCTCTTACAAAGCCCTCTGCTTGTGCCTGACCTTATTTGGTCCTCTCTTCCTGTCATCCCCCAGTTTCTTCAGTGATCCATCCCTGTCCGTGGTTTTCACTGTAAGCCTTAAATACGCCGTGTCTCCAGACTCTCCCCTAGGCTGGCACTGAGGGAGCCTAAGACTGAAACCTAATGTTGCTGACGGAGCATTTTCAACCACAGAGCTGAATGGTGCTTCACCTCATCACACCTTTAACTCCCAGCTTCCCCAAAGACCTGCCCCTCTCCATGGTACCACCTTTTCTGGGGGGGAGGCGGATGGCCCCTTCATCTGCCTAGGTCTTTGGATGGTATAGCCCAGCCATTTTCCTTGAACCCTTAGGGGATCAAGAGTCCGTGGGGTGGGGTCAGAGCAAGACCCCTGTACAATAAGTGAGGTGACTCTGCCACACCTCAATGCTGAGGTCTCGCATAAAGCTGTCCACTTTGTCTGCAGCGTCTTTTACGATGACTGACATAGACTTGTGAGATGGCTAAGGTTGGTGGTAAAATATTTTTTTTCTCCATGGAAGGCTAACTAGTTTATGTGGAAAGTGAGATTAACTTTGACCTCACTTCCCCTCAACTAAACTGCCTGGCTTTTCGATGCTGTCTTAAATGGCTTGGCGGGGCAAAAGAATCAAGACACGGTCTATTTATGACCCATCATAAAAAAATGTTAAATGATGCCACATGTAAAAAATAAGAATAATAGAGATACTTCTTATAAGTCAAATTAAAAATGGTACAAATGTAATCTGAAGACAAGAGCTATTTAGTAAACCTGTTGAGTTACTGAATGATTTAGAGCCTGTTACCTCAGCTCGAAGTTTTACCTGTAATGAAGATGACCACACAGTCCAAACAGCGATGCCTCTGAGAGTGAAGGCGGGCAGAGTTATCCACAGCACATGACCGGTGCAAGCTGGACTGTCCTGGACAAACCAGGACATCCGGTCACCCTACCTAAGATACTCAAGTGCCTTCATTTCGTTCTTAAAGAAGCTAAATCAGATTTAACTTAAAGACAAAAATCCAGCAAGTGTTGAAAAAGGTTAATAACAATGCTAATAACGCAGATAGAGAAAGTACAATTTCTAAATAAAGATTTCTGTGCTTGCTTCGGCAGCACGTGTACTAAAATTGGAACAATACGCAGAAGATTAGCATGGCCCCAGCGCAGAGATGCCACGCAAATTCGTGAAGCATTCCATATCTTAAAACAATAATTAAAAAATAACAGAAATTCCTCACCAGACTCTTGTTTACGCTAACTTTGTGCAAATGCCTACCAAGGTAAAGAGACGTTTCCTACAATCCTAAACCAATTTCCCAGAAATCAACAAACGAAATGACAATTACTTCAATCGCTTAAACAGTACGACTAACGCCATCTTTGAATGGCGTGAAGCCAAGACCTGGGGACGGCGTGGGCCTCTAAGGGTTAAAATAAAAGAAGAGGGCTTTGGAGGGTTGCTGAGAACTGGGGCGCGCGGGAGAGCATTTACAGTGGATTACCACGTCCCGATTCTCCGAAGAGGCAAAGTCCAGTAATGTTAGACTCCTTTGTGGCTAACTAAAAATACATTGTCAGTGGATTTGTCCAGTTTTATGTATAAGCAATACTTCTTTCACCTGAACTAATACTAGTAGTCATATAAGCCCCTTATTGCCATGTGCTGCATTTTTTTTGCTAATCTTCAAGGATTTAGCTTCTTTGCCACATACCTCAGGGCACCAACTGATAAAGCTCTAACTCTCCATTTTTCCAGGACACCAGCAGTGCGGCCTTGCAAAAAATGAAAATCGCTCAAGAGATTTAAAGGGGAAATTTATTTTTAAAATCCTGACTTGAAGCAAAGAGGTGGATTTTTAAAAAGCTTATCTATAAAGAATCAGTTTAAATTTAAATTCTATCTTGGAACTCTTTCATGCATTCCAGCTTTAAAGTTTATCTTCTGACAGGGACTTTCTGCAAAGGTAATGGGCAGCTTTGTCAATATAATCTGGCCAAGTTTTTATTTTCTATTTTTTCTTAATGTTAAACTTCTTTCATTAAAAAAGCCCCATGTATGTGTGCTAGGTAGGGTAGCAGCCAGTTCAGCCAGCACTAGTTCAGATTCCTGTCTATGCTAGTATGTCGGAAAAATATCCACAAATAGTGGGGATGAAAAGCCAAATTTAATTACCTAACGACCTGGATGTTGAACTATGACAACTGGTAACCATCTTACTGTCTTTCTTAGCGGTCGAGGTCTTTACATTATTTCCACGTAGAAACATAGTCTAAGTAAACACTGATACACTATTTAAAATATTAAAAGGATGGTCAAAGAGAAGGTGGCCTACGCTGTGGTCACATAGGACAAGTAGAATCCAGCAAGGACAAGAGAAGAGTCAGGCTTTAGTTAAGCGCTCGGTGTTCACTCACATGAAGACTTGGGGATGGCCTTTGGTGAACGTCTATAAATTCAGATGTGCTCATTTAAACATCAGTTACTGGTTTCCTCTTGGAACAGACAGTAATAAGAAACAGGAAAGGAATATTTCTCTCTTTTTACTGGGTTATTTTATTTACCGAAAACCCTTCATTTCACTAGTTAATTATGAGAGCAGTTAAGACTGGAAATGAGATGTTACTTTAAAGAGCAGGGAATAAATTATATAAACGTTTAACTAAAACAAATAAATAAACAAACAGATAAACGAACAGAAGGGAAGATGATGAGAACCTTTTGTTACAGGCACGTGGCAGTAAGACTATCATTCTCTAAAGAGCAAACTGTTTAAGTGCAATAAAAGACTATTTTGGGGGGCAAATGCTGAGGATTTGGGGATAGACTGAGGAAATGTTCGACACTGTAACTGTTCATTACTGAAGCCACAGAAGCTTCGAGGCCCTCCACTGCCTGTCCCTTCAGATACAGCAGATGAACAGGAGCTCTCTGAGGTCTCTTCAGGGACTAAACTTTTCTAGATCATGACGTCACCTTGCTCGAGAGGATGAAACTGTGCCTGTCCCTGTCATCGGCTTCCATCGGAGGAGATGGCCTGAGGAGGCTGTCTGGTAACAGAGAACGCAGGCTTTGTTCGGACAGACCCGGGGCGAGCTGTGGCTCTTCACTCGCCAGCTGCAAGTTCCCTGACCTTTCCGTTGTCCTCAACGGCAAAGCAGCAGCGACAGTACCAAACCCTCGGAGCCGTTGGGGGGATTAATTAATCGAATTCTGGCCAGGTCTGGCAAGTACCAACTGTACGTACTCAGTAAATGATGGCTGCCAGCGTCACTATCTGGGTTAGTTCATGCAAAAGCTGACGTTAGCTCAAATAAAACGACTCATCAGTAGGTAGGATAATAACTTGGGAAATCCTTTATAGAACTGAGGAGCTGTCCATTACGAGCAAATCTCAGTCCTCTACGAGTTGACTATCGATGTTCATTAGCTGTACGAAAATCTGGAATTGTCACAGTCATCTACTAGTCTTAAATGACACAAACTAATCTTGTTTTCTATGAAAGGGCTGCAGAGAAGGCCTGTTAAGCCACAACATTGTTAGAGAAGGTAGAGGTGACCCACAGTGCTGTGTCGCTGTCTTCCCTAGTCCTGAATGGGAGGAAGGAGGCAGAGGGAGGGAGAGAGGGCCGGCAGTCAGGCGAGGCTGGTGGATGAGCTGAGTTTAGATCCACATTGTCTGACTGCTGAAGCCCATGCCCTCCGTGGGCCGGCGCGGGGCCTCTTTCTCTACTGACGTCATCGTTTTGGGGGTGAAACTCTAGGATGGCATCTTAGATCACATTCCAGTAAGAGCATAAAAACATGTTTCTAAGTTTTACTGATGGATTTGGGCTCATCTCCTACATAAGGCTATCTGTAAAACTGTTCAATTCCATTAACATAAATGAGACGTTCTCTTTAACAGTGATCCTCCTCCACCCTCCTAAAAAACACTTAAAATACTAAATTTTAATTAACGCAGTCCTGTAACCTTTCATCTAAACCTCAAAGATCCACGGCTAATAAATTAAGTCACACGATACATGCACCGACACAAACACAAAGTTTTTAAACTGCTCTGAAAGTTACTGCTGGGTGTGTCACGCGTCGACATCATTGCTCTTACTGTTCTCCAGATAAAGTCGGTTCGGTTCTGTTTTAAAGAGGGAGAGCCCAGACTCCCGGCCCTGGCTCATGTGTGATATTAACTACCAGCCTGTGCGTAAGTCGCCGTCCTCTGCATTACAACCACGACTGGGAAAACGAGTTTGCTTCTGATGGCGCGTCACTCAACCAGGCGCCTGCGCACGCCGCTTCGCTCGGCCCATTTCAAATTCAATGCAGCAGAGCGCAGTGGTTAGCGAGGCCGGTTACGGCATCCGATGGCCTGGGCTGGACTGCGCCTCCCGTTCAGCCCCTACCTAAGTATGTGATCTTGTGTGGGTTTGTTAATCTCTCTAAGGCCCAATTTCTCATCTTAAAGTGATAATAATTACAGTAACTACCTTACAGAGTTGTGGTAAGGACGTAAACTTATAGTGTTTAGCATATAGTGATCACTCGATAAATGTTAACTCTTACTGTTCTGCTGTTTTAAAAAAAAAGTGTGATTATCATATTCCTACTTTAAAGATGAAGTACCTGGGGAGTAAAGAAATGAAAAAGCTTGTCCTGGCTCTTCTGCTGGATTCCAAAGCTCCAGGCCCCTTCTCACTATGCAGATCCCCGTTTAATAAACGGTACCGTTGTTGGTGCTTGTACTGGTAAATGTGGATGTGACAGGTAAAAACTCCACAGGTAGGTAGAAGAGCTATGGGGAGGTTACTTTCTTGTATTATGACGACACCCTCGCTTGCTGCTCTGGGTCAGTGTCAGAGAACTGCTCCTGTGAGCTGGCCGGGACGAGGGGGAAGGACGAGATCGTGAACAAAGACACTTTCTGGGGCGACTCACATAGGCCTCACCTTGATCTGCCCTTGACCCTTGCTGTCTTTCTTCTGTGGTCAGGAAGGGGTTTCTTAGAGCATGGAGCACACCAGCTTTGGCATTGCTTCCGTTCGCTCACATGGCTTGAGACTTGGGGGGATTCAGTGGGGTTAGAAAACAGTCAGTGTTCAAGTTAACGCCTCAGTTTCTACTCCTTGTCGATGGCGTTTCCATGGGCTGCCCTGGCTATGTCTTTTCCTAACTGCATAAAGCACTGAAATTTAAAAGAGTGCCCAAGGAGCAGAAATAATTTTTGAACACCGTGACCACGCTGACCTGCCCTGTCGCACATACGTTAGCTCGTACCGTCGACGGTGTAAAAACTCTGGGTTTCTAGCTTCCAGGGGTTGGCTCGGAGTGGAATAACAACACTCGCCACCAGCATCACCGTCACCTCTGTTTACGGAGCGTTTGCTTACGTGCCAGACACAGCGCTCAGCGCGTCTCGGCGGTTATCTCATTTGCTCCTCACAGAACTAACTTGCCCGACTTCACGCAGCTCAAAAAAGTCAGGATTTGAACTCAGGTTTAACTCTAGGGACAATACTGTTTATTTTTTTTTTTAAGACCTTATACGATAGCTGACTTTTTAAGTATTTATTTTTTGTCACTGACCTGCTCCATAGCCAATCAAAACTGACACAAGGCCTTGAAGGCTTCTGTGAGTGAAATGTGTCACTTGGAACCGAGCCTTTGCCTCCAGCGAGGGTGATCAGAGGAACTTTGCCTTCTCACGGCCAGACAGATGTGGAGCAGGCATGGGCTGCTGCCGCAGATCTAACCTGACTGGCTTACTCGGATTCACGACGGCCCCACTGACTTCCGAAGCTGAGACGGTGCCGGAAGCAACAGTACCTGTTTGGTTGGCTGGAGGCTCGGGCGCCAGGTTGCTAGGTATATGATGGGTAAGTGACTGATTGCGGCCAGGCAAGGTCTCTGAAACAGGAAGGACATCTGTGTGCACGCGACCTGGCTCTGGCCGCCTGTGTGACCTTGGCTTGGACAAGTCACTCTGGCTCAGTTTCTCATCGGTCAATGGTGATAACAGTACCTGCTGGACCTATGTCCCAGGTGTGTTAGAAGAAAATAAGGTATGTGGAAGTGCCAGGTACTACATAGGTGATGAAATGACTTTTAAAATAGCAATAAGAGTTGGATTTCTGTGTCTTGTTAACTTGCCCACGTTCGGTTCTTAATCAGAGTTTTATTCTACTTCTTCATATTTTAGAATACCCAAGGGCTATTTACTAAAGTTAGGCAGAAAAATGTGAGGGTTGCCGTCACTTCTGGCCAGCCCGACGAGTTCTTCTAAGTTTGAAATGAAAAATATTGCCAAAGTATTGATAATAGATCTGTGGTAGGTCAAATAGATAGTATTTTATCAAGTGAGAAAAATGACTGTGTATTGTTTTGTAGCTAGCCTCAAAGAGGACAGCCTCTAGAAGGCAAGAAAAGATGTCTGAGGACCTAACTGTACGTCTGCTAGCGGGAGTTCCTGGAAACTTCTGAAGAAAGTTTAAAAGAGAATTTCGAATCAACCAGTCTACTGCTAGGAATCCAAAGAACTCGGACTAAAGAGCCAGGCCGTGAAAGCAGAGGCCACGCCTCGCACGCCCGAAGGATGGCGGCCGAGCTCCCACGGGACCGCGGGATGGCTACTGGTTTCTGCACTGTGCTCCGCCAAGCCCGCCTGACCCGCAGCGTAAGGCGTTCGCGGTCGCTTTCCTCCCCCGACCCGGGCTGCAGATCAGCCCGGAGACTCGGAAACAGGTCCTAAGCTTACCAAAGCAGAACGCAGAAGGGCGAGGGATGCCACAGATCGTAGCAGACACCATGACCTTAAATATTGGCAAAAATGGCTCACTCAGAAGAAAATCAGCAAGCAAGGAAGGACCCGGGGTCTTGCTAACTAACTTAAAATAGTGCCGTGGTCCTGCATGCTCTTGGAAAAATGAATGCTGTCCTCTTTGGGTATCTAGTATTTGGGTACAAAACGGTATGTAGTAGACTCGATCCTTACAAAAGTATCATTCACGGTTTAAGATTACCGATCTCTTTAACCTGCCAGAGATTAGTATGGTTAATAGAGAGCTGATGGTCTGATTCGAATCCTCTTAAATTTTTAACGCTTTCTAGTGTATAAGGGGCTTAATTACAAGTCTGTAAGTTTTACAATTAAAGTTAAATTTTGTAACCCCATTACCAACACGTTTCCAGTGACATGGGTGACCTGCATCCAAAACACGGACATGACTGCTGGCCGTGTCACCTGCATTTTTCATCGTCACTGGGACCGTGTTTGGGTCGTGCTGGAAACAGGCAAGTGCTTACTTTTTCGTGCTTGTGTTTCTCCTTCTCTCGCTCTCTCTTCTCTCTCTCTCTCTTCTCTTTCTCTCTCTCCTTCTCTTTCTTCTCCTTTTCCTTCTCCTTCTCTTTCTTTTTCTTCTTCTCCTTTTTGTCCTTTTTCCTTTCTTTGTCCTTAGGTTTCTCTTTTTCTTCAAACAGCTTTTCGGGCAGCATGGGCGACAGGGAGGGCAGCAGGGCCGGGCCCCTGGCGGCCGGGACGGGGCTGAACAGGGGCAGGGCCACGTCCTTGGGTGGCAGCACCAGGGGGGCTGGTGGCGCTTTCCCCTTGTCCTCGCGACCCTTCTCTTTGACCTTGTCCCTGTCTCGCTTCTCTTTCTCCTTCTTGCCCTTCTCTCTATCTTTCTTCTTATCTTTATGCTTCTCCTTGTCCTTCCTCACGAGCCCGTCTTTCAGCCGCACTTTGGAGTCGACGTCCTCGAATTCTCTGATTTTGAACTTGTAGGGGTCCGACTCGTCCTCCCGCAGGAGCTCCTTCCACGGGGACTTGGTCTCCTTGCTGGCTTCCTTGTCCTTCTCCTTCTCTTTCCCTTTCTCCTTCTCCTTACTCCTGTCCTTGCCTTTGTCTCTCTCCCTCTCCCTGTCTCTCTGCTTCTCTTTCTTCTTCATTTTCGTCTTCAGTTCCTTTTTCAACTTCTTTTTGACGTCCGCCGAGGATGGCGGTTTGGCCCGCTCCTCGTACAGCTTGTGCAGGGGTTCGGGCGTGGGAGGGGAGATGGAGGGAGACGACAGGTAAGGGAAGCTGGGGGGCACGCCGGGTGCCGTCCCCATCTTTGCTTTCCGTACGACCTCGTCGATGGAGGCGTCCATCGTCCAGGAGTTATCCGAGCTGGACGTCCCACTGGCCAGAGGCAGCGGCGTGGCCCCCGCCTTAGTGAAGGTGTTGGCGGGGGCGGCCTTGGGAGTCATGCATTCCGGCCCCGAGATGCGCTTAGGGCTGGTGAACATGTCGCCTTCCGATTCTGAGCCCGAGGAGAACTCGAAAGGGTCCGGCTCCCTCTCGGCACAGGCCCGGGCGATCACGGCGTCGATGGAGTCGTCGATGGTTTTGTCGGTGACCGGGGCCTTTTTGGGCGGATTCTCAGTGCTCAGCTTCCCTGGGTCCGGGGGGATGTGCACGTGTGTGACCGCGGGGGCCTCTTTGCTCATCTTCTCGCCTGCTGTGGCCGAAAGGGTCCTGTTTGGCGTCTCGGGCCTGACGGGTGTTTGGGGGACATGGGACACAGCCTTGGGGCTCTTGGGGCTTCGGGGGCTCTTGGAACGTCCAGGAGATTTCTTTTCTTTGGACATCGTTTTCGGGGACCGGATGGGACTTCCGACCATGGCCGGCGCCTGAGGAGTTTTAGGGGACTTAGACTTCTGTCCCGGAGACGTCGTTTTCGTCTTTGCCTTCGGCGTGAACGACTTTGTCTCTAAGGGCTTTGCGGCTGGCAGCTGTGATTTTGCGACGGGCGCTAACATCGGCGGCTCCGGTGACGCGGGCGCGGGGTCGCTGCTGTCCTGCACGTGGACGGGAGACAGCAGCGGGGGGATCTTCTGCGTGTTGATCGAGCTGAGCGGCTCCCGAGCTTCCGACAGCACCGCGTCCAGCGCGTCCCCCTTGGCGTTCAGCAGTCGTGGCCGCTTCACCACGGGCATCTCCTCGGCCTCCGGACTGTCCAACGGTCTCTTACCCAAGAAATTCTCGTCATTGATGATCTCCTCCTCCTCCAGCTCGTCGTCTGCTTCCAGGGGAACCTGCATGGCTTCTGCCGACGTCCCCCCATCGGTGGGCACCTGCTCTTCTTCTTCTTCTGG